>NC_135783.1:43738946-44073946 GCF_051106095.1 Pogona vitticeps | reverse complement strand
GTCACCAGTAGGATTCCTGGTCAGGTGTAGAAATAGAGAGCACTTAGCAGTTCTACAATTTATTACTGCCGGGAGCTTACAATCATGGCTGCAGCAGTTCATTATCACTCACTGTGCTTGCACTGGTTTTGATCACACCTTCTTATGTAATTTGTAATGCAGGCCCTAATCACTGAGAAAAATTTGCATTTGAAATTTTGATGCATAACTAACTGCTGTGCACAACTGTATTTCTATAGTTTCTGCTTAGTGTGATGACCTCTGAACAGCTTTATATTGATCTTTAAGTCTCAATATTACAAATATTGTAATATTGCCTGAAGAGTGGGTTTTTATACTTTAAATAGTAAATGTGTTTACAAAAAACGTTAGCTTCCTGGTATAGTTGAGCTTGTTAAAAGTCCATTTATTTTGAGACATATATACATACATAAGTGAGACAGAAAAGGGAAACGATGTTATGAAAGATCTGTTTCTCCCATTGTTCACAAGGACAAAAATAATGAAATATGTGATGCTATCTTGAATAATTGGTGCAAATCCTTACTGCTGACTCCTGAAAATCAGTTAGGGCAGTTCATTCCATTGGAGGAAATCATTTATCTCCTTCCATCAAGGTATTGATTTTTTTTTAATGAGTGGATAATTGTTCCATGACACCAAATTTGATGGAATTTAGGGAAATATTTTCGTTCAACCCTTTTTCTAGAAGGAAAGACTAAATGTTGTTAGCCAATTGGTTGCCTTTTTCTATCTAGGAAACTTTTCTCTCTAGGAACCATCTCATTTCACAATTATAGTCTTTTGGAAGTGCTTATCATACATTGTGGGAAGCAGTGCGCTGCAAACACTTATTCCTTTTGTGGTATTATCTATGCATTCTTTTATTACTTTAGTTTGTATGTTTTGCTTAATTATGTCAACTTCCCCATGTAATATCTCACTAAGCCGGGTGGTCTAGAACTTCAATTCGTCAGTCAGTCAATCAATCAAATATTAAATTATTGTTCTTTCACAATATGGAACAGATAGGGACAAACAGCGAGAGTATTTTTGAAGCCTTCACTGAGTTAGCTCTCCCAGAGCCTCTTATGCCCATCTGTGCTTGGTTTAGTACCATATTTGTGATACTGACTTTTATCTGGCTAACCCTAATCATTCACTCAAGAAAAGCAGAAATGAGGTAAAGTTTTTATTCTTAGCAGTCATGGAGAGTATATTAATGGTTGGGTATTCTACAAGAAAACTTTTTGTTTTCTGTTCTTTTACAAGTTGGTTTGGTTTTTCTTCATATTTGAGCGACTCTGTCGACTCTTCATTTTTAGACAAAGCAATCTAGTTCAAAGTTTCATTCCCATGCTGGAATGGTGTCAGCTTCCATACCTAAGACAAATGTTGACTACCTTGCAGTTGCACAGAGTTGGAATGTAGTTCTTGTAGTAGTTATAGAGCTATTGCTCTGGTGAAGAATGTGATAGCTTTTTAGAAAATACCGCAGATTGACATCTGTTTTTCAATTTGATATTTACTCTATTCAATGTGAGTTGAAAATGGGCTGTTTTTAAATATATTCCTTCATAAATGGTCTGCTTATACTATTGAGTAATTGTTTCCATATATTCACGCCTATGTGGCTTTGGAGAGTAGGACCCTTATGTTCCTTCTACATCTCCTGGAGCATAAAAGAATTTTTTCACCCATACTAAGTTGTCTTGCAGCCATCTGACTTAAGATTTTCCTTGCTGATCAGGATTCCGAAAATTGTATTAAAAATGCTCAGTTTTGTGTTTGAGCTTCATTTCTCTAGGGAGTAGTAATTTGTGGGTCTCTCCAGGCAAATTCTGATATTTTGTTATTGTTTCAGCAAGCAGCTGGCTGGGAGAAACAATAGGGTGTCTCAAATAGCAAATACAGTATGGATAGTTGGAACTCGGATACGTACATCTGAAATTCTTGTCTCTTGAGAATGACTGGTAGCAAAAATGAATATTATCTGGTTGATGCAGAATAGTAGTTCTCACCCTTTGGTCCAGCAGATATTTCAGACATGAATTCCCACAGTCCTTGAGCATTGGCTGTATTGGCTGGGGCTTCTGGAAGCCAAAATCCAAAAATCTAGAGGAAGAAAGATTCAAAACCAGTGAAACAGAATAGTCCATTTGAACATTTAAACAACCTGTCTTGTTATCTCAGTTCCCACACACATATATTTGCCTGAACATAATGCTTTCCCAGAACTTGAAAATAATTCATTAAAAATTAACTTGCTGGCCTTAATTTCTAGAGATTTTTAAATTCATTACAGAAGGGCTTCTGTATGCATGGGATCAGTATTCATGGTTTCCCTTATCTTCAGTCTGAAAATGTTAAAAACATTAAAAGGAAAAAAACCCTGCTATCTTTTGGTTCATTTTGTGTTATCTCACCATATGGTTTTCAAGATTCAGATATTAAGAAGTGGTTCACTGTTGCTTTTTTGGGGGTACAATATCAGTAAGTACTGCTGTTTGTCTATGAAAAATCCTCTGCCAATGTCCCCTTCCATTACAGCTGCTGCCCAGTAGATCCCTTTCAGGAATTGTTCTGTCATCATCCTCCATTGGAGCTATCCTCTTCTATTAGTATGACCGTTAGTTCATAAAAAGGATGATCTTAGTCTGGTTCTTCAACTTTGATGATTCTTCCTTGAATGACCTGCTGTCAGAGTCAGGCTCCTGAGTATCAAAATTCCCTCACCTTGTTACCGTGCATATCCAAGTGGAAGAGGATGGAACTAGATGGTTTCAAAGTCCCTTTCAAACACCATAAATAATGTCCAAGTAGGGCAGGTAGTAAAGACCTTTGAAAGCGCTTATGTACCGTACCTATTTCCTACCATGTTCGAACTGCCACGAGTGACAGGCAACAGAGATACAAAAAGGCTAGAAAGAAGGAGACTGATAGATAGGGGAGGTTCATTCCGTGAAATACTTTATTGTACTAGATTTGCACTAGAACAAAGATTGAAAACCATTTTTTCTATAATAGAAATCTCCCCAAGTTATTACCATGTTTAAATCTTCTGTTTTTGTTTTCTGATTTGGAGCTTTCCTCGAACCATTCCTCTCACATTCCATGTTCCAGTTATATGTATCATGATCAGACTCTCCTTTTGCCTCTGATCATAGAAACAACTTCACATCATTATTCCTCCTCATCCTTTACTCTTCGCTGGTAACTGGCAGGATGCCTTCCAACCAGGGAGTCTAGATCAGATTCATGAGAGACCACCTGGAAATCCAGTTGTATAATGCTTTGAATTCCATGGTGGAAGAAAAGAAGAACTTGCACGTAATAAAGAACTATCAAATCAACTTTTGGGATTGATCCTAAATGTCTGTTTTCGTCAGTCGCAACGCTAGCTGATACTGACATGTCTTGTGTTGGAAGCAATAAATCTGAAGAAAATGGATATTGCAGATGCTACAAAGCTGGGGAATTTGTGTCCTGCAGATATTTTGGGGCTTCATGCCCCATTATAAGAGTATAGAATAATGAGAGTTGGAAGGGGCCTATAAGGCCAAGTCTCCATGGAGGAAACATCCATCCCAGTTGGTCAGCTGTGCTAGGACTGATGGGTTTTGTTGTCCATCAAGATTTGAAGTACATCACATACCCCATCCCTCTACTGATGCAATGCACAATTTTCACACAGCATAGTATCTTATTGAATCTTTTGTGATAAGCAATTTTATGTGTTTTCTGGCCATGTAATATGGCACATTGGAGTTGGTGTGCCTCTTTCATATAATTTTCCTCAATTTTTCTCTTTCAGGAGCAAGAAGACCCTAATAAACTTGCTACCAGTTGGCCGGACTATTACATAGACCGCATCAACTCCATGGCTGCGGTATGTAACCCTTTTATCAGAGCAGAAAATCCAGTTCCCTGAGAAATGGTGTGATATGGGGTTGGGGATAAAGCAGCCTTACTCCTTTTTAAATTAATGCTGAAATTTTGAGAATTCTCTGAGCTGTTCTGCAAGTGGGGAGGTAATAAAATATTTGCAGGCAGTATGCAGAGCCAGAAGTTGGGATTGTCCACTGTGCCTCTGTGACAGGGCCTGGATGTAATGATTCATAGGGTCCCTTCCAGCTCCACAGTTCTGAGATGACGACAATACTACCGAGTAATTTAGTGCAAATTAAAATTTGTTTCTGCTTTCTGGTATTCTGGCAAATGGCCTGGGATCATTGACAAGCTATAGAATACATTTCATTTGTTTTCCTAATACTTGATTCAATTAAATGATTTTTATTCCACAGCATGTATTAATGTTCTGGCAGTCGTGTGGTTACTTCCTGGCCACTCACTTCAGTCTATCTGGCTATGAAACTGTTTGTGGTGTTATAAACTGAACTAGGGATGTAATGAGTACTTAGCAGGGTTTTTTTTCCTCCCCAGTCCTGGTGATGTTTATCATATGCCCTGATGGGAAACTCATGTGGGACCTCCACAGAGATTGGGAGATTTTTTCAGAGCAACAGAGGGTGGGAATTGCAGAGTGCTGGTTCTTTGGTATCTCTCCATCCCATTATTTCCACCAATTTCCTGTGTGAGATTAATAGCCTTGTTCTGCCTGTGTCTGTCTCTTTATTTCTGTTGCCAGTTTCGGACTCTTAATATTGCTCAGTTTTAAATGGTTGTGTTAGTCACTGTATGGGATGGTACACAAGCCCTTTGGGACAGACTTGTTTAAGAGCCTAAAACAGGCAAGAGCTACAAAGCAACAAAGAGATACAAAAATCCTGCACAGGATAATACTTAAGGCACAAGAAGTGCAGTACTTCAAACTTAATCTTGTGCAGGAAGAAATAGGTATGCTTTGTCTAGGTGCTGTCAACGAATCCTGCAGAGAATTGCATCAATTCCTATGCAGTGTCCAAGGAATTGTTTGAAGGACTTCACAGGAAGAGACTAAAGACATTTTGCTGGCCAAATAATCCCAGGACGGGAAGAAACAAAGCAGAAAATCCCATAGAAAGCTGTAGGACTGAGAAGCATCTAGATTCACACCCCTAAACTGTATCAATAAACCTGCCCCCTCCTCAAAAGGCCTGAACTTTTCCCCATTTCAAATGTAGAACAAATAAAGGCTGTGCCCTCACCAGTGTAACTGAAAACAGCATAGAGATAGCGCACTGGGGAAATTCACACCTACCGTTTTCCCTTTTCACCACTTTCACCTTTCATTATCATTGATTTTTGCAACTGATGTCACAGTATCCATCTGCATGGTGTGCTATTTTTCTCCTGATACACAGGTACCTTACTCATCTTTGTGCATTTGATGATCCTCATACCGTAACCAAAAAAAATCCCCTTTTCCCCACTCATTTGTTTTTCACACTCCAGTGGGGGTAGAGGTAAAGCCCTCAATAGACTTTCTCCCTGTAGTAGTGCATTTACTGGGTATCAGTGGGGGCTTGTTCGCTTTGACCAGGAGATAGTAGAGCTACTGAACACCAGGCCAATTCATCTCACTCAAATGTTTTAACATTGAAACATTATAACATTTGAAAAGAGTATGTTAACATCTCATCATGTCAACTACTACCTCCATTGGAAGGTATATCAATGGAGACCAGAAGTAGGAACAGAGATGTTTCAGTTGGAAACAGGCAGGGGGAAAGAGAAGGAGAACACCCACTACCTTATGTCATTGATAATGGTGACCATGACGGTGTTCAATTGCTCCTCCCACTTACTGTTGGAGACTGAGAGAGGTGCAAGAAAGATCTAAAGTGCAATTTCGAAACAGACCAACCCATTTTCTTTCTCTTTTGACTCCACTTTGAAAAATTGGTGGCTGAACCATCAATACTCATGCTTCCCATGACTAGTGATAGTGTGGATCAGGTGAATCTTGAAAACAACAATGAAAGGTAACAGTAGAGGGAACTTGTGTAACACCTCTCCATGAATTCCCTCATAAATCAGCTATAAACGAGGAAGCTCATTTCTGGTCTGGAATCAAGAGGAGCAGTTGTGGTGAACCCAACCATCTTCTGGTGGACATCTTGAGGTGGACAAATGTATTAGTTTCATTCTGTCCTTCATGTTTCTTATGTCAGGTTTGTTTTATCACGTTTCTTCATCAGTTTGCAATTATTAAAACCCCCACAAAAATCATACATACATTTTTGGGCAGCTAAATGATAAATAATAATGACTGTGTCCCATGAAGTCAATTTTGACTTGTGGTGGCCCTTTTCAGGGCTTTCTAGGAAGTTTGCCCAAGGTCACATAGGCTTACTCTTTTGGGATGTAGCCTGGGGATTTGAAACTCCCAATCTCTGGCTCTGCAGCCAGATACCTAACTCCTGGAGCTATCCTTCCAGAATCATAACATTCAGATAAATGAGATACGGCCTCATATCAGTTAATGTATTTGCTCTACTTATTTCTTTACTTAATTGATCTAATTTTTCTGCTAAAAAACGTGCTAAAGGCGGTTCAGGAAGTGCACATTTTTCATCTGAACAGATTTCCCCCTCATCTCTACTGCATGCATAATAACCCCAAGGGGGATGGATCTGGGCACCAGGGGTGTATCTATACACATATGAAAAATAATTCCCTTAACTGTTGCTTCTTTCTCTCTCTCTCCCCCTGGAACGTAAGCATATGAACACTTGAGGCATTCTTGGTTTTGTATCTGGTAGTCTAAGCTTAACAATCAAAATAAACCCGCTGCCTGTTTTACTAGCAAAAAGAAAAGTTACTTTTACACCCACCATGTTGCTTTTGGGAACATATCAATATTTGCACTCCGATATATGTTTGCACTACAGAAGAGTTCGCAAACGTGTGATTGAAGCAGCTCTTTAGAACCATGGTTTTCTTGAACGTATGGCATGGGAGGGGGTCAGAGGTCATCAATACAGCTGTTACAGATTTATTTTTTTGTGGTTTGGAAATAATTTACTTGGAGCACAACAGCTTTATAGAGCAGAAAAGAAAATACATCTTTCTACACACCCCACAGATGGATGTGAACTCTGCTTGAATGATTTTTGCTTCTTTACTCTTCCTATAAAGCACAGGGATAAAAGATAAAATATATTAAAATATAAGCAGATTAAAAGAAAATGGGGTGTCAACAAATCCAAGTGATGACTCTGCAGTGTACTCTAAGGCCCAGAACAGAAATGTATATATGGGACATTAGACAGCGAGGAGACTTATCTTGGGCTCTGAATGTCACTGTTTAATAGAGATAGAAGTTTAGCCATTGTCACTTGGACGCTATTTTCCACAAATGATTCCCTTTCTGTTGAGCTGGGAAAGTTGTTCCATGTGTTATTTGCAAAGGACTTTTAGAAGGAACTACAAATCAGTGGCAAAGCATGTGTTCTCTGTAAAGAAGATCCAGGTTCAATCCCCAGCATCTCCAAGTAGGACTAGGAAAAGACTTCACCTGAAAGCCCAGAGAGAGCCACCACTAGTGAGAGTCAGCCCTACTGGTCTAGATAGAACAACAGTTTATGGTAACTTCTTTTGTTCTTGTGAATTTACCTATGATTGTGAGTCTCAGATCATAAGATCTTAGCCAATGTATGGCTTCCTTCCTTCCTTCCTTCCTTCCTTCCTTCCTTCCTTCCTTCCTTCCTTCCTTCCTTCCTTCCTTCCTTCCTTCCTTCCTTCCTTCCTTCCTTCCTTCCTTCCTTCCTTCCTATTATATTTTTAACTAAGCCATTTAAAGTGTGTTAATTTTAATTGCAGTTTGTTTGTTTAAAATGTCTACATCCCACCTTTCTCTTTAAGAGGGCCCAGGGTAGCTTACAGTGTTAAAACAAAGAAATTAGAAACTAAAAATCAACGAATTATTCCAATATTAAAAATTAAACAGAGATCAAATTAAAAACTAGTGGATAAATCAGTTAAAAACTGTTCTAAAGGAACATTTTAAAAAGTTAATAAAAACAAAACGGCCCTGTTTTTAAGAGCCCTGTCTTAGGGAGCCCAGTTACTGAGAAAAAGCGTGCGGGAGAGAAGGCTCTTTTTCTGCTTGTGGAAGGACAGCAAAGAAGGCAATAAGAAGACCCTCATGTCCTATAAATAAATAAATAAATAAATAAAATGATTAAGGAGAAGTCCGATTTGCTCCTAAGGGAAGATGCAATCTTTCAGATACCGTATTTTTCACACTATAAGACACACTTTCCCCCCACAAAACGGGGGTGGAAAGTCTGTGCGTCTTATGGAGCGAAGAAAACAGATTATATTTTCATGTTTTCTTCTCCTAAAAAATTGGTGCGTCTTATGGAAAGGTGCGTCTTATGGAGCGAAAAATACGGTAGGTTTGACGCTCCCCCCCCTTTTTTTAGGGCTTTATAGGTCAAAACCAGTACTTTGAATTGTGCTTGGAAACAAATTTTGCAGCCAGCAGAACAGTTGCAACAAGAGTGTAATGTGATCCGGTTACCAATCTAGCAGCAGCACTTCGGACTGTCTTTCCAAAGTCAACCCTATGTAGAGCACATTACAGTAACTCAAACAAGGTGTAACTAAGGCATTTGTCAACATGGTCAAACTGGACATCTTTAGGAGTGGACACAACTGCAGCAGTTGTTTTAACTGTGCAAATGCATTCCTTGCCACAGCTAAGATCTGAGCATCCGGGCTCAGGGACAAATCCAGGAGCACACTTAAGCTGCAAACCTGTGTTTTCAGGGAGACTGTAACCTCACCTGGCAGAGGCTGAAACCTTATTCCCTAATCTGCCTTTCAACTGATCAAGAATACTTTGCTAGATTAAGTTTCAGTTTGTTCACCCTCATCTAGTCCACTATTGACACCAGACACCAGTAACATGATTAGAAAATGATGAATCAAACATTTTCATATTAATTTTGTTAGACATTGTTTTTCTGTTTTTAAACTGTTTTGTAAGACCCCTATAGTCCCAATTCTGAGACAAATATAGCATATAAGTAAGATAAAATAAAATGTATTAGTTCTCTGAAGTATCTTGGAAAGAAGGGTGTGATACAAGGTGCTGGTGCTGTTTAACTTAATTTTTGTAATTATTTAGTGGCTTTTAAAAGGCTCATTTTCATTTTACGAGAAGGATTATCCTAGACAGATATGGACTCATTTCCAACATTATTCTTGCTTGACATTTGTTGAGTTGTAGATTATTTTTAAAAGAGGTTCTCAGCTGCTGAAAAATAAAGATGTTTTGTGAATGTGTCTCCTGTCACTATTTCTAATAGTCATTTTAGCAGTTCCTATAACGTTGTATTGTTAAGGTAGGGATTCAGGATGTGCTTCATTTGTACATAGTCCTCCTGTTTTAATAGAACCCTTAGGACGGGGTGGGCAGTTGCGAGCTTTGAGATATTTTCAACTTACAATGCCCCAAAAGCCCGTCCAGGATCCCAAGTGCTGGAAAGTCAAGGGATCTACAGTTTATCAAGATCTGGTGGGGCAAACGTTTGCCACACCTACCTTAGCCATACCCTCATCCATTGCCCTTTAAAGCAGGTCAAGGTTGAATGCATTCTAATATAACTGTGCTTTGCCGAGACAATGTTTGAACAAACAAGCAGGAGCTGATGGACCACTGGAGAAGGAAAGATGGGCTGATCTCACATGCTGGGGAATATGCCTCTGAGATTTTCAAAATCAATCCCTTTAAGCCTTTTAGAAAACATCATATGAGCTTGAGAGCGTCAGTTTATGTTTCTGGCCACTGGCGGATGATAGCCCAATATATTAAAAAAATATTATTTCCTTGTTTTCCATCAGTACCTGTCTGAGTGTATTTCACCGCACAGCAATTAAATCCATTTCTCTGTGCCAGCGCCATAACATATGAAGGTTCAACTGCTTGCCAGTAGGCCACCCTGAAGATTTGACATGTGTCAGGCAAAAAGTGACAGAGAAGTACTTGTGAGGAAGGGGGAGTGGGGGTAAAGAGTCACAGCAGAGAAATTTCCTCTGAAAGACTTTGTTGTTTCTACAATGTTGTTATAAGAGCTTTGGAATGATGGAGCACTGTTGTTTCTGTAAGCTTGTCATTGCTTTCATCATGGAATAATCGTTCAAAACAAACCCCAAGTGAAAACCAAGATTCGCAATGAAAATTTAAGCATGTTTACTCAGAAGTAAATCTGGTTGAGTCCATTGGGGGTGATCTACCTAGTAAGTGTAATTAGAATATCAGCTTTAATTCGACACAATTTCTGTCCAGTTTTGTTACTGGAGATTTTGTTTTCCTGGTGAGCAGCCAGGCATATCTGGCTGCACGAATATATCTTTAATTTAGTTTGGCATACAATTCTTGTTGATGTGTTCTGCGTTGCTCAGTGGCTTCATTATTTCCCTAATGTTTTGTCTCGTAGTGAATTTGCTGCTATTTCTTTTCCTCATCCGAACAGATGCAGACCTTGTATGCTTTTGATGAAGAAGAAACGGAAATGAGGAATAAAATAGTGGAAGACTTAAAAACAGCTCTGCGGACTCAGCCTATGAGGTAATTGTTGTTGTCATGTTCTGTCAAGTTATTTACAAGTTATGGTGACCCTATGAATTAATGACCAAGTCTAATCTTGAGACTACCAACTCATGAACCAGCATGATGAGGGAGCCGGTGCCAAGGTAGGGATGCAGCTGGGCAATCTGCTTTCGGTGGAAATAAACGGATCAGACCACAGATGCTACATGTGATGCCATTGATAGTGCTGGGTCTACGCCCAATCACCTCACCTCATCCTTTAGGGAAAGAGTGCCCCCCCAAAAAAAGACAGGGAGGTACCCAGACCACAGATGGTTTTGCAGAATTTTTTTCTCTATTTAATGGACAGCTGTAATCCTACTTTCACCCTATCCTCCTTCAAGTACATCAGTAGCCATTTCAAGTCATTGTTGTTTTCTACTGGTAGTATAGTTTCTTTTATGTATCTTAAAACACTTTGGTGTTAAGTTCTTTGGTCACCAGTGTGTATTTGCAAGTGCTTCCACCTTTTCTTGTCTGCTTGACCACCTGGTATTTCTCACTGCCTGGAGACTGTACTGCAATGGATGCAGCTGAATGGGTTGAGGCTGAACCCAGACAAGATGGAGGTCTTGAGGATAGGTGGTCTTTCCATTAGCTGTATAGGTGACTCCCTTTTTGGGGGGGATGACCTTGCTGCAAAGAGTGAGGTCCTCAGCTTGGGGATACATCTGGACCCGGCGCTTACCATGGAAACCCAGATGGTGTCCGTGGTCTGTTCCACCTACTTTCATCTATGGCGGATTGCTGAGCTGCGAGCATATCTTAATGGGGGCCCCTCACTACTCTAGTCCACGCGCTCATAATCTCGAGATTAGACCATTGTAATGCACTCTACGTGCGGCTGCCTTTGAGGTTGATGCGGAAACTTCAGGTGGTCCAGAATGTGTCAACCAGGTTTCTTAGTGGGGTGAGAAAATATCAGCATATCTCCCCCACTCTGGCTGCCTTGCACTGGTTGCCCATCCATTTCCACATTGACTTCAAAAGTGCTAATGATTGCATACAAAGCCCTAAACAGTTTGGGACCTCAATATTTGGCAGATCATCTTCTTCCACCTAGATCTACCCAAATCACCCGTCATAGCCAGCAGGGACGGCTGAGGGGCCTGATGCCGAGGGAGGCCCAGAAGGAAAAAAACAAGAAACCGGGCTGTCTCGGTGGTGGCCCCTCGGCTGTGGAACACCCTCCCAACTGAAATTCAGCTGGCACGCTTGCTGGGTGTTTTCAAAAGCCAGTTAAAAACTTGGCTATTCAAGCAGGCCTTCCCTCCAGTCAATTAAGTGATTTCTCTCTCTCTCTTTCTCTCTCTCTATATATTTTCTTTTCTCTTTGAGTCATGCCATCTTGGTACTGTGTTGTTTGGAACTAATTGTTATAACGGTATTTCGAATGATTTTATACATGTAATACTGTTGTGTTTTTATCCATGTAAGCCGCCCCGAGTAGACTAAATAAATAAATAAATAAATAAATAAATAAATAAATAAATAAATAAATAAATAAATAAATAAATAAAGTATATAATAAAAGACTTTCTTGCAAAATCTTGAACATCACTTTGCATCCAGGGGAAAGTGATGAAAATGTCTCTTAGCTGCTATGGTCTTTGGCATCTCATTTCTTTTGGATTGTAAGGTTTATTACATTTTCCCAATATGTTTTATTTTCCATATTCATTCACATATTCTTGCTGGATAAAATTAGGAACAAGGAAGCAATGTGTGCCTCCTTGAGCTCATTAGAGTCAGTATAATGTAAGTAAATACATACATACATACATACATACATACATACATACATACATACATACATACATACATACATACATACATACATACATACATACATACATACATACATACATACATACATACATACATACATACAAATTAATCAGTTTATATTGTTGTTCTCTGCTGTTGCTGTATAGTCTGAGATTAAAAATGCCTCCCAGTTGCAGGCTTGATTCCCTTGGGCCATTGTAGTTAGCATGTGGCCACAGTCTTGCATCACCCTGTCGAAGTCCCTTTCTTATGCAACAGGCTCTCCTTATGAAGCCTGCGGGAGTGGAGTATGGGAAATCTCCACTGAACGGGAGGTTTTTCCAAACAAGCCTTGCATTACTTTGGCTAGATACTCCTTACAGCAGGCATTTATTTCCTCTGTTTATAACAGCCGTAATGAGTGTCAGCACCAGCATCCACAACCTGTCACATAAAGTCTTTGCTCTTAAATCGCTGGCTTCAGCCCTAAGGGCTTTTTTTCTTCTCCTTTCCTACCATCAAGCCAGATTTTGAGTTAAGTCCCCATGTCTCAACTAATTTCCAGTGACTCAATTTGGAAGTTGCCAAGTAGGCCAAACGCCAATGCCTGATGAGTGAGCCAATTCCTTCTTTAATGGAAAGGCCGGAGCCAGGGAGGCCGTGGCGATCTTGAATCCTTTTCGTGAGCAGCTGTCTAAAAGAGGTCTTCAAAAAAACTCATCTGAAGGAGAAAGCACATTGTGTCGTGTCCATCCATTCCTAAACAATAATGCCGGTTTAGAAGCCTTTAAGTTCACCTAGCAGACAGGAGGCTCATGTTCAATTAATGTCTGTTCTAAACTGGATATATTTACAGCTGTAAAGAGTGGTCCAGTGGTCCAGATAGGCGGGGTATAAATCAAATAAATAAATAAATAAATAAAATAAGCTGTGTACAGTGTGTTCACCTATAAATCCTTGAAAAATAATGGCCAATTATTATTCATTGCCAATAACTGTGCAGAGTTTATGTGGCTTGCTGACTTGATTATGGTTGGGGCTGTGCATACTCTGCCAAAAGTGGGGAAGGGAGAGAGACAGACTTTGCACGGCGAAAACCTAAATGGTGGGCTTTGAATAATCACAGCGGATCAAACACATGTGCACATTCAAACCACCTCTCAGGATCATATTTTTCAATATCACCACTCAGTTCATTTGGGGCTTGTTCATTCATTATTTCGGAAAGAATGTCTCAACTGTGGTGGATTTTGGACATGAATTCAGGTGAAAGAAATTGCCGACTTCAGTTTAATGTTGGCAATGTAATATGGGTAGTACTTTTTGTGTCAGACAATGTGGGCTTGTGTAGTGGTGGCTGAATGTACTGCAGTATATTCATTTTGATTTAGAAACATCATTGGCATTTCTATATGCTTATGTATTTTTAAAGTATATTTCTGTGACTTGGAACTTAACTGGTGAGGAATTTGCCCGTATCCTGGGTGCATATGCTGGGCAAAATCCTATTGCATAAATTTGCTCCAGTATAAACCAAATAGGGATACTGGGAATAGTTAATTTTCATTAACTGAAAGCTTCCTATTCTTTCAGCTACCTAGGCCTCCCTATCACCCTGGGCAAGCTTTTGGGAGCTTCAGAATGAGAGGTGTTGCTTTTAATAGTAATAAAATAAAATAAATAAATCATCAAGCATGATCCAGTGATCATTTTTTACTAATAAAATCTCTGTGTCCCGAATCCTAAAGACTTCCCTAGGGCAAAAGGGAGCTCTAGGAAACTTCAGATACTGGAATGGGTTGGGAGGATAAGAAGCTTTACATTTATTTATATTCATTATTTCTAGCTTCCCAATGCTGCTTACACTGGTGGAACAGTGCCAACAGGAATTTGCCTGCTCTATCTAAAATACTCATAGTTGAGAGGGGAAGATAAATACTCTCCATCCTTGATTTTGACTGTCAAAAGATTTTGCTCACGTGCAAACACCTACTCTGCCAATGGCAACTGCTATCAGATTTTTTTAAAAAATGGACATATAATTAACTTAAACCATATCCTTCACCCATAATCATATCCTGTGGATTTCTCTCTCTCCACTCCAGTTTCCTTCCTTCCTCCCTCCTCCCTTCCCTTACAAATTTATAATTTTCTAAATATAATTGAACAAACACATGCAGGTGACGTGCTCAGTGAAAAGACACATGCTCACCTTGATCGCCCTGCTCCTTCCCTTGTACTGGAGACAAACTGTGATTATGGAGTGTGTTTGAGATGCACCAAGATTCAAACTCTTGTTACATTTTCTTTATGTTAAAAAAAGGCAAGATGAAAGATCAAGGCTTGTATTATGTGGAGGTGTCTTTCTGAAAAACAACTGTATGTGTCCCTCAATGAACAGCAGCCTGATCCGACAAAGTAATCTTTTATAGGATGCACTTTATCTGGAAGCGCACTTCAGTTTGACAGAGTTCGGTAGTAACAGCTGGCCCAGTGCTTAGGGACAAACCCACAATAAAATGAAGGAAACGATTGGAAGGAAGTAAAATTTTCCTTACAAGTTCTAACCATAAACAGTGGTGACTGTAAAAAATACTGGGCTGGAAACATATGGGAAAGTTGTACTGCTGTTCCTGGTAGTCATCAGTAGATCTTGGAAAAGCAGAGCTTTGCAAGGGGCAAAACAGAAGCCTGTCAAGAGAACTTTTGTTAAAGCTTTAAGAAAATGGCAAGGTGTCAAGGAAGCTGTTTTTCTTGTTGCCAAGAAGTAGTTCCATCTGACTTTATATTTAGGGACAGGGAAGTGAGTCTTTAATATATCTCCAGTTTGCTTTGTCATGTTTCCAGTAACCTCTGGTGTAGCTGGTAGATGAAACTTATTTCATGGGGAGGAGAAGAGCAGCATGTTTTAATGGTACGCATGCCTTCTGATCCAAAGGTCTTCATTTCCCCTGGGAAATCCTGCTTTGACTGTGAGACAAGGCGGGGATATCCTACTTTCTGTACAACTCTTCCCTTCTTTACTAGTGGTATCACTTCTCTTAGTAAGTGTGATAGGATCACTGTTGGTGTCCTGAGCAGGCCATCTGAGGCCATCACTCTCAGGCCCTTAATAGGCAAGGGGGAGGGAGGACCAGTATTGGCAAGGGAACTGGCTGATGAGGGACACCTATGGAGAGGGTGAAGCAGTGGGTGGGTTAAAGCAGGAAGACTAGGAGGACTTGGTGCTTCCTTCAGGGAAATGAAGGGAAAGATGGAGACTTCAGAGGAAGAGAAGGGAGAAGCTGCTGAGGCTTGAGTTGCCCAATTCTGTGTCTCAGATGAGGTTAAGAGTTACTGGGAAGAGGAGCCCCAGGCTGAAGTCCCTGAGTCCCACCCATTGGGTAGAGTAAGGGGCAGTGGACAAGAGACCTCAGGGGCAGGACTCCAGGAGCCCACTGCACCTTCGGCATGACCTTTGCATTGTCCAGCATGACTAGTGGCTCTTACTCTGACCCAGCTGTAGTGCTAGTGACAAAAGTGCCAGCGTGAGAAACAGAAGAGGCTCCAAAAGAAGCTGAGTATCCCTCACCAGCTGTATCCTTGAAAAGTCTCTGACGAGGGCTTCGACTCATCTTCCCTTCCCACTCTCAGGGGCCAGCAGTTTCAGGGCACCCTGTGGCTTTGACAGGGCACCCTCTTAACCCTGGGGGGTTAATGCAGGGAACTCAACCCTTCCAGAAACTTCCAGAGGGAGTTAAGAACAGTGTTTCTATGTATTCTCGAAGGCTTTCACAGGTGGGATCCGACAGTTGTTGTAGGTTTTTTGAGCTGTTAAGCTGTGTTATTAAGGGTTTTCTTCCTAACGTTTCACACATCTGGCATCTTCAGAGGTATCCCACAAACTGCACCAGAGCACAGACAGAGTTCTGACTCCTGTCCTGTCAAGATGCCGGCCACAGAGACTGGTGAAACGTTAGGAAGAAAAACCTTAAGAACAAGGCCAAACAGCCTGGAAAATCCACAACAGCCAACAGTGTTTCTGTTGGTTCCTCAGTTGCAATAAGGTACGTTCTTGGTAATTCTCACAAGCTGGAGCCCATGGACTTGGCCGCCACTGGCACCACTGAAGTGAGTCTGCTTCACCACACAAAATAGTTCTCCGTTCCCTGCTTTAGATGCTGGCAGGGTGGGTGGGTGGTGGGACAGGACCAAAACTCTTTCTCTTGAAACTATTCTTTATGAGGGAATTTTTAAAAATGCAGGAAGAAACACACAGTCCTGGGAATTGACACTCAGCTTGAAGTGGTGTAGCTCTAAACAAGTTTTATATTCTTTATCTTCCAAAGACCTAAGCTGGTAATATCCTGACAGTGCAGCATTAGCATGAAAAGCCAATATATTGTTCCTACTGCATAACAAGAGTGATGAAACTTTCAGCTTCAGGTCCAGATTCAGTATTGGAGATACTCATGGGGGGTTTCCAGTCCTAGAACAGCAATAGGACCAAAAATTAACTGCATAAGACACTTGTGACCAGTAACTAGATCTTGCAAGATGGAGTCTGAGTGCCATTTCAGCTTTTTAGAATGGTGAGGAGAGGAAATGCATATAGGCATGGAGAAACCAGCAGTGATGGTACTGTGAAGAAAGGGTTTGACTTCCTGTGGCTGGATTGAGGCCTCAGGAAAGCTGAATTTCACCAGAAGAT
The DNA here is from genome assembly GCF_051106095.1 of Pogona vitticeps. Taxonomy (NCBI): domain Eukaryota; kingdom Metazoa; phylum Chordata; class Lepidosauria; order Squamata; family Agamidae; genus Pogona; species Pogona vitticeps. The sequence continues at coordinate 44,056,949 of NC_135783.1, read as the reverse complement.
TTGACATTCACCCACTCTTGCTCTGTGGCATAGGTGAGTCCAGCTCCATCCTGTTCTGCCTAGGCATACCACAAATTCCATGTGTGCCATAGTTAGGCCCCACACTGTTTAATCTATAAAGAACTGTTACAGAAGAACAGCTAGAAAATGTGTGGTCCTCCCGACTTTGTCAGCCTATAGTTCCCATAACCAGCATGGTCAGTGATGAGGGCTGATGAAAGCTGAAGCTGAGGAGTAGCTGAAGAACCATGCATTCCCCATCTGTAAGTTACAGTGTAAACAAGCACTACTTCTGATCACCATAGTCAGCCATACACCGAAACATGGGAGGCATTTGAAAATGTGTCTCTAATAGACATCTGTATAGATGCAGGTGAACACCAGCATCAGACTGCAGAGATGCATTTAATTCTTACACAAAGAAAAGAAATAAAATAACTAGAAGTGGAAGGCCAAAAACAAAGCAAACCCCTTAAAATTAATGTTCCTTTGGTTGCTTACGTCAGCTAATGTTGGAAAGGAATCCTATTATTCTCAGGAGTGATTAGCATATCACTGCTGTTTGACGCACTTCTATGTAACCATTTGTGGCATTATGTGTTTACTCCCAAGGCTTGAGCACATGGACAAGTTTGAGCTTGAACAAGCACCAAACCTCATACTGAACCTTCTTTTACTCAATAAGGTTTTGATTTTTCTTGGTTTCTGGACAAAACCAATTGGAACGAAGTTCCTAAAAAGAGAGAGATGATGAGTTAGTATAAGTGTATCCAGTCCAAGTTCTAGAAAAGTTTTAAATTGTTTTTTTTTTAAAAAAATAAAGAATGTGTAGCCCATATCCAGCACATGCAGCCTTCATATTTCTGGTATATATAGTGTTTACGTTTTGGGAGTTAAAGCAAGGCTTATAAATAATATTATTTACGTCTGATGTTAAGAAGGCAGTTCAGAGCAATGAAAGATTTTATGATTTGCTTCTGCCAACTCTCAAAACTGCATGTGAATTAGATGTAGTGCAACCCTAGAGACATGCTATGACAGCGTGAGGAACAATTTTGCTGAAAATGTGTGGACACTGTACTTAGTAAGGGCAGTAGTTGTTCTATTTTAAGGTAGACCCACCAAAATCACAGATAACATGTTCGGTTCATTTTGGTGACTCTTCCCTAAGACAGACTGGATGAACAGGGAAATTATTTCTGGACTAACCAGGTGGAAGTTAGAAATCAGTAGTGTTCTTGTATAATCAGAATCGGAGAAATCATAACTTTAAGTCGTCATTTAGTCATTCAGTTGTGTCCGACTCTTCATGACCCCATGGACCAGAGCACGCCAGGCCCTCCTATCTTACACTGCCTCCCGGAGTTGTGTCAAATTCATATTGGTTGCCTTGATGACACTGTCCAACTTCAAGTAGTATTGTCCATAATCAGTTTTCCTATATGATATGTTAATGTCTTGTAAGCAGACTAGGGATATAATAAATAGCTGACAATATTTTCAATCTTGGTGATGTTTGACATTTTGTCCACCAGGGAATTATTCCCCCCCCCAAAAAAAAACCAAGGTAAGCAAAACCAAAATACCCAGTGCAAAACAGTCCATTTAAAAAATCCCACTTGGCAACCATTCACTCAGGGAAAGCTTGCCTTAAGACAGAGGTTTTCACCTGCTTGTGGAGGAACAGCCAACCTGGCCTTTGTGGGAGGGAATTGTAGAGTCTGGGAGCAACAACAGAGAAGGCTCACTGCCGTGTCCCCACCAAAAGCACCTGTTCCAAGAGAAAGGCCTCTCATGGTGATCTTAATACCCCAGGAGGCTTTTTCTTTTGTCCTTTTCATTAATTTTGCGCAGAAGATTAAGTTTGACAGACTTCTGTTCCTTGAACCTAAATTATCATCTGTAGGATTCCTGTATCTTTTTGTTAGTCTTGTCAGTTTCAGACTCGTATACTAATAAATTTCAAATTTGTTCTCGAAGGCTTTCACAGCCAGGATTCAATGGTTGTTGTTGGGTTTCTCTGGCTGTTTGGCCATGTTCTGGGTTTTTTCTTCCTAATGTATCAACAGCCTCTGTGGCCAGCATCTTCAGAGGCCAAGAGCTAGAACTCTGTCTGTGTTCTGGTGTAGTGTGTAAGATTGCTGAATATTTGTAGCTGTGGGATCAGGTTTTTGTTCTTTTCAGGAGATTGAGTGATTATTGTGATCAGGGTGTTTTTGTTATGGGTGTTTTGTTGTGATAAGTGGTAGATAATCTGTCACTTTGATTGATGAGTGTCAATGACAGATCATCTGCCCCATTATGACAACAAAACACCCATAACAAAAAACACCCTGATCACAGGAAACACCCAGTCTCCTGAAAAGAACAAAAACCTGATCCCAGTACTACAAATACTCCACAATCCCACACACCAGAACACAGAGTTTTAGCTCCTATCCTTTGAAGACCCCAGCCACAGAGACTGGCAAAACGCTAGGAAGAAAAACCTCCAGAACACAGCCAAACAGCGTGAAAAACCCATAACAACCAAACTTCAAATTGTTGTGTTAGTCAGCCCTGCTTGGGATGTTAGGCAGCCATTTGAAATTGACCAATGTTGTAAACTGAGTAAAGCAACTAAGAGAAATAAAACTATTGTAGAGAATAATACAGTACTTCAATCACAGTTATGCACCACAGGACTGTCATATTTGATTTTGCAAAGGAAATCTAAGAAGGCAAAAATGATTGTGTTTTGAAGCCTGGAGTGCAGAGAAGACAGGTAGTTTAATCAGAAATTCAAAGTGCTATGAGATACAATAGAATAATATAACAGTACACTGAATCCCATGATTCAGAAAGAGTCAGGGCAGGGGGAAATAATGCATCATTTTTCCTGAGTTACAACTATAAAATGAGGGTCATTATAGGCTTCATTGGTTATTATTCTATTTTTAATGCAAAGCAATGGCCTCTAATGACTGAGGCTTTGATTAACCTTCATTGCTGGCTCCTACACCAGTAGATAAGATTTATCTACCTCCTGATAAAGAGCCTCCAGAGAATAGCAGCAATTTTCTGGCTTACATACTAGATGAGGCAGTCTTCTCTTCTAACTTAAGTATGTAGTTGGTCCTTCAGGTAACCTTTGAAATAACTTCTGAAAATAAATCCATAAATCCAATAAATCTGTCATACATACCTGATGTGTAGGAAACATACGAATATCTTCTGAAAATGGATGTATTCATCGCAGCTTTGGTAAAATGTTAGGAAAGATCACTGGCTGTTTTCATTGCTTCTTAGTCCTTCCAGGTTTTTCAGAACACCACCAGAAAGCAGGTGTTCCGTGAAATAACCAGCCACCTCTTGTAGAAATTGTCTTAATCCTATTTTCTTCTGTTGTTTCTGTTCAGATTCGTTACACGGTTTATCGAGCTGGATGGCCTCACCTGCTTGCTGAACTTCCTGAAGAGTATGGACTATGAGACCTCAGAGAGCCGCATACACACATCCGTTATAGGATGCATCAAGGCTCTGATGAATAACTCTCAAGGACGAGCGCATGTCCTAGCCCATCCTGAAAGCATCAATATAATCTCTCAGAGTTTACGGACTGAGAATATCAAAACTAAGATTGCTGTGCTTGAAATTCTTGGAGCTGTTTGCTTAGTGCCAGGAGGACACAAAAAAGTTCTGCAGGCCATGCAACACTACCAGGTCTACGCAGCAGAGAGAACACGATTCCAGGTAAAAGTGGCAGGTCCAGCAAATAGTTCCTGATGTTATTTTTAGAATGGGCTTATAGTTATTTCTTCTACATATGAGCAACACTGGACTAAGGTAGATACAGTATATTTAGTACATATTTACAAGAGATGGTCTTTTAGTGGTAGGGGAATTTTGTTTGTAATGGTATTTGCTTTTCCTCACCTCTCTATCTTGCAGTTCAGTAGGCTGAAATCTTACTGTGCTGTTATACAAAAGGTACAACGTTTGGAGGTGGATTGATATAAGTTAATAGGCAGTACCTATTGCATACTGAATCACATCACTTTGTGCACAATAGTAATGTCTGAGGAGGATGGTTAGAAGCTTGTCTTTGTTTTGAGTGAAGATGGCTCAGGATGAACTTGTGTGTTTGATAAGATTTTTGATAGCACCTGCCCCTGACAAAATTCCATCCTGTTTTAATGCCCATGTCCCCAATTTGCTGTCTTGATATGCTTAATGACTCTGAAGGCCAGGAATGATTTCAGAACAGGACAGAGGTTGTCTCATCCAAAACCTTTGCCCCCTCTGGATGTCTGTACCGCAGGGTGCGCATTATCTTCTATATTTGTCTGAGTGTGTTTGTCTCAGTATCTAAAATTGGGTGGAAGTTGTTGAGAAAGTGTGTATGTACCATGATCAGTAATTTCTGAAGCAAAATAGGCTAGGACAACTCATACGGCATACAGCTGGACCTTTGATATGTTGCCGTTAATATTTTTCAGAAGCTTCTGTGAGCCCCAAGGGAACTAACTTACTATCACATCCATGCATGTGTGGAATGCACAAATAATTACTCTTGTCAAATATTTTTGGATGGGGGGAAAAGGGAATTAAATATGGATTTTTGCCTTCTTGCTTTCTTGGAAGCAATGAAGACTTGCTCCTGTTTCAGTTTTCTCTCTCTCTCTCTCTCTGTTTGGATGTTCGCATCTGACTGCCAGAATTGTCATTTCCAAAAATTTTCCTTCCAAGAAGCTAAAGTTAAACTCATCCAAGGTAACTTGGACGCCTCCAGTCTTTCTTTCTGTCTTTGACTCCTGGCATGAGAAGTGCTGATGTTAGACATAACAGATGTAAGGTTTCAGATTCTACTATTCCAGTCTGGGCTGATTCTCTCATTATAAAAACTGTATATGCTAGTGTTTGTTGTGAGAGTGAGAGCTTGGAAAGGTTACTTGGTCAGGCTACAACTCCCAGAATGCCCCAACTAACATGTCCCGTGGAGGTTTATGGGAGTTGTAGTCTAAACAAACAACTTCCCCAAGCTCTGATTATAGCTTAGATCTAAAAATCTAGCAGTTTTGAGAAAGAGAGAATCCAGAAGAAATTAAGGAACATGGCCTCGATTTCAGCAGTTAAGAATTTTGTAAAGGAAAGTTTTCAATTTGTGTGAATCTCTTATGTTTGCCTGACCAGTGTTTACTGTATTTGCCTGCAGATTCTGAAAGTGTCCTGAATAACCAGACTATGCACAAATGACCTCTCAAAGTTATCTACCCGATTTATGTGTAGATAAACATCTATGTATATTGAGGCACTTTGCCCATCCTTCCTCTTAATTTTTCTGGTGGAGGATCGGTTCTTAGGGGGTGTGACTTAGTCAGCAGTACACGATGCAAAGTAGCCTTCTTTCCCTTTCCCCTCCTGCTGCTCCAACCCTATTAGTGGTTTGACCAACATTTTGTCTCACCCACAACAGGGCTGGTGACAGTAGTTGATGTGGACAGGCAGTTGTTAAGAGCCCACAGCCCAGAAAGGGTTCTCAGAAAACAGCCTCCTGGATTTGTTTTTCCTCTTCCCTATTGCAACCTACTGGTTCACTATGCTGTCACTCTGTCCCAAGCAAGAATGGTGGAAAGGAGTGAGTGAGAGGAAGGATGTATGCCATCACCTGCTTGCTCACTGGGTCTCACCAGTCGAGCAAAACAATAGGGAAACGATTCTCATCAGATTTTTCCTTCTGAATGGTTTAGTTTGTCTCAAAGAAGCACCTGGGTGAAGAATTTGCAATCTCCATTTCTTCTGTTTGAGGCAGAAGAGTGAGACAGGGTTTTCATCAGGTCTCCGTAACTTCTGCAAGATGTCTATGCAAATGGTGTGTCAATTCCTTTTGAGCAGCAAAGCATGGACAGACTGACAGGCAGGCAGGCAGGCAGGCAGGCAGGCAGGCAGGCAGGCAGGCAGGCAGGCAGGCAGGCACACACACACACACACACACACACACACACACACACAGAGCAAGCAGAGAATGGTGGCTGATAGTTTATAGACACACAAACACTCTCTCCAATGCCTGATAATACTTGATAAAATATGTTTGCTTTTGGATTGAGTGAAACCACCCTGTTTAAGGCAAGGTTTTGTTTACTCGGAATTCCAGTGAAAGCACATTGTGAAAGACTATACGTATATCTTCTACAACTTTGCATTTACAAAGGCTTTTTTATGTTCAAATTCCATAAATATGCCAAACAGTACTATTTCATATGTTACCTAAATTATGATTGAAGCATTTTGTATTGCTAATGTACTGCTTATGTCAACTATGCCCCAAATCTCAATTTTCCCCTGAAGCAATGTGTTGTGTTTTTCTCTCTGCATGTCTTCCAAATTTCTGGAAATTTTTAATATCAAGTAATAGCACTGATAGGAAAAAAGAGGAGAAGTCGTTTTTGGACCAATGGCAGTGAGAATTTAGAGGCACTGGAGGAAGGTGACCATTAAGGGTTGTGTGCCCAAGACTGGGATTGTTTCACGATGCCCTCTACTGAGCAGCTTTCTGGGTCACTGCATTTGTGGCAGGAGCTGTGTTATGAAAAGCAATAATGTTAGAGATAACAAAAGAAAGTGATGCAAAGTGCTTTTCTGAGGATTAGTGAGGAAAATTAAAATTGAGGACATTTTCTCAAGGATAAAGAAAAAATAATCTGAGAATGTTTGGCTCTTCTTTAGAATCATTCTTGATTCAGAGAGAGAGGATCTTTTCTGAGTGGCTGAGTTAGTATACTTCATACCCTTAGATTTATATATGATGGGCACAACTGAGGCTTTGCAAATACCATAGAAATCCTTCAATTCCCAGCTACAGTTCTTAGAGGAAATGCCTCCTGTCATCTGAACAATATCATTTAGATTCAGCCAGAGAATGGAATATTCCACAGAGTTTGAAACTTGCTGATTTAAGCTGATTTTAATCAACAGATTTGTCTTCCCATCATTCCCTCCCTAATCTCCCCCCTGGATATTGTCCCTCAGCCCAGGATTCTACAAATGGATATTTAGCATTAACAGCAAAAATGTTTTTAACATTTTTTTCCTGAATAGTAAACATTATTTTTTAAAAAGCCTCAGCTGACATATCAGAGATAAGTAGACACTGTGGAGTAGAACATTCTTTTGGTCTTGGTTTTTATAACTGAAGATGAAATTGTGGGTTGGTTTCATAGAAGAAACATTTGGGCTCTCCCTTTATGGATGAACAGAGTGAATGTGACAAAGGAGGGTTTAAGATGTTCTGAGAGTTATTGTGAGGCTATGGCTAGTTTCAGTCTGTCAAAATGAAAGACCAAAAAATGCAAATCAATAAATCAATAAATCAATAAATCAATAAATCAATAAATAGGGAAGATCTGTGCATTCCGTTACCTCACTGCTAATTAACTCAGTACTTTTCAGGTTCAAGGAATTTAATTTCCAAACTCATGTGACCCCTTAGCAATAGTATTAGTCATGCTTCTTGATCAATAATGACATTAGTTCAGGAGTAGGCAAAGGGGATGACAGAGGACGAGATGGTTGGACAGTGTCACCGAAGCTACCAACATGAATTTGACCAAACTCCGGGAGGCAGTGGAAGATAGGAGGGCTTGGAGTGCTCTGGTCTATGGGGTCATGAAGAGTCTAACATGGCTTAACAATTAAACAACAGGCAAAGCCCAATGGGACCATTTGAGAATTATAACCATTATTTTCTCCTCTTGTGGAGCCTTATTCTAATGGCAAAATTGCAAAATTTCATCTTCGAAAGATGTCTGTTCCTTCTCCTTTATTAATGCATAATCAATGAACTCTCCCCATATAATCTATAAATATATTCTTACTAATGAACCCCTTCTTAAGTTTAATATTATACATTAGCTTTTCATTAATTGCAATATCCCAAACTTATGTTGTTTTCCAGTCCTTTGCTACAATAATTTTGTGCTTTTAATAAATTAGAAATTAGTTCTTTGGTTGTCCAATTACATTTCTCCGGATCAAATATTGGGGAAAATGCTATTTTACAATATACCTCTAAATTTAACTTAGTTACTTCATTTATTTCCTTAAAGACCAGTTGCCAGAATTTCAATATATTCTCACATTCCCACCACATATGCAAATAAGTACCCACTTTCAGACTACCTTTTCAGATGAGCTTGGAAGAATTAATCTCTATTTGATTTAATTTCATCAGAGTTAAGTACCTTTTGCAAACTAACTTATATGTCTTTTATCCTTAACAGACATAGATTTTAATATTCCTATATCCCACATATTTCCCCCAAATTCCGGAACTTATTTCTTCTCCCAAATTGTATTTCCATACAATTTGTAAAATATTTCAAGGATATCCTCATGATCTTCTTCCAATAACGTTTTATAATTTTTTCTTACTATCTCTTTCATTATCTTCTCCTGCACTTTCTTTTTGTAATGCAGTTTCTTCAAATTCTGTGAGTTACATATATTTAACCATTTCTTTTTACCCAGTCCTTTGTATTGACTGAATTTCTGTCTTGATTTTCCAGATCTTACCCATCCATGATATTGAAGCTAATGTTCATGTTTTAAATAGCTGTTTTCATTCTGGTCCTTTTCACAAGAAAAGTATGCATGTTTCGGTTTATGTAACATTGACAGATAATAAGATCACATTGTGTCTGGAAGAACAGAAAAGCATGTGTTTCTCTGATAATTTCAATAAAATAAGAAGTACAAGAGGGAAGATAGAAGACCTCCTCTTTCTCCTCATGTAATTTTAAGGAGACCAAAATATTCTGTATTTTCAGTGCCTGCAAAGTTACTAGGAATCAAATTGGCACTTGCAGTCCTCCTGTTGTTTTTATCTAAATTGCTGTATTTTGAAGTGCTTTTTCCCTTTAAAAAAACCTGAAGGGAAGGGGGGGGGAAGAATAATAACTTGAAGAAATGGTTGTAGCAAGTGCGAAAATATTGAATTTGGTTGTAGTCCAAATGCCTTGGGTCAGAGGCAGTTTCAGATGGCAAGGAACACAAAACTCAGTCCTGTTCTTGGTTGCCTATTGAGGAATAGAGGACTTAACATTTACAGTTCTTGGAACAGGCTTAGAGATGAAAATCTGCTATGGAGATGAAGTGTACTTCATTGTAAACATAAGGAGTGTGTTGGAGTGCAAAAACAACTGAACACTGTCTGATTTCAAAAAGATACTAGTTCAGTGCTGGTCAATGAACTTGTTGAGATGTGTGTTAATCTTAACCTAGTGGCATGCCAAACAAGAGTTGTAATTTGTCTTGAACCTCTGCTGCTTTATGCGATAGCTACTAGGTGTGCTTTTCAAATTGTCTGCATTTAAATTCTATTATTAGTTCATGTTTACATAGAGAAAGTAGTGTCTCCTCTTTGCAGAAGTTGCAGGCAAAGGTGTCAGGAAAAAACAGCCTCTGATCCTAATACTCAGGCTTGTTTGTGTAATGCCTATCTTGGGTTTAGTGTGAAGTGCTGGATAGCTCAGTAGTTTAGGTACCTGGCTGTGGAGCCAAAGACTGGGAGTTTGATTGCCCTCTGTAACTCTTTATAGAGACTGTACTTGACAATCCATAGGGACCCTTCCACAGTTCTAAGATGATGACGATGATGATGATATTTTAGAATTTTCAAATAATTGGTGTGATTCTTAGAGTGGAATCATTATTTGGATTTTCATTTCCATTTTTTTTCTTTACGTTGTCATTGCATCATTACCATTACACCCACATTGGTAAAACACTGCAAAAAAGTAGTGCTAATGTGGTTGTACGTATTGGACTAAAGCCAACCTATTTCTAGTTAGAGTAGACCTGAATAAATTAAGTAGGACTTCCTAGTTGCTACTAACTGGAATTTATAGCTTTCAATGGGTATACTTTAGATGTGACTGATACTTGATTTAGCCAGTAGATGAATCAGAATTTGTGCTCAGCTTCTGTAATGTTCCTGGCTGTCTGGGAGCAATGTGGGTGGGGCTTACGTACATGACCATACCCTTACCTCATACCTAGTCAGATGATGTTCATTCAGGTGAATGTCTGAATAAGCCTTGTGAGATACTTGAGCTTATGGCACAATTTGGTTCCAGAATTAAGCTGATTTATTAAATCACTTTTAAGAAGAAATCCAACATGGTGCAGAGCAAACTTTCAGAAGAATCAAGGAATAGAATGCTGGTGTGGGAGAGAACTGTTAATCCCTAGCCACAGGCCACTGTGCCTCAAGTACAAATTTCCTTAGTTTGTTCACTCAGTGTTGGAAAAAAACAAGTCTGCTATGTAGTGTATGAGGTATGAATTTGAAGTCTCTACTTCAGGGGTTTTAAACTCAATTTACCTGGGGGCCGCTAGAGACAGAATCTGGGTGAGGCTGGGCCGCATCAGATTTTCCGCCAAGCAGAGCAAGAGCCCAAGGAAGCCGCCCAGGAGTTTCCTTAGCCGACAGACAGGTGGGCTGGCTGGCAGGCTGCAGTTCTGGATGGAGGGTGCAAGAGGTGCTGTCTTGGGAGAGAGCCGGCGAGCGAGGCAAGGCTTTTTTTTTACTCTTGACAGCAGAGGATGTGTGGGCGCTTTGGGGGGGCAGGCAAGGTGAGGGCCACAAACTATCATCTGGGGGGCTGCAAATGGCCCCCGGGCTGCATGTTTGAGACCCCTGCTCTACTTGAAATGTTAGCTCAAGTGCAAACTTAATCAGCTTTGCTTAGATGTAACACTGAGCTATTCATTCTCTTCCTTTCAGTTCCATTTTCAACTAGTCATAGTTTGCCTTTACATGTCCACTCTGAAACTAAACCAATGAATACCTACAGTATTAGCTGTATTCTAATGTAGCGTTACGCGTTTACCCTCCCCCAGGATCATTTGCTGTGTTTTTCAGCAGGGATAAGATCAGAAACACAAATTGCAGTGCATTTAACAGAAATTATCTGAACTTCTCTCACAACCAGGACCGAGGGGAAAAGGAGAAAAGAGACATTCATGAGCCTGAGATGGCCAAGGAGAACACTAGGTCATTTTCATAATGCCAAACTATGATTTAGCCTTACATCTGATCCAGCCAAGTGAAACAAGACAGCTTCATGAGGCACCATTTGCAGTTATTATGTTTCAGGAAACCATAGTTAAAACTAAGCATGGTTTGTCCAGTCTGGGACATAATGCTAATTTAAAAAGAAAAATAAAAACTGAGTTTCATTGTAACCAGACTGGAGAAAGGACTTGAGTCTTATTTATAGACTGAATGAGACCATTGAGAATGCTTTATAGAAACTTTTTTTAAAACATGGAATATCATAATTCATTTGTTGTTTTTACCTACTCTAAAGGCAATTGATTTCTTCAAAATATGTTTTGTTTCTCTTTTCGTGTACTGATACCATATATTAAACAATGCATTTAAGGAATATTGAACTCTTTCTTATTTATGAGTAAAGAGTCTCATTATAAGTAGAGAATCACCAAGCAACCAAATGCTATATTGATTACCATAATGAGATACAGGATTGCTGAAAGCCGTTTTTAAAGGGTAAATGAGGATATTTCTGAATTTTACTGAATGCACCACCTCTGTCCTATTCATTTTCCAGACATGTGAGCTGTACAACTGGGTTGGTAAAGTGGACTTCACCAACCTATCTGTTTGCTTTTGTGTAGTTTCTTCTAAGCATTTCAGGGTAATAAATTATGTGTTTCATAAGGAAGAGACAGTGCTGACATCATAGCAGGTGTTATTTTCTCATATCTTTTGCTTCACAGTCATTACTCAATGAGCTAGACCGAAGCATGGGGCGATATCGAGATGAAGTGAATCTCAAAACTGCCATCATGTCCTTTATCAATGCTGTTTTGAATGCAGGTACTGGTGAGGTGAGTTGATGTTTTGGAATCTCATAGCAGCGTTGCCTCTTCTTTCCCTTCCTCATGTACAGGGCAGGAATATAATGAACAAGGTAGTGCTGAGTGGGAAAACAGTGGCTTCCCAGATGTTGTGGGACTGATACCTCAACAATGACTCTGCTAGCTAGGTCTATCTAGTTAAAGATGAATACATCGGCCCACCCCAATAGTTAAACTTTTTTCCACAAATCCTTCTAAACTTCATTGTCCCCTGTTCCCAACAGTTTTATCACTGGTAGTTGTAAAGGAAATGCATTGTAGGGAACTGGCATATTTCTTTCTTTCTTTCTTTCTTTCTTTCTTTCTTTCTTTCTTTCTTTCTTTCTTTCTTTCTTTCTTTCTTTCTTTCTTTCTTTCTTTCTTTCTTTCTTTCTTTCTTTCTTTCTTTCTTTCTTTCTTTCTTTCTTTCTTTCTTTGATTTTTACACCGCCCCTCTAGACCATGTCTACTCAGGGCAGTTTACATAAATAAAACAGAACAATATAAAATATATAAAATCAAAAATTACTATTAAAACAGTTAATTAGAAGAATACATTACCAAAATGGCATGGCTCAAAACGGGAGAAAAATAAGAATCACTTAACTGACTTGGGGGAAGGCCTGCTTGAATAGCCAAGGTTTTAGCTGGCTTTTGAAAACACCCAGCGAGTGTGCCAGCCGAATATCCAATAAAACCCAAAAGATAGAAAGAGAAACAAGGTGTCTGGAATAGGTAACAATATATGGTATCTTTACTGCGTGGTGAAAAGCTTAACGTGCTTCGGCAGGGCCTTCACCAGAAGCTTAAAAATGAACAAAATTACAAAATTATAAATGTATACATATCAGGTATGTTCTTATAGGCAATTAGTCTTTAATCCTTTAGTCTTTAATGGTGTTTTTTATCCTCAGTCCCAGCTACTTTTGCTCCTTAATCCTTAATTAGAATTGTTAGGAACTGGACCTCGCTCTGTGTGACACCTCTGTGCTGCAGCTTCTCTTTCATTTCATCTGCAGTGGTGTGGAGTCCTTGAAACATACTGGCTCAATCTGTTTTTCTTTCTCTTAGGATAATTTGGAATTTCGACTGCACTTACGATATGAATTTTTAATGCTGGGCATACAGCCTGTTATTGACAAGCTCAGAGGACATGAAAATGCAACGCTGGACAGGTAAACTGTGTGCTGGGGAAACGTGTGGCAGGAGATTGTTGTTTAACTGATGGCTAGAGGCAGGCAACCTGACTGGGAAACAAGTTAATAGTTATAGGCACATTTGAGCAAATTTTATTCCAGTCCAGTTGTTTTAGGGTTTTTAGAAGTGTCACAATTGAGAATCCATATGTAGGGCTATATAGCCAATACAATCTATTCTAGTTCTGATACTGCACCAATGAGCTCTACTGATAGGTGCTAGAATCAATGTGTGTTGAAAAACTGCAGATTTTCTCCTACAAGACTTGGATGCATATGTAATTGGGTGTGATTGCGGGAAATCCATAACCAAGGATAAGCAGCCTGATGCCTTCCAGATGTTTCGAGCTTAACTCCTGCACCATCCCTGACCATTGTCTATGTTAGATGGCCTTACCAAAGAATATAGTCCCATACATCTTGAAGATACCAAGTTGAATGCCCCTAAAATGCCCTATGCAGTATTTATGTGTACTGACCCATCTATATGTTCTTCCTTAGATGATCATCCATTGATGCCAACTCTTGTATCTTCTAATGGTTTCTCAGTTGATCTTTCAACCTACAGTAGTACCTTGGTTTACGAATACCTCGGTTAATGTAATTTTCAGTTTACGAATGGAAATCCGTTGAAAATAATGGCATGGTTTATTAGGGTGAGGGTGCGTTCTTTTCAGTTTGTGAAGAAGGTTTCCCCAGGATGCATTGTGCCTGGAGGTTTATAGCACCGCCCCCATTCCTATGGCAATCCATGTTTCGGTTTATGAATTTTTCGGTTTACGTAACGTCCCGTAGAACCCATTAAATTAGTAAATAAAGGTACTAATGTAATTGAAATAACCATTTCACTCTATACTACATTGTCTATGTTGGGTTTAAATCCAGCAAGTACTTAAATTTTCATTTTGTGGGAAGGCAAATGTTGTGAAAATGGAAGCTTAAACTAAACTCATCAGTAAGCTGGATTAAGTAGAAAGTATTGCCTTCCCTCCTTTTACTTTACTGTTTAATGGAAAATAGACTCCAAATGCCCATTCATCTTGCACCTCTGTGAACAAGAGCGTTTCTTTTGTTTTACTATCTTCTAGGCACTTAGACTTCTTTGAAATGGTCAGAAATGAAGATGACTTAGAACTTGCAAAGAGGTTTGAAGTGGTAAGTATTTTTCTATAGAGAGATTTCTTTTGTTAAGGAAAACCTGTGTGCTTTGATTGTGCAGGAGAGATTCATGTATTTTCTTTTTCTAGGTAAGGACCTAGTTTTCTCACAAGAGAAGTGAATCTGTGTTCTCTTTCTTATTTACATAGCAAATAATACAAAAAGGATTAGCAAGGAGTGTAGTAATAGAGTGCATTTAAATCTTGATATTGTGTGTACCCTATGCTGTTATAGAGAGCTGATTCCATTTTAATTGTCCTATAAAATACTAAGGTTTGCCATTTAGTGAGGAACTTAGAATTCTCTGCTAGGGAGCTTCTCTGAACTACAGAAGAGAATTTTTAAGAACTTCGCCAGACAAGTTTCCATGGAGGCATAGTAGTTCAGGTGAAATCAAACCACTATAACTGTGTAGCATAGAGAGAATCTCGGTGTCTCCACTAGACTTTTATGTAATGTTGACTGCCTTGGTCTAGTTAGCTCTAAATCTGTTTGTTGCTTAGTTGGCTGATCTGGGTGTTTATACTCTTAGAGTACTGAAGTGGGCAGGTTTTTTATTTATTTATTTATTTTATTACTGGCTTGGCTCATGAGATTGTTGCTATGCTCCATTCCTTATAATCCTATATTGGTTCGCCTGTCACTTGCCAGCATCACAATCAGCCTATTTTCTATTTCCCATTTTCTTATTGAGCTGTTTGTCCACCCACAATTGGAAGACAGTCTATTGTGGGGAAAAATGGGTGTTCCTAAACCTGGGTGTTTAGAATGGCACCATTCCCATCTCTTGCTGGCTTGGCTCCATGGTATAAATTCCAGCTCTGCGAGAGGTTTTAGGGCAGCTGCTAAATTCAGCACCATTAGTTTTAGGGTCCCAATGGACAGCTCCTTGTTCTTTGAGGAAAGCGCCTGCCCCTTTTAACTCTTCAGGCTTCAATAGAGCCCTTTTTAGATAGAATCCTGAAAGGTCCAAACTTTTGAACAAATAAGACATAAAGTTAATACCCTCTTGTAGTTGTATCGTTCCACCTCTTACCAGAATTGTTCATCTGATAAACCTTATTGCTACTTTCAGAAGCAGCTGAAACATTGATGGATTGGATTGGATTTGTATACTGCCTCATTAGTGTAAAGCACTATTCTGATTGACTTACAGCAAAATAATAAAACACATCAATGAGCTAGAACTCTGTGTTCTGGTGTAGTGTGTGGGATTGTTGAGTATTTATAGCTGTGGGATCAGCCTTTGTTCTTTTCAGGATATTGGGTGATTATTGTGATCAGGGTGTTTTTTGTTAAGGGTGTATTGTTGTGATAAGGGGAGAGATTATCTGTCATTGTGATTGATGGGTGTTGTTAGCTAGTCTTTTGTGTGCAGTGATCACTGGTCCATGTGGCTGGGTAGAGTTCACTGAGCTTTTTGCAGGCTGTATTTCTCAGTGCTGGGAGCCAGGCTATGTTGAGTTTTAGATTTTCTTTTTTTGTTGAAGCTGGGCTGGTGTTTGTGGATTTCAGTGGCTTCCCTGTGTAATCTAACATAATGATTGCTGGTGTTGTACACACACATACACACACACACACACACACACACACACACACACACACACACACACAGAGAGAGAGAGAGAGAGAGAGTATATACAGCACAATATATATTAAATATATATCTGGCCACAACTGCAAGGCATCTGGTATACTCCTGCAGTGGTGAGGGGATACCTTTTGTCCTTTGCTGACAAAAAAACACCCTGATCACATTCATTCATTCATTCATTCATTCATTCATTCATTCATTCATTCATTCATTCATTCATTCATTCATTCATTCATTCCAAAATGCCACAGTGAGACTGTTCCATGGAGCTAGTTACAGGGAACATATAACTCCCCTTTTAGATCAGTTCCACTGACTGCCAATCCATTCCTGGGCACAATTCAAAGTGCTAGTTTTTACTTATAAAGCCCTAAATAGCTTGGTTCCAAGCTATCTAAAAGACTATCTCTCCCTTTATGAGGACATGGGAGACAGCCTTGTCTGTCACAGTTCCACCGTCTTTGCTGCCCTTCCACAAGCAAAGATCTTTCTCTTCCAGCAGTCTTTCCTTTAAATGACTGGTTGACAAGGAGAATTTTTTGAAGAGATTATTTTATTCTGTTGTTTGACCTGTGTTTTTAATATTGCGCTTTTTCTGAGTTTTATATATCTATTTAATGCTTTTATAATATCATAATAAGTTATTGTTTAGCTTTTAACTTTGTTTCTTTTAATACTGTAGGCCACCTTGGATCCTTTCAGAGAAAGGAGGCATAAAATATTTTAAATAAAATTAATAACTAAATAAATTTAAATTAAATATGAAATTTGAAAAAAAAATCCATAATAATATAGTAATCTGGGGATAGGTTCAGAGATTAAAATAAAAGCATTAAGAAGAAAACACAGAGAGTCTAAACAAAGTTACTGGGAGACTAGGAGCTCATCTGAGCTTGTATTGATATTTAATTCATTGTGATGAATCTGACTATTTATAAACCCTACAGTTTTTAATCATTTTTAGTATTGTTTCCATTTTATTTGGTTTTAATGCTCCTATCACTGAGCTTGTATTTGAGTTTTTTTTAAAAAAAATTTATAATGATTGTTAGTTATCTTGAGCCTTACCTAGAAGGGTAGGGTAGGAATGTGGTAAATATTAATAGCCTAAATCCTGTTGAGTTTTTACAACAACATCAATGATGTAAATCTAATTGATGAACCTCTGCAAGTTAAGAAGCGAGCACAGGCGTTTGCTTTTGTGTGCTAAATCGCATGATTATCATTATACTGACTTCTTAATTATGACGATTTGCCAATAGGATTTTATATCAGTTTCATTACACTGGTGAATTTGGCCCAATAATTGATAACAACAAAGCAAACCTTGGAAAATTTTGATTTTTAGACTGCAGTTTCCAGAATCCTCCAGGCAACATAGCCAGTGGGCCATGTTAGTTGGGGGATCCTGGGAGAGATAGTCCCCAAAAGTAACATTTCCAGGCTCTGCACTGTATATAGAAAACCACTCATTTTACCTAAGACTATAGCTTCTTTCCACATGAGTAGTATCTGTTGTGGAGGGAGGCAAGAGGCAACCTATGTTTCTATACATACAGATCTCTTTAATTCTTTAATCCGTTTAATTATTGTTTTTACATCTACCTTCTTCCGTACAGATATTCTTGTCATTATTTGTTCTTTCCGTGTTTCAGTTTCTGGAATGTATAGCCAGTTTTTAATTACAGAAGTCATTTGTAAATATTTCATGTGTGCCCTCTACCTCTTTGTTAGCTGCAAAGCAGTTATGTCATACAGATAAAGGTAGGATGGAGGAAGTTTGAGTTAAGAAGAGTCCACTTCTAATACCTGTTTGACAATTATGAGTGAAACCTCCATAAGGCTGCAATCTCAACCCTCAAAGTAGCCAAGAATGGTGACATGGGATCTTGTCACTGAAAAATGATTGTAAAGTCACTCCAGGCCTAGCAGAATGGCTTTTGGACAGTTGTCTTCCATTGATACAAAAATACTGCCTATCTTGATTGATATGTCACGTCTTGTTTACTCTGGTAAATATATTTTGGTGCTTCAGACAACAAGTTATGAGTGTATGTATATATATATATACCAGCCCCACATTTCTTGACCTTTAAACCAGCTAGGCCTAGATTTTCATCTGTTGACAGTTACATTATTATTCTTATCAGTGGGATCCATCTCTTCATCTCCTCTTACCCCTTTTTTGCCTAATCCTTCACAAGTTGAATTGTATGAAGTTTTGTGTGATAACTGATCTTATTAGCTAGGAAATGCCTCATCCCATTTTATTCTGTTGTTTCTCTTCCTCTTTTATTTTTCTGTAGGTGCACATTGACACAAAGAGTGCCTCACAGATGTTTGAGATGGTCAAGAAGAGGCTGAAGCACACAGATGCTTACCCATATTTACTATCCATTCTCCAGCACTGCTTGCAAATGCCTTGTGAGTGTTTCACTCCTTCTGAGGCCTAGGAGACTGTGATAGCAAAGAGAAACCCCATAGGTCACTGAAGTATGACTTGTTTTAAGTATTTTCTACAGCTTTGTAAACTTGAACTCTTCTATGAAGACTCATGATCAATACACACAGATTTTCTGTCCTTTCCCCTCATGCTATTTGGGAATAATTTTATACTTGAATATTTCAGCTTCCCTGGTGCAAAATTAAGCACAGAGGATGCTCCCACTTGAGAACTTGTCACATGGATGTCATGTGCAGTAGTAGTTTTCAGTTATCTGTAGCTCTTGTCTGAGTTACGTGCATCTTTAAAGAAAATATTCATTGGTTGTATCCAGTGGACACATCCATGTGAGTTCGTTTTTATTAGAATAGTGCCCCATTTGCGTTTTATCACACCGTAATTGCAGCTGGACTCTCTACATATCTTTGACTGACTTTTTTTTTTCATTTACTGTACTTAATTGTTAAATGAAAATTTGTACTATTTCCAGAGCTCCATATTCTAGGGAAATCTGTAGCATGTTTAGAACTGGTAGGTAAGAATTTGTGTGCGATTATGAAAGAATTCTGACATTCTGCAAAATTACTACTTTTTGTTGTTGTTGTCATTGGGTTTTAAGTGCTTTGGCTGAGTAAGCAGTATTTACACACTAAAGCACCAATGATGCACTAAGCCAATTAAAAAGCTCAAAAATGAATAGAAATTAAATGTTTGCATGGTTAATTGAAATGCTAAAGCAATCAAGGTATAATAAGTTAATACATACTGGTCTTTGATGTGCTATATTAATGTATGCTAGACATATCGCTAAGGTCCCCATCCTAAAACTTCCTTGATATATCTTAGTGTCTTGTAGTCCAGTGACTCACAGGAAATTTGAAATACTGATATTAGTCAGTAAGCTGACTTTGTTAGGTGGCAAAGAGAGAATCTGTTCTTCCCTTTCTACTGTTCAGCACTAAAAGAGAAGTTCATATAATTGTTTCAGCCTTCCAGGGACCTGAGAGCCTATAAAGGCTGCACACTCTCCATGTATTGAAAGTTATCAGAAGTGTCACTGACTTCCCACAAACACAAGGAAGCTGACATAGAGCTCTCCACAGAGTTGTGCCATTGAACAGCTGGTTTCTTGTAACATGCTTTTTGGTTTCCACTCAAAATCCTTGGACATACAACAGCCTCTTTTTCTTTACTGGCAATGTAAAGAGAATAGATGGATGCTGTCCATCTGGAAGCAAAGTTCTTCTTGATTAAATTACAAGATTAAAAGAAAAAGATACTAAGAATAGACATGCTCAGTGTTTGAGAAACAGGTGCCATCTTTAACTGATGAAGAATAAGGTGTTGTTTTTTTAAGCCACTAGTTAGTGAAACTCCAAGGGGAAATTTCACATAAAGCACTTAATTTTCTTGGCATCCCATGGGAATGAATAAATAAAGACTCTCAAGGCCTAATTGGAAAATCCAATTAGCAGCTTCTCTTCAAGACATGTGATATAAATTCAGGGATTTTAACCCATTTGATTTGATAATCTGTAGATTATTTCCTTTCAATCACTTGTGCTAGGCAAGGATATCCTTCATTCACCTTTTCCACAGAGGCAGAATTAAGGTTTAGCAACAGACCTAAGGTTCTCAGTCTTCAGAACTTGGAGAGGTTGCTTTTTGTGCTACAACTACTAGGATTCCCCTCCCATTCTGGCCAAGGGACAATGGGAGTTGTAATCCAAATAAAATGGCTAGGATCCTTTTGGGAAATAAGGATCATAAAGTTTTTGTATTCGCGAAGGCTTTCACGGCCGGGATCTAATGGTTGTTGTGGGTTTTTCGGGCTAAAGTTTTTGTTGGCAGAGCACTTCATGGTTGCCCTAGCAATTTCTGGCTTGTAGCTATACAAGCCAGAGATTGTCCCATTGATGACAATGAGGATCTCTGCTTGTGGAAAGGGTTAGTGGTTTCCCTTGCACAAGTGATAGGGAAGAAGAAACTGTGCACAGAAATGAGTGTTTACTCACCGACAGGATGCTAGCTACTGGTTCTGATCTTTGTCAGCCTTTTGTACTCTCCTGCTCATTCAGAAATTAGGATGCTCATGTGGCCCCTGCTCCCAAAACCACAGTCCTCATCTGTTCCACTCTGCCCAAGAGCTTTGCAATCTGGAAGGGGGCAGTGTGCACCCCAATGAACTTGCACGATTGGGTGTTCCAACTGCATGGAAGAGATAACATGATCTTTTAGCTTTTGCCTAAACCCTGGGCATACTAAGATGGTATCAGTGATGAACAGTAGCATGGAATTGTAACTAATATACAGAACTTTCCTTGGTATACGTTCTTTAACTAAATGGAGTCATGTTTTTCAAGAGGGTCTGCATCCTCTGTAGAGAGGACGAGCAGAAGAGCCACTTCATTTGCATCCTTATTCTCCTCTATGACATGATTTTTCCATGCTGAATTATGAATTCTTGACAAAGCAGGTTACTTTGACACTTTGAAAGAGTATCAAATGTAATGTTTTTGAACCTTCACAAGAGTTCTGTCCTTCAGCATAAGAACGTGAAAGTGAATGTTTTCTTTTTTTAAAGAGATTTTCACAATTTGTGCTATGCAAACCTGCTCTGTCCTAAATTACTCTATGTCTCCTTTATGAAGCAAAGCACGCATATAACAGAAGGGCTGGTTGATTGGCCAAAATCTCGTTATTCATTGCTAGTTGCTTGTAAGAACATACATGCTCATCTTGCAATCCTATTCAAAATGGTTCTAAGGGAATTTGACCAAATAATCAATGGTTGGTGAATGGGAAAAGGTTGACAACTCACAACAAACAAACAAACAGGAGGCAAGAAATCCATAAGAAATAACCTGAATAGCAATGGCATTGTCAAATAGGGCCCATTGTTAACATTCAGAGAAAAGTACCAGGAATTTAGTAAGTTCTTTAAGAAAGCTTTTGTATAGACACTCCCTAATTTTTCTTATTGCCATTTGTTGTTGCAGATAAACGAAATGGGGGAACTTTTCAACAATGGCAGCTGTTAGACAGGATATTGCAGCAAATTGTTCTTCAAGATGAGCGAGGGGATGATCCTGATATAGCTGCTTTGGAGAACTTCAATGTTAAGAACATTATTAAGATGTAAGAAATTCAATAAATAACAGTATACTTCCTGTTATGCAATAAGACAAATACGAAATTGCCTTTACGTATGACATTTCATAAAGATGGAGATAACCAGAAAACAGCCACTAGAAATTGGGCCTTCTTGGCAGTAGCTCCACAACTGTGGTCACACCCAAAGTCCACCTGGCCCCCTCACTAAAAAGTTATTAAAAACCTGGCTATTTAGACAGACCTTTCCAGAACAAATAACATCCTGATGCAACAGTGCTTCTGATAATGTAACATTTAACATACCACCATGGTTTTATGCTATTAAATGTATTGTATTGTATTGTATTGTATTCCACTATGTCTCCTACTGCATTTTATGGTATTTTGTTTTGCACTTTTAATTTATTGATGTTGTTATATTTTGTTATTCTATTTAGTGGTTAAAAACTGTCCAGAGTGGCCTTGGCTGCCAGATGGACTGTGTGTGTGTGTGTGTGTGTATGTGTGTGTGTGTGTGTGTGTGTGTGTGTGTGTGTGTGTGTGTGTAAATTAATTAATTAATTAATTAATTAAACCTTAGTATAAGAAAAGATGCCAAATTTCCACCTAGCATAATTTGCATTAGGAGTGACATCTTACAGTAGGATGTTAATTTCCCATCAGTGGGCTAATAATAGTATAAAAAAGATTTCCCAGAAAATGGCTTTTCTTGTTCCCATAGGGGTATTTGTGTTTAATTACATTGGAATGGATCTCATGTGACATGGTTTCATCTTCATTCAGGTTGGTAAATGAGAATGAAGTGAAACAGTGGAGAGATCAGGCAGAGAAATTCCGAAAAGGTATGTAACTATCTTCTACTCTGTACAGGCGGAAGAAATTGATCTTTTTAACCCTTTTTTAATAAATATAGCATAAACATAAACATAAAATACACAAACCAAAATACAATTTAACCGTGCTCCCCAACACCATAGGGTGTTGTAATCTTTTTCTTCCTCCGTCTATATTCTTCTTCTTCTTCTGTTGTCCTCTTCTCCAGAACTGCATTGATTCTTGATTTGGAGCTTTCCCTTTTCCTCTTGTTAAAACATATTCCAAAAATCTGCCCCATATTTCATAAAAATTATTCTTTTTCAACTCTCCTTTCTTAACCTTTAAATTACAAGTTTATCATTTATAGCTCTATTGCATATTTTATTATACCATTCACTGATTTGAAATTCAGATTTTGATTTCCATTGCCTAGCTATTATCAGTCTAGCCACTGTTAATAAATTGGTTATCAATTATTTAGTCATCATATCCCACATTCTCAAATATTGATAACAAAGCAATCTCAGAATTACATTCTATATCTTTTTCACATATGTCGTTTAATTCTTTAAAATTTTGTTTCCAAAATTTTGGACTTTTTAAACTTAGACCCAGTTTAAAAAAGTTTTCCCTTATTCTCACTGACATAAATCTTAAAACCCTCATTTTCCATATCTTCCTCCATTCTTCCTCATTTATTCTTTTTCTAATGTCTTGTTCCCACACTATCTTCAGTCTTTTCTTGCTTTTTTCTTCCTCTAAATCAAGAAGTCCATAAATTTTACTCACTGTACCCTTTACTGAATCAGTCATCTGAATGTCTTCATATGATAATAAGAATTGTTCATACTTTGTGTATTCTCTACCTTTGTTATATTTCTTTACCCATTCATTAGTCCATCTTTCTAACTGTATATAATTCAAACATGAAATATTCTTATTCTGAAGGAATTGTTTCATTTGATCTATCGATCTCATTTTATACAACCAATCTTCAATCGAAGCACTTTTTTCTTTAAATAATTCCACATACATTTTCATATTAACATTTCTTAACCATACCAAATAAATATTTTTCAGTATATACCTGTAATTCTTATGATTCCATTTCCCACCAAATTAACCTTTCTGGGTTGTATATAATTTCTACAATAAACCTCAACTGATTAGCCACATAAAAATTTTTATATTTAGTAAACCTATATCACTCTTTTTTGCTGTTATATACCAATACTTTTTATTTATTCTAGGTCTCTTCCCTTCATTACAACACTTGTTAATCATTCTTTGCCAAAATTTCAAATCTTCCTCTGTTTAACTGTATTGGTAACATTCTAAATAAAAAAAAATATGTTTTGTTAAATTTTCATTTTTATCAATGCAATCCTTCCAAACCAAGAAAGTTTAAAGTTACTGTATTCCTGTAATTTCTTTTTAATTACTTCCTTTAATTTATTATAATTATATTCCTTCATTTTTTGAATATTTTTACTAAATCTATACCTAAGTATTTAACTGATTTACATATCTTAAAGTTTGTCAACAAACCTTTCTTGTTCTCATTTATTATGATTAAACAACAATATTTCAGATTTTTGCCAATTTACACATAGTCCAGTTATTTTTCCAATTTTTTCCAAATGAATTTTAATTCTATCTATACTTTCTAATGGGTTTTTCACTGTTAATAAGGAATCATCAGCAAATAAATTAATCTTTATTTTATTATTTCCTCCCATACCTTCAATTAAATAGTCATTCCTTATTACATTTGCTAACATTTCAATAATCAAACAAAACAGAACTGGAGAAAGAGGGCAACTTTGTCTGGTGCCTTGGCATAGAGCTATCTGTTCTGTCATCCCATCATTCACTATTACTACAGAGCTATTCACCACATATAATTGGTCTATTATCCCCCTAAATTTCTTTCCAAAACCCCAGCCCTTTAACAAAATCTTTAATATTGGCCAGTCTACACAATCAAATGCCTTGAATATGTCTAGTGATAAAATACCTGCCTTTGATTTATCTTTTTCTATATTATATATAATATTCAAGACCCTCCGAGTTAAATTCTCCATTTGTCTGCCCTTTAAAAACCCATTCTGATCCTATTTAATATATTTTGTAATAAACGTATTCATTCTATTCACAAGTATTACAGTGAATATCTTCGCATCTTGATTTGATAATGAAATAGGCCTATACCAACTTGGGTCTGCTAAATCTTTATTGGGTTTTGAATAAGAGTTATTAATGAATGCTTCCAAGAAGGGGAAGAAATTGATCTAATCATAAATTCATGGATTGAAGTGCTCTATAGTCATTCTTACTCCCATTTTGTTAATTGGGGAGAGCAATCTCAGGGGTCACACACAGCCATCTATGTAGAATGGATGCCTGCTCCTGATCCCACAAACCTATCTTCCAAATTTGTTTCTTTTTTTTTTTAAGGGGGTTTTGAAAACCCTTTTGTACTCCCTTGCTGGAATATATTTGCTTTAACATTTTATGAACTGTGGATGGTGTACATGGGTACTAGGGGCTCCCAAAGCTTTGCAGAATTCCCATACACCTGCTAGAGGGCAAAAGAGGACTTGTTTAGTTTTAACATCTGGGTGGGAGGTAGAATTTTGGGGATTTCCGGGTAGCTGTGGGTTATGTTGCCCACCCTGTTATACATTGTAAATTCTCACTATAGGATATGTATTTGATCCAATTACCCTCTTCTAAGTGAACTAGAATTTAAATTAATCTTTTTGAGAGGCCTTGTCATAAAGCAGCCCATTTTGAGAAACTTTACTGTCAGAAAATTTCTGTTGATTCTTAATCTAGATTATCTTTTCATATATACTAATTCACCAGTCCTTGTTGTAATGTTACCTCTTCCAAATCTACCCATACAGTTTACAGTATTCAGAGTTTTGCACCTACATGTTTTCACCATCATGTCCTCTGGAGATAATGATGTCTGTATTGCCACACTCATCCATCACACTTCAGTCTTTTCCTCACTCTTGTTTGCAGAACACGCTGAACTGTTGAGTAGACTAGAGAGAAAAGAAAGGGAATGCGAAATAAAGACCCAGGAGAAAGATGAAATGATGAAGACATTGAACAAAATGAAGGACAAGTTGCAGAAAGAATCCCTGGAACTGCGCCATACTCGAGACCAAATGACCGATCTTGTATCTCAACTCAGTGAATTCTCGGTAGGAGAATAACCCACTTAAAAAATACACTGAGATTCTAATTCTGTGCACTTTCCCTTTATTTTGGAAAGGAAAAGATGTTTGTAGGTGCCCATTAGCTTATCAGAAGTTGCATAAAGTATCCTATAAATTCAGAGGTAGTAGCTATATACCTAGTGCTTCCGTTCCCCTCCCTTCTGCACTGTTTTCATTTTATATGAAGCAAAGCAAATTATTCTGTTTAGATAATGCCCTGTAGTGCTTCAGGCACTCTCTGGGCATTTTATAGATTAATTATGCAGGCTATGCACTGCCCCCCCCGCAAGTTGGGTACTCATTTTACCAACCTCAGAAGGATGAAAGGCTGAGTCAACTTTGAACCAGCTTCCTGGGATTGAACTCAGATCATGAGCAGAGCTTTGGCTGCAGTACAGCAGTTTAACCCACTGCACCACGAAGCTCCTACTCCAAAGACCAGCATATCTAACCAACAGGATTCTGTCCAAAGTGTAACAGACATATATACATGCATGTATGCATATTGTGTATATATTTCAAGGCTGCTTTTAAACCTAAGTCTCGGAAGCAATTTGGAAAATGATACAAAATACCGTTTTTTCAAGAAGATAACAATGAATATCAAATTTGATTTTGTAAAAATCAAGCAGTAAATAGCAACTCCAAATGGACGTTTTAATGGATAAAGATTTCCTACATAAATTGCAGAAGGCAAATTATTGTTGTTAAGTGTCCCTGAATTGCTTCCAGAATATGGTGATCATAACATGGCTTTTAAAGTATGTGAGAAGATCAAGTAGCGGATTACTGTTGCCCTAACTGGTTCAGTCCCAGGTAACCAGCTAGAGGTTGACTCAGCTTCCATCCTTCCAAGGTTGATAAATTGAGTACCCAGCTTTCTGGGAGAGCTGTGACACTGTGTAGTCTGCATAATTAAATTGTAAACTGCCCAGAGAGTGCTTTAAGCACTATCTGGGCAGTATATAAGCAGCACGTTTTTTTTTCTTAGCCTGACACTCTGTCCCATTGCACCAGATTGGCTTTCATGAAGTTAATACTGGAAGGATAACAAATTATATGCAAATAGATATTTGGCACAGAGCCTTGAGGAATTCTGGAGAAGGAACTGAAAATGATAGACATTTTTAGGAGTGGGAGTTTAAAAAAAATGCAGAAGCTAAATGGGGTGCCTTTGCTCTTGGAACAAACAGCAGCCACCAACACTTTTTTTCTTTTTCTTTTTAAAATCCTTCTACTTTACAAACTACCTTGTGATGACCATGAGATTGCACTATTGGGAAGAACACCAGGGGCATTTGGAAGTGATTTTATTCTGAGCTGCCATGAGATCTATTTTTTTTTTCATGGTAATATAGTTTATAAATGGAGTAAATACATCTAGTATTAGAACATTCTTTTCTCTTTTTTGTAGCAAGGGGGCACCATTTCCTTCACAGCCCCTCCTCAGCTGCCACCGGGTGGCCCGTTTGCCTTGTCCTCTTCCCTGCCATCAGAAACCTTGCCACCGCCTCCACCACCTCTCCCATTCTCCACCTGCCCCCCTCCGCCAGCTCCGCCCCCTCCACCTGGAGGGCCTCCTCCTCCCCCTGGAGCACCACCCTGCTTCAGCATGACTGCGCCGCCACCTCTTTCCTGCATCAACACCTTCAGCAGCAGTGGGACCAGCCTTAAGAAGAAATCCATCCCCCAGCCATCCCATCCACTGAAGTCTTTCAACTGGTCCAAACTGAGTGAGGTGAGCTTTTTATTTAGAAGCAGCGGCAAAAGGCTAGAGAGTCACTTTTTGTGTGCCGTGTGTTATTTATGTGAAATTTGGATCCAAGACAATCGCTGTTGCTGTTGAATGGTTACCCCACCACAACCTGCTGGCTGGATAACACAAATGGAGTAAGTGAGCATGCACATAGCCACATATTGATGTATATGACACTTAAAAAGGTAAAGGTAAAGGTTCCCCTTGACAATTTTTTTGTCCAGTCATGTTCGACTCTAGGGGTCGGTGCTCATCCCCGTTTCCAAGCCATAGAGCCAGCGTTTTGTCCGTAGACAATCTTCCGTGGTCACATGGCCAGTGCGACTTAGACACGGAATGCTGTTACCTTCCCAGTGTGGTGGTCCCTATTGATCTACTTGCATTTGCATGCTTTTGAACCACTAGGTTGGCAGGAGCTGGGACAAGCGACGGGCGCTCACTCCGTCGCATGGATTCGATCTTACGACTGCTGGTCTTCTGACCCTGCAGCACAGGCTTCTGTGGTTTAGCCCGCAGCGCCACCACGTCCCATGACACTTACATGCCTTTAAAGTTGAAAGTCTGAGGATGATTCCAACTTTAATACTGATGCTGATCAATTTGGAAATTGGAAACATTTGGAAATCCAATTCTGTCACCGGTCCGGACAAAATATGGGCTTTCTACCAGTCCCCACAAACAGATTTAAATTTCTGAATGTGGAGGAATCTCATCCTTAAAGGCTGGGTGCATCTGGACTTGTTTAGGAATATCTTTACTGTCCTTCCACAAGCAGGCAAACTTTCCCTTAGTGACTGACTGCTTGAGTGTGGTTATTAAATGGTTTGTTGTACCTTACTGCTTTGAATGCATTTTGGTGTTGATTTTGTTTACTGTTTTTTTAGTAGGACATTTTTTCCTTTTAGTATTTGTATGCTCACTGTTGTTAGCTTTAAATACTGTTTTTCAATTTTGTAAGCTGCCTTTGGTCCTTTTTAAGGAGAAAGGCAGGGTAAAAGTATTTTAAATAAAATAAATGTCATTTTGTGCCAGGATTTGTATCTGCCTTTACTTCCCTATTGACCATACCATCGAGACTAGATTTGCTCTGCTGCACAAGAATTTAGAACATAAAAAATAAAAACATAATTATACTTTTGGAAATCAACTATTAATTTTAAAAAGGGCATACAGAAATGCATACATATACTATACAAAAATGCACGCACACAAGATGAAAATAATGTATAAAAGCACATAATGTATGGGGATGTTGCTTGCAAAAAGTGTTTGTCAGAGAAAAGTATGTACTAAACAGTAAGTACATTAGGAGAAATGTGCAATAATTTTCATGAAAAGCTTTACAAAGATTGAGAGAGAAGCAATCCCTGCTGTGGAAATAGGATGAAGAAACTGGGACGAAACCTTCCCTCGGTGGAAATCCCATGATACTGATATGTCTCTAGGCTACAGCTAGCATGTAAACACATCCACACATATCTGGTCAAACATCTGAAAGAAACTTCAGATGTTGCTGATACCACGAGGAAGAACTTTTTTGTGGTAGTCAAATGTAGACGAGTGTGACACAAGCCTTCAGGCTACAGTAGTGCCAGATAGTGAGATACAGCACTGAGAACATCGTATTCATTGCATAATCATGTATGAATACAAGTACCCTCTTTTCCCCCCACTTAAAATCCTCATAATACGCTCTTCTGGAGAGTATCTAGATTGTTTTGTGGTTTTTATAAGGCGGGGGGGGTGCGCAGCAGATTGGTTCTCTCCCGACTCTACAAGCATCTCCCAACCCAATATTCTCTACCATCTCTATTTCTCTTTTGGCCTCTTTTTCCCCGTTTTTTTAAAAAATACAGATAGAGTAGTGTCTGTGTTGGATTTGGGTGACTGCCTAGAAATCCAAGTTCTTTTTTAGGCTCCAAGTCACTCAGGGCTCAGCGCAGGCATTTGGAATGAGTGTCCTGGGACCTCTGGAATGCCACAAGAATGCTCTCTCTCTCTCTCTCTCTCTCTCTCTCTCTCTCTCTCTCATATTCTCCTGTTCTTTTAAAATAAGATGAAGTGAAATATTTGTAGCTCCGCCTGTGCCTGTCTGTCAGAGCCACGTGGGGTTGTGGGAGAGAATGTAAGCGAGGGATTTATTTTCATTTCAGAACATAGGGCTGAGTGCTTCACAGCAAAGATGTAACACAGAGAGAGAGAGACAGAGAGACAGAGAGAGAGAGAGAGAGAGGTGGGGGGGGGAGGATGTGAAGCAAAGGAAGACACAGGTGTTTCTGTTTAGTGTAGGACAGCCACAGTCTCATCCTTCATTCTAATTAAGAGTGAAGGCAGCTGTGCTAATAAAGCTGGGGGTGAGGTGGGAATTCAGGAGGTAAATGAAATATGTTATTTGGGGGTTGAGAGGAAAGATGTGATAAAATTTGTTCTGTGTTAATGTTTTTGGCTTCTAAAGCATTGCCATTTGCTAAGATGGTTCATCAGTTAAAAGTAAAATGAAATTGTAAGGTTATTATTGTTGTTATCCTTGTTGTTGTTGATTGTTGTTGTTATTGTTGCATGCTGTGAGCTTCTCAGTATTGGGAGAAGGGGTATTGATCATACAGGTGACATACAGCTCCAGTTCAGACTTTTGTCTGTGAAAACTAGGGAAGTAGTGTAAGTTTTAAAATGACATTTGAAGGCATTGCTGGAAAAGCAAATGAGTTTAGGTTTAGGGTTAGGGTGTGACAACATTGTTTAAAAAATGCGGGAATGACTATTTATTTATTTTATTTTATTTATACCACGCCTATCTGGTCATTGCGACCACGCTAGGTGGCTAGATTACGTATTTGGAGTAGGCTAGTTCATATTTTGCTATCAATTTATTTATTATTGGTTGTTGTGGGTTTTTCGGGCTCTTTGGCCATGTTCTGAAGGTTGTTCTTCCTAATGTTTCACCAGTCTCTGTGGCCGGCATCTTCAGAGGACAGCAACCTGTGCTCTGGTGGAGTGGAGTGACCAGAGCACAGAGTGCTGTCCTGAAGTTTGGGTTTCAAACATCCAAGTTATACACTTACAAAATGGATCTCTCCAGGAAAGTGCCCTTTAGCAGTAGATTTATGGAAGATGCCTGGGGAAAGCTTTCCTGGGGTGGCTCTTCGTAGGTGTGTAACCCAGACATCTGAAAACATGCTCTGTATGGAGGACTTGGAACAGCGTCTAGTGTGGCTGAGGAGGCCAATTCGAGAGTGACAATCTCTTCCACACTGAAGACAAATCCAATCTGTCCCCTGTCCACCTCCCTGGTTTTGCTTCTTTTGTGACTTCCTCTTTGCTTCGGCCTGCTGGACAAGGGTCTCTTCAAATTGGGAGAGGCTGTGATGCAACGCCTACCTGCAGGCTGAACACTCAGATGTAAGAGTTTCCCATCTGTTGAGGTCTATTCCTAAGGCCTTCAGATCCTGCTTGCAGATATCCTTGTATCGCAGCTGTGGTCTCCCTTTGGGGCGATTTCCCTGCACTAATTCTCCATACAGGAGATCCTTTGGAATCCGACCATCAGCCATTCTCACGACATGCCCAAGCTAATGTAGATGTCGCTGTTTCAGTAATGTATGCATGCTGAAAATTCCAGCTCGTTCTAGGACTACTCTATTTGGAGCTTTGTCCTGTCAGGTGATACCAAAAATCCATCGGAGGCAACACATATGGAAGGTGTTCAGCTTCCTCTCCTGCCATGCACAAAGGGTCCAGGACTCACTGCAGTACAGGAGTGTGCTCAGGACACAGGCTCTATAGACCTGGATCTTGGTATATGTCGTCAGCTTCTTATTGAGCCATATTCTCTTTGTGAATCTAGAGAACATGGTAGCTGCTTTGCCAATGTATTTATCCAGCTCGATATCTAGAGAGAGGGTGTCAGAGATGGTTGAGCCAAGGTACACAAAGTCATGAACAACCTCCAATTCTTGTGTGGAGATGGTAATAGAGGGAGGTGAGTCCACACCCTGGCCCATGACTTGTGTTTTCTTCAGGCTGATTGTTAGTCCAAAGTCTTGGCAGGCCTTGCTGAAACGATTCATGAGTTGTTGGAGGTCTTCAGCAGAGTGGGCAACAATGGCTGCATCATCTGCGAAGAGGAAGTCCCGCATGCATTTCAGTTGGACTTTGGTCTTTGCTCTCAATCTAGAGAGATTAAAGAGCTTTCCGTCTGATCTAGTCCGGAGATAGACACCTTCTGTTGCAGTTCCAAAGGCATGCTTCAGCATGACAGCAAAAAAGATCCCAAAAAGGGTTGGTGCGAGGACACAGCCCTGTTTCAGGTCTATGAAGGCCACTAAGAGTGGCTGTTGTTGTTCCCTGCATTTCTCCTGCAACTGTCGGAGGGAGAATACCATGTTGATGGTGGATCTATTAGCTCGAAATCCACACTGTGATTCTGGATAGACTCTGTCTGCAAGCAGCTGGAGCTTCTTCAGCACAACATGGGCAAGCAGCGTCCACGGTAGTTATTGCAGTCACCCCTGTCTCCTTTGTTCTTGTACAATGTGACAATGTTTGCATCCTTCATGTCCTGTGGTACTCCACCTTCCCTCCAGCAGAGACAAAAGATTTCAGTTCTGTGGTGATGATCTCCTTACAGCATTTCAGCAATTCAACAGGGCTGTTGTCCCTTCCAGGTGCCTTGCTGGAGGCAAGGGAATCCAAGGCCGCTTTTATTTCTACTAAAGTTGGTTCGCTGTCCAGCTCTTCCAAGACAGGCAGGCACTCAATTTTATTTAATGCTTCTTCAGTTACTACATTCTCTCTGGAATATAGCTCAGAGTAGTGCTGCACCCAGCATTCCATCTGCTGTGCTTGGTCCTGGATGATCACACCTGTAGCAGACTTCAAGGGAGCAGATTTCTTCTGTATTGGACCTAAGGCCTGCTTGATACCGTCATACAGTTCTTTGATGTTACCTGTCTCCACTGCTATCTGGATCTGAGAGCAGAGCTGAACCAATAATCATTGGAGCATCTCCTGGCAGCCTGTTGGACTTGGCTATGAGCAGCTCGAAGAGCTTGCAAGTTGTACTCACTAGGACAGGCTTTGTATGCTGCTAGAGCTCTTCTCTTATCCTCAATGGCTGGCATTAGCTCCTCCAAATGGGCTTCGAACCAGTCAGCCATCTTTCTGGTCTTCTTGCCAAAGGTGAACGAGGTGGTGTTGTACACAGCGTTCTTGAAATGTTCCCATCGTTCAGGTGCATTTACATTAGCCGGACCTGGAAGGGTTCCTCAAGTGCTTGGGCAAATTCCTTCACTTTTCTTTGATCGCAAGTCTTGCTGATGTCAATATGTGGTCTTCCTTCCTTTTTCGTGTGATAAAATCTCTTTGTTCGCAGTTTTAGTCTACTACACACCAGGGAATGATCAGTATCACAGTCAGCACTCTGATAACTGTGTGTGATTGTAATACTAGGAAGGCTAGAACGTCTAGTGAGGATCAAATCGAGCTGATGCCAAGGCTTGGATCTTGGATGCCTCCAGGAAACTCTGTGTTGAAGCTTCATATTAAAGAATGTGTTGCTGACACAAAGACCATAATAACAGCAAAACTCCTGCAAGCGTTGGCCATTTTCGTTCATCTTTCCAATGCCAAAACGGCCTAGACAAGTGGGCCAAGAATTGTGATCAGCACCAACTCTAGCATTAAAGTCTCCAAGAATGAACAGTGCCTCTCTTTCAGGAACTTTTTTGATAGTAGCTGCCAGATCGTCATAGAGTTTATCTTTCACTTCTGTAGTGGATGACAGTTTTGGTGCATATGCACTAATGAGGGTTACTGGTCCTGCTGATGAGTGGAGCTGCAGAGACAAGATTCTTTCACTGCCCACAGTAGGTGGAACAATGCATCTCAGAAGAGTATTTCTGACTGCAACGCCAACACCATATTCCCTGCTCTCATTCAATGGTTTTCCCTGCCAGAAGAATGAGAAGTTTTTTTCTTTGACAGATCCCGAGTCTGGCAATCTTGTCTCTTGCAGGGCAACAATGTCCATCTGCAGTCTACTCAGTTCCATGTCAATGATAGCTGTCTTGCGCACATCGTCTATTTCTTGCAGGTTGTCGGGAAAGCCGTAGTCAGAAAAGCCAGGGGTCATTGTCCGTACATTCCAGGTGCCCAGCTTTAGGGCAGAAGTTTTCTTACAATTGTTGCATGGTGCACGGTTATCGATCTGCTTGTTGGGTTTTACCCTAAACCCCACGCACACCGTGAAGTTAACAGACAGTGGCGAGGTAGCACCTTATTGGCTGGGCGGTATCTACCTAGTGAGGTGCAGTGACCTCTCCCACCATCAGAAGTAGCCCCTGGTGTCATGCTCTATGCCAGTTGAGCAAAGACCTATAACCAGTAACTGCTACTTCCCATGTTGTTTCGACGCTGTATGCGAAGCTGGAGTGTCCTGTCCAGAGCACGAAGCCTGGGTAAAATAATATGGAGGATAGGCTGTTACCCAAGCAGCAAATCCCCCCTCTCCATGTCGCTGAAATTTTTACCCTAATTTGGTAAATAGGAAAGCCAATTAACATTGCATACGCCGGGGGGGGGGGGGAGTATACTTTTAAAGGTCAGATCATATTTCCACAGTATTAGAGAGCAGGCCAGATAGGTGGGGCTCGTCAGCCCTGGAAGGCAGCCTATCTAGGAGAAGGAAAACTCCTATTTTAAACCTCCACTGCCTTGTGGCTGTATCCACTTATGGAAAAGGCTTCAGGGGATAACCTCGAGGAAAAATCCGGAGCCAGAGTCCTGGAGGCAGTTCGTGTCATTCTGGCAACTCCTGCGGCGTCGCTGGAACCAGTTGTATTGGCTCTTGCCTTTCCACTGGACCAGTGTCAATTTAGTGCTGCAATTTATACAGCTTGATTTATACCAATGTATATTAAGTAATGGGATTCTAGTCTATATGTTTTAAAATGGACTTAAAAGACCTATGTCTTTATATCTCCCTTTACTAATTAATTTGAATCTGGCCCAAGTTTATTTTTTTTAGACTTCTTTAAATTTATTCTCATTTTAAATTTGTTCTCAAAAGAAACTTTCTCTTGAGTGGTCGTACTTTCCTTCACTTATGCCTTTCAAGTTGCTTGCTTTGTGGTGGATTTGATTCTATTTTTAAAATTCTAAGGCACTTGATTGTAGTAATATTTGTTGCTTTTTGTTGGGAAGTTTCAGCTATGGGAATGATGTCTTGATTCCCGTAGAAGAAAGCCTATATGGGAAGTGATCTTTGATCAAGATAATCTTTCTCTTTGTGATGCTTTCCCTTCCCACTTTGTACCACAGATTGGTGGTAGGTGGATAACATGTAGATACATAAGTAGCTAGATGGATGGACGGACAGGTAGGTAGGTAGGTCAGTATAGAAACACACACACACACATATATATACCTGCTGTTTTCTCTATGAAGGGAAAATTCTGTATTTCCAACCTAAAACACCTTGGTTTAAAAATCACATCTGTTTTTGTCTTATTGCTGTGAGCAATATATTTACATTGCACCTTTCCTAAAATTAGCTCAGCTTGGTATATGTGGCTGTCCTCCTTCTTGCATTATCTTTGCAACCAGTCATGTGAGGGAGGTGAAACTGAGAGAGAACGTTTGGCTCAAGGTCACGGAGAGAGTTAAGTTTTCAAGTGGAGATTTGAGTTTAGATGTTCTGATCTCTAATCTAGCACTCTCATCTACTGTCCCATATAGTACAGTAGAAGTATAGTTCTCAGACGTATGATGTAATGTGCCCTTCATGATTTTTTAATTTGAATTTTGATCATTTGCACTGAGTTAGATATTTGGTCCATCTATCCCAGTGCATGTTACTGGAGATCTCGGGGCATAAACTGAGGTGCATTAGACCGTAGTGCTTCCTGCTACTGGCAGCATACTTCACCCAGAACTGTAATGGCAAGTTGGTTTTTCACCATGGAAAAATATAGATTGCATTCTTATTGTAATCATCTCTGAGCAAAGAAGGAAAACACAGCTGTATTGTTCCTTTTAAAAATACGGAAATATTTTCCAGTTCTTGTTGACAATGTGATTTACATCTCCTTAGCCCCCCTGGGGCCACTCAAGAAGGAAAGGAAAAAGACTGCAAGGAGACTGTACTTGTTTTTACTGAGAAAACTGCAACAGCCCAATGATTTCCTTCAACTAACTTAACTTCTGTTATTTTTAGTTGTAGGACATACGGGATGCTAAACACATGAAGGCATAAATATTGCACTGAACAGCCTTTAATTACCACCTGCCACACAGTGGCTCTTTAGAACTTTAAGAAACAGAAGTGAAATGCCTAAGTATTCTCGAATAATGTCTCCCTTGTTGTAAAAAGAACATTTCAGTCCTTGTATGTATGCATGCATGCATGCATATATCTCCAAGTGCAATCCAAGAACTGTGTAAGACCGTATTTGTCCATCTGTGATTGGACTCCAAAACAAGAATAGAAACCTTCAGGTCAGTGTTGAGGAGGCTATTAACTATGAAAGTCCACTGACCCACAAAGCTGGAGGCAAATGTGATTGGTGTTTTCAAGACCACATAGTTACTGTTTATTTTTCTCTCTGCCAGTAGCTATGAAATTACTCTGAACTAATTTGCATGGAATGAGGCTATGGGCTGTAGGTTTCCTATCTTAACTTTATGTGAATAACATTTTGAAGATAGCTGTTTGGAAAGAGTAGGTTGCCACAGTGAGGAATGGAGAGAAATTATGAAGGAAAACGATAATAAATTGTGCCTAGAAACTGTTTCTGAATTTGTGTGGTTTATATAATGAATGGGTTAGATTGGTTGGTTGATCAAAATCCTGCTGGTATGCATAAGCTTATGTGGCTAACTACAACTAATTGACAGGGTATCAGGGTATATCTTGGTTGTGCAATTGGATGTGCAACCTGGCGCACTACCAAGATGTATGCTTGCACCTTGTAAGCTACCCCAAAACAGCCATGGCTAGTTTTGTAAACCTTACACAAACACCAATAGCATTGTTCATTTATTTAGTATGCTATTTTTCTCTCCATAGGGGAACCAAGATAATAAACATGATTAAAAACACAATGAAGTATAGTGTTAAAAACAATTAAGGAAGTAGGAATAATAAAACCATCATTTAAAAGCATACCAAATCAGTTCAGTATAGGCCACATCCCATAACGGCCTTTAGATGTCAAAGTCATCTAAAAGCCTGCCTAAAAAGGAAGGTTTTCATCTGTCAGTAGGACAAGAAGTTGTGGGGGGGGGCAACCTGGCTTCCTGGAGGAGTGCATTCTGCATCTTGGGAGCAACTGTGGAAAAGGGTATCTCTTTTGTCCTCACCAAATGAGGTGATGGGAATGAGAGAAGGGCCTCCTTAGAAGATCTTAAAAGCCAGAGAGGCTTATTCTTTAACAAGCAGACATTCCTTTAAAAAGTGCAATAGAGGTTGATGTTTGAGACAATATGCAAATTTTTTATTTGCATGTAGAGGAAGGATGGGGGAACATGTGTCCCTTGAGACTTTCAGGTGCTGCTGTCATTGTCCATGGTATTTGACTGTGTTTCCTATGGCTGTCTCATTCCACATTCTTCACACGGAAGAATACAGTATTTGTATCCTGAAATGGAAAAATCTGGCAGTGAGTTTCTTCTCCACCCTCTTCCAAGGAAGCTGATATAAATCGGGGGCGACTAAATAACAGTCCTTGTCACATTTACAAACTTCATTCAGATTTTTGTTATTGTTGTGAAGCTCTTACGTAAAGACCCTGAGCACAGCATGTTTTTAGTTTTGGTTGACATTAGCAAGAAGGCATTGAGATAAACACCAGGGAATGGGCATCCTGTCAATTCCTACTCTTTTGCATTTCACATACCTGTTTTGTTTCTCAGTGTCCTGTATTTCATTTAAAGTAGAGTTTGGAAAATCCCAACCCTCACTCCTTTTTTTAAAACTTAACATATTTCCAAATCCAAATGGCCATATTGCCTGAGGCATTCTGAAAGTTATAGTCCAAAAGATGAACTCTTACAAACTGTAATTTCAAGTGTATAAGTGGGAAATGATCCACATGTGATCGAATCATACAGTGCATAGAAGAGTCACGTTCCTTGAAAAGTTTAATTCCTTATAAAGAGGTACTCAGGCTGTCTGTATGTGTGCGTTCCAAATATGTGTGCTGCCCTTTATGTCTTTGGCAATCTCTGGGGAGTCCTGGGAAACATTGTTCACAGGTCTGATTTTTTTGTTATAGACTGAAACTTTTGCATAGCAGAAAAACTAGATAACTAGCTTGAGAAAAATTAACTTGGAACAAAAATCTCTCATTAAGTGGGGGCAGGAGAGTGAATGATACTCAGAACTTACATTTTAACAAAGCATGAAAGTTTTAATTTTTTTTTTTTTTTACATGTATGGCTGATGAGGGACCATAACTATGTTTATAGAGCTAAAGCAATCATTTGTCTTTGCAAATACACTTGGTAGATCTTTGTTTCTTTCAGAATACTCAGTCTTCCTTAGTGATGACAAGGAGCAATAAGTTGGTTGGTCCACAGTTGTGGAAACTGTCTGTTAGAGCCCTTCAGTTTTTTTTTCAAGGATCAGGTCAGGAATAGGAGGCTCTTGTTTTTTTTGCGGGGGGGAATCTTTTATTGTGGCTGTGTATGCATCAATGCACATATGTTGCAGCTTATTTTGCAAATATTTACAATGCAGGCAAGGTCTGGGGGAGCTGGAAGCTACTCATTCTAAGCTCATCTCAGAGCAAGAGTACCATGATTCGTTTACCATGACACGTGGGAATTCCACACCCTTTCTTTCCATTCAGCTTGGGAGGAAAGCTTTGGAAGTTTATGGTTTTGGTTTTGCATATGCACAGCTTATTGTTACATCCAAAGCCAGGAATGTGGTTTGATATTAACTGTGGTTTCAAAACAAGCCAACTTCAAAGCAAGTCTCATTATAATCCTATTTGCACATTAAGATAATCACAGGTGGTCCTTGGGAGTAACATTATCTGTGGAAACCCACTTGACATGCACAGGAAAGAGAGCCTTCTCCTGTATTTGGTGGTATAGAGGTAAAACTAGAAGTCCAGACACTTAAGATGATTGTCCTGTGTGCAATGAATTCCCACCAGTGTTGGCTTGACTTTTTATTCTTGCTCCCCTTTGGTGCTTCTTCAAACATCTCTTCATGTTTTCCATTTAGACCATGTTTACTGATTATTTTGATGACTTGAATTGCTGTGATTATTGCAATTTTAATGGTGTTACTGTTAATTCTATTTTTAACTTTGTGTTTAATTTACTTTCAACCTGTTTAAATAATGTTTCATACGTGCCTAGTTCTTAGGGGGTAAGTTCTAGTTTACTAGTTTTTAGGGGGAAAGTGAGATATATGTACAATGAAAAAACAATAATAAATACTTTAAAAACTGTGGTTTCCAAGGCCAGCTTGTTTAAACTGATGATGGTTAGGGTAAATCACACTCCCCAGTTTTTAATATAATGAACAGCCACATGTAAAAGATGCCTAAAATGTAAACTTACAAAGTCCTCCTCTTGGTTTTTCCAAGGAATAGAGAGGGGCAGCCATATGAGCCTAAGATTTGCTTTGGCTCATACATATTGAGCTAAACTGAGCTTTAGTTTTAATTCTGAGTATTGTCACTGTTTGTGGCAGATTTGTGCTTTGGTTTGAAGTATTTCATAATATAATGAGGGTCAAATGAACTTAAATAAACCCTGCCATAGCCTTCTACACAATAATGTTTTGGACAGTGTATTCCAATTGTTTGGTCTAGAGATGGGGGTATTCGTATATGAATAGTAATAACCCCACGCAGATGGAGTTAACGAGGGTCCGGCCCCTGGGGCTAGACCATCCACTCACACATCTGCCACTGGCCCGCTTCGTCCTTCCAATTGCTCCAGAGTGCCATTTTCTTCCCAGTCATCTAGCCACTCCTGGGAGAGGAAGGGAGAATGAGTCTCCCTGCAAGGCTGCAAAGTGGCACTCTAGAGCAATTGGAAGGAGGAGAGGGGCCACCGGTGCCACTGGATGTGTGAGTGGATGGTCCAGCCCTAGGGGCTGGACCCTCATTAACTCCAGCTGTGTGGGGATTCTCAAATATGAATACCTCCATCTCTAGTTTGGTCCTTCTCAAGAAGATCTCATCTGTGAGGTGGTAGAATTGTTCTCAGTTCTTCTGAAATGTGTTTCTTGCATGTCTGAATTGAGCATAGGACACAAAAGACTAAGCTGTCTCCTATGGCAAATTTCTAGGTGCAAGAAAGTATTATTGTGTTAGCGGAGGTGGCTTTCAGTTACAGTATGTGATCCTGTGGATGCAATATGACATTTTCCCAAATGAGCCGCTGTTAAGGGAAGTAGGTGTAAATGCCAATCTAGTGGACAGAGTAATGGACTAGGATTTGGGAGGCCCACACAACCATGGAAACTCACTGGGGGAGTGGAACTGGTAAAACCACTCCTTAAATATCTAACTTACCTTGAAAACCCTATTAGGGTCTCTGTAAGTTGGTGAAGGCATGTAACACCAACAAGGTGTAAATAGTTTTCCAACGCATAAAGAGTTAAGGCAACCTTTGTAGGAGCAACTGTTTTTCCACTTTTTGTCCAGGATTTCTTCTAGTTTTCTTCCCTTCCTTTAATCTTCTCTTCCTGCCCTCTCTGCAGACCAGATCTGCTTTTCGCTCTGACAATTCACTTGTTCTCTGGCTATTTTTTCCAGCATGACACAGTTTCTCTTGCTCCTTTTAATGACAGTGAGTGGGGAATGGGGGCTGTTCCTAATTAGTTTAGAAATGAGGTGGTAATACACCTTGCTGCATGAGTGCACTTGAGGAACGTCAGATCTTGAAGGCATCTACTTAATAATCCTTTTTTCTGGACAAGACACCACAATCTGTGAAGGTCTTCATATTGTTGCCAGTGTAAGTCCTTCCTAAACTCCCCCCCCCCCATGCAGTGTTCCTTTTAATATTTTAAAGTTCCTCTTTATTTGGCATAAAATGACCAACAACAGTAATTATATTTACCAAGTACCTTTAAAAAAAGCTTTCTGGAGCACTTTCAGTAAAAATAACCAGGCTGCATTAAAAAGAACATTCACTGAAGAGCAGAGTGTAGAGTGTAAAAAAGGGGAAGGAAACAAAGCTCTCTAGGAATAAATGCATTTTTACAGCAATGGATCTTCAGGTACGTTTGGAAGCCAAAGGTGGAGCACAGATAAATACTGTACACCTGCCATTTCAACGCAGTGATAAAGACCCTTAATGACAATATGTCTCTCTCTCTTTGGGATGTAGGAGAAGATACATGGCACAATCTGGCATGAAATAGATGATTTAAGGGCTTTCAAGATGTTGGATTTGGAGGATTTCGAAAAAATGTTCTCAGCGTATCAAAGACATCAGGTAAGGAATTTCTTTTTTGTCCCTATCGCTGTGAAATCTGGGCTCCATGTCCTTCTCTACAGAAATAGTGTCAGCCTATGTAAGGTTGATGACATCATCAGGCCTGACAGTTTTTTCCCAGTCCTCCTTTAGGATCCCTTCCGTTATGAGATTTTAATTTAACCTCCTGCATTAACAGTCTTAATGGTATAATTTCCTATCTTAATGGCATAAGTTACTTTTGGCCAGCATTCACAC
This sequence comes from Pogona vitticeps, assembly GCF_051106095.1. Lineage (NCBI taxonomy): Eukaryota > Metazoa > Chordata > Lepidosauria > Squamata > Agamidae > Pogona > Pogona vitticeps. The sequence continues at coordinate 44,016,043 of NC_135783.1, read as the reverse complement.
TAATGAGGAAGAGGAGCGGGAACTTGTTTCATATCTCGTTAGTTTGAAGGTAAGCAAAGTTGTCCTATAGATGTGAGGGTCTTGGATAAGATGCCGTCTGGTGGTTCTCTCACCCGTTGCTGATGGCATCTGGCAGCCCTGTGTGATAGTCCCAGCAGTACTGGATGTCTGGATGTAGTTTCTGTTTTAATTTCCCACAACATCACTGGCATAGTATCACTACAGGACTGTGTGAAAAGTTAGAGTGGTGGCTGGATGATGTGTCAGTTGATGTTTAGAGAGCCAGAGCGGGGGAAAATATGTAAAGGGCGAGTGTTGTGATAGGGCCTCCGTGGCTGCCCAAGCATACCAGATGTTAGCATTAGTCCTGAGGGTGAAGATAGATCAGAGTGAAGCAGAACAACTGTGCTATCAAGTCTGTTTTACAGCTGTGTTTGCCATTTGTACAAAATGTGTCTGTAGGTAGTACACCTGTCTGGTTTCAGTTCTAAAATTCTTGATTTTTGCATTTACTGCTGTTAATTTTTAATTTATTTTTTTTACCACTGCATGCCTACTTTTCCTGAATAAAATATTCCAAGCAGTTGAAGAGTTTTGATGAGTGAGATTAGATTAGCTAAGCATTTCATTTGCTCTGTTCTGCTCTGCTTTCTTTTTCTTGCCTTTTCATTCCAGCCAACGAGTTACAGATTATAACACTAGCAATATATTTTAACTGTGGCTGTTTATTACATTTTTTCCCTTGGTTTTCTTGGAAAGCAAATTACCTGCATTTCGTCTGCCTCTGATGAATGAAATTCAGCTGGAAGAAAGCTGAGGGAGCTTTACCCCTGGTTTCTGATACTTTCCTAGTCACTGAAATGTGCTCTGAAAACATAGTCTGTCAAAGTTGTCTTAATGCAATCTTCTGCTATTTAGACGACATTCCAAAGCTGGAGCTTAAACCTTTCTTAACGAGTTTAAGAAGAATCTGTCATGTCTTGTTTTTCCCTTTTAGCCCTATATTGCATACAGGGTACAATGAAAACTATCGCTGATGTTAAATCCTCTTCCATCTTGTGCTATTCTAGCTGCCACAGCATGGAGTCAACAAAAGCATTTACCATTTGGATTCAGAACTGAACTGACTAAAATCTCTCAGTTCCCATTGGAATAAGACCATATTACTTGATTGATCTTGGCAAGACACCACATAAATATTTATACACAGAAAAAGCACAGTGAAGATTTAGCTTGGTCATTTTTTCAGTAACATATTAACTCTACTTCTCGCTTCGTCTCATATTTCCTAGGTGTCTCAGTTTTCCATTGATTCAGATGGTCCAACTCTAACTATTACTTGGTTCAGTGGGTCTGCTCTAATGCAATTTATTACACTAAGCAACAGGATTTTGGCCATTGGCTTGTTTCAAGCTGGTAATCATAGATTCCTGATGTGGTTGTTAATGGTAAACTAAGATTCAGGGAAGACTTGCACGCTTAGTATGGTGTGTAAGGAAGGAGAAGCAAGGAGCGTACCAGTGGAAAGCATGTACTGTACATATCTCTGTTTATTGCACTGAAATGTAGTTGTATGAGCCAAACCTTTATATTTTGGCCAACTCTTTATATACCTTGAATTTTTTTTTTACTTCTACATTTAAATGTGCCAAGTATACCCAAATCCAAATGCCCAAACAAGTCCTTGCTCTTTTGTTCTTGGACTTGAGTGTGTGTGTGTGTGTGTGTGTACAAGTGAGAATGAATGAAGCATTTCCTTCTCCTGTTGGAATTAATATAGGATTAATATATTTTGTTTTCCTCTTTCTTTTACTTACAATTGCTTCTTTTTTTCCTTGAAAAGACAAAGCATCTGTTCTCCTTTTCCTAGCAATTATGTAAGGATGAAGTAATGTCATTAACCTGGAATATAATTTACATCAGATTAGTTTACGGATATTCAAAAATAGCATTTCCTTATCTTTAAGAGATAAGTTACAGTTATATAGTTGTACAGAAGGGTGTCAGGAGATATGCATGACAGCCATTGAACTCAGTAAGATGTACTTTTCAGTCCATTAGCAATGCTAATTGTCGGCTGTAGAATCTTTGCACAAAAGATGCACATTATTTCCTATCACACTATTGATGGTGGTGACTGTTTATCAGACTGGAAGAGGAGAACAGACCTTGATGCATTTCCTCTTTGGTTCTTTTAATCAAGGGGCTTGTTAACAAGCATAGCATTTTAATTACTTAGGAAACCAAATACTGTTGCTTGGATAAAACCTGTACCTTTTTACTGCTGTGGCTAACTATTGGCATGTCTCCTTCTCTATTGCCTTCGACTGTTGCCTGAGTAGGACCTGCTAACTAACCCTCCTTCCTCCTGTAAGCAGGTGAGTACTACTCTCTGTCACCATCTTACTTAAAGCATTCTTTCTAATGTTTGTCTTCAAAGACTCAGCAGCAGCATCCAGATCTAAATTGTTTACTGCATGAATAAGCCTGACTGTTAATCTGAATTTCTATGGGCTGTCTGGGACAGGGAGGAGATGACAAGGGTCCCCTTGTATCAGGGAGAGGCCATTGAAAGTCATTGTCCTTTGGTGTAGCTGAATCCACTGGGGAACAAAGAGAAAGGCAGATATGGGAAAAGTTCTTTTTCCTCACACTCCAGTGGCCATAACTGCTGGGCTATTGTAAGGCTTATAGTCCGAAAGAGTAAATTTCCCCATCTTGCTCATGGGACAGGAAGGAAGGCATTTTGCAAAGCCGCTCATGAATAGTAATTCATGAATGGTAATTTTATCTGTATAGCTCAGAATTCTCAGTTTGGTTTCACTAGCAGAAGTGTCTTTCCAGAGCAGTGGAGGATGGGAATTTATGTGATTTCCTCTCTCTGCACACCCTGCAAGAACTCAGGAATATTCTGGAATTTTGTGTGTGTGCATGCACACGTGTGCGTGCGCATGTGTGCATGAATAGGGCTTCTTTCTGCCATGGAAACCTAGGGGTAAATCCACTAGCTAGTCAGAATAGAGCCATTCAGTGGATGGGATTTGCATGAGTGTTGATTTCCCAAATTCCACTCATTTCAGCTGTTAGGAGCTACCAAATTATTTCATTCCCTAGTTGGCATCCACAACATTGAATCTACAGCCAATATCTGTCTGGGGAACTTTTTCAGTCCTTTAGGTTCATTTGGGCAATATACCCAGCTATCCTAAAACCCACAATGATTTTTTTTCAGCCTCCAGAAAGAAAAGTGGTTATCTTAAAATGGATGATTAATATTCTTTTAAATTACAAATTATTCAAGTGCACCACGATGCATGAGGGTATTCTCTCTCTCTCTCTCTCTCCCCTTTACCATTCAGCTAATATTGACAATCCTGTTTATAGTGGTAGAAGTAAGATGAGAACCATACACACACTCATCAATGCATACTACTTTCGATGTGTGCGCAGTTGCACCACTGTCTGCAAGGAAATATGCCATTGTGCTAATTAGTGACTAAGTAAAGAAACATTTACTCTGTGCTTCTGTGATATTCTGTTAAGCATTGGCCTTTTGTGCCTTGAATAACCATTCATCCTGGATGGATTTCCTTGCAAACCCAACAGTTTGGGTTCAGATTGCTAGCTACCTAGTCGTCCTTCTGTCTCTTTCAGAAATAGGAAATGGAGGGAAAAAAATGATATGGCACTGATTTTGATGTTTGTTTCTTGAATTCTTTGTAGAAGGAAATGGGATCAACTGAAGATTTGTACCTGTCCAGTCGGAAAGTCAAAGAGCTTTCTGTGATTGATGGCCGAAGAGCCCAAAATTGTGTCATTCTCCTTTCCAAGTAAGTGTGCTTCAACCTGGTTTGACTTTAGGCATTAGGTTTCGGAATAAATGATGAAGGAAAATTGTCATTCACCTGCTGCCAAGCTGTGGATTTTTAGTCAAGAAGCTCTCTAAAATGTTCTCATGTTGCTTGTATGTATCACTGCTTTTGTCACTGACTCATTCATTTGAGTGTAAAGCAGGAGGTTCAACCTGAACCTTATTTGATAATTTGATATAGTTATTGATATGATTTTTGTAATTTGGATTTATTTAATGAAATTTAATGTGATTTATTTAGGAAGTTCGTAACTGGGGTGCTAACTTTGGGAGCTCAGACCAACCTACTGATCTATAGGTTATAGCTTCAGATCCCAGCGTGAATCTTTGGTTGCGAAGCTGGGTTTTAATGACAAAATACACATTTGGCATGTGCATATGAAATCTTAAAGTGCAGTAAATCTCTTCATTGCACACTGGGGAAACTTGTCAAATACCAGACACATATGTGCCAAACCTGTGTCTCTGTTCAAGAGTTTACAGTAGATCCTGGCTTAGTTTAATTTGCAGTGTTTTCATGTTTCTATTGTTTCCTTCATTTTATATTGTAAATTGCTTGGGGGATATAAAATGATTGAATAAGATAACTTAGAAATGTTAGGATGCAGCAGATATTTTTCCTTCCATTGCTTTTATTTTACACCAATCTCTGTCCTGAGATACTATGGTTTGTGTGCATTAATTGTGTTCTAAGCAAGTGCTCCCTGGAATTGTAATACCCTTTTAACTGGCTGATAAAAATGTGCATTAGAATCTTTATTTACTTCTTTATCAAGAGGCATTTCAGTGAGTGATATAATTTCCTTATCCCTGCCTCATTATTTTTCCAGCAATGAACAAGAATAATCATGTGTAAATGGTTTATTTGCACATAAATTCTGTATGCTCGAAACAGATGGTGCCCTGGCATCTTTGGCATGTGTTTTGTAAGCTGCCCCTTTGCTGCTTGGCAATAGGAGAGGCCCAGAACCCAACTGCATGCAGTAGCTACACCATTTGCTCTATTTTTAGAATGTTTGAGGCTAATTAGCAGAGATGTACCGTGTTTCTCCGATAATAAGACACTGTCTTATTATTTTTTGGGGAAAGAAAAACACCAGAGGGCTTATTTTCAGGGGAGGGCTTATTTTAATGAACATTGACAGCACTCATCTTGCCCTTGTTGGTCCTTCGGAAGCCGGCCGGAGGGTGAGGTGGGCGGGGGGAGGAAGGAATCTCCTGCCGCCCCTGCTCGCTATGGGAAGCCGGCAATTCCTCTTGCGGAGCCGGCCGGCTCCTGCTGTTGTTGTTGCTGCTGCTCCCGGGAGCTGGAAGGCTGGCCCGGCCGGTCCGCGCTTTCTCTCGCCCAGGCGCGCCTTTCTTGCCGAGCCTGCACCTGCTGCCACCCCGCCTGCCCTCCTTTCGCTGCCCGGCAATGGGACGGCGGGGCTGCTAGATGGGCAGCAGCTCCTCCCCCGGCGGTGGTGGGTCAGGCACGCCCCTCTCGGCTCCCGGTCCCCATGGCTCGGTAGGGGCCTCCGGCTGCCGCTGCCCAGAGACGCCTTTGCTCAGCCCCCAGTGGCAGCCATGGAGGCTCCTGCGGCTCCGGCCGCCGTCGCCGCCGTGCCTGCCTTCCCCCGGGCCTCCCGAGGCGTCACCCTTGTCTCTAGCCTCCTCGTGGTGAGTCCATCGCCGGCAAGCGCCGGTTTGGGGCGGCCGCGGCAGAAGCAGCCTCGCCGGCGGGAGGGTGGTTGGAAGGGTGGGAGCTGCGGGCCAGGGACTCTGGGGGGCACCTCGGCAATGAGGGAGGGGGTGGAGCAGCTTTCCTGAGGGGGGAGAGGGTGATGTCACAAAAAGGAAGCCCCATCTTTCACCCACCCGACTGGCCGGCGGCCTTTCTCTCCGCCCACTGGTCACCACCGGCGGGGCGAAGAGGCTCCGCCGCCCTTGTTGGTCCTTTGGAAGCCAACCAGAGGGTGAGGTGGGCGGGGGGGGAGGAAGGAATCTCCTGCCGCCCCTGTTCACTATGGGAAGCCGGCAATTCCTCTTGTGGAGCCGTCCGGCTCCTGCTGCTGTTGCTGCTGCTCCCGGGAGCTGGAAGGCTGGCCCCGGCGGTCCATGCTTTCTCTCGCCCAGGCGCGCCTTTCTTGTCAAGCCCGCGCCCACCGCCGCCCCGCCTGCCCTCGCCCGCCTGCCCTGCTTTCGCTGCCCGGTAATGGGATGGCGTGGCGCAAAAATCAATCTCAATAGGGCTTATTTTCGGGGGAGGGCTTATTTTAGAGGAATGTTACACAGTAAGGGGAGGGCTTATTTTCGGGATAGGTCTTATCGGAGAAACACGGTAGTGGACGCAGAGACTGAGGGGGGGGGAACACATTATGAGTTAACACAAATTTATTAAACTTCAGAAATCTGACAAATATACTTTCAAGCTGCAATCTAAACTTTAATCTTAGGACTGCAGAGCTGCAAAGGATCATCAAGTCCAGCCCATGTCAAAGAGGCAAAGTAGGGAATCAGGCTCCCAATCTTTGATTTCGCAGCCAGATACCTAAACACTGAGCTATCCGCAGTTGTAAGAGAATGAACATTCAAGCATGTTTGTACACAGTAGTGGTTCCCAACTTTTTTCGAGTTGCAACTACCTTTTATAATAGCCAAGTAACGTGCAACTTGCTTACCACATTTGCATAAAAAGGCATTTTTAATAGGTTACAGTCATCCCTTCTCAGAGAGTAAAGGCGTCTTTCTTCCTAGAAAGAACCTATTTCTCATACATGGTAACTTTAATATTCCACTCTCAAAGGTCAAGGAGGGGTCCCACACACACACACACACACACACACACACACACACACACACACACACACACACACACACACACACACACACACACACACACACACACACACACACACACACACACACACACACACACACACACACACACACACACACACACACACACACACACACACACGGTTGGGAAACACCGGCAGACAGCATAGTACATTCTGATTCACAACTGTGTTCACTAAAAAATAGAAAAGAGTAGGCTGTCCTGGTTCTGTGTTTCCTCTCTGCCTTCTCCTGCCCCTAAAATCTACTTCAGAGGGCTTTATAGCTCCCAGACACATGTTCTGGGATTGCTCTGGAGACTGTAATGGAGCAGAGGCCTTGCTCTGCTCCTTTTGTTATTGAAATCAGCTTCTTTTAGTGGAACAGCTTCAGTGGATTTTGGTCAATATTTGTTTAAAAACTTTTTCTTACTCTTTTTGTTCAAACTGGCTCATAAGGACAATGTACCCACTTATCCTAAAACCTAATTTTTTTTTCTGCCTCCAGAAAGAACAGTGACTATCTTAAAATGGAAAATTAACATTCTTTTTTTACAAGTAATTTAAGTGTGCTTGCTGTAACAGCCTGGTCAAGAGCCAGATGTCATAGAAGCCTGCTTATTTCCTAGGTAGTATATGGCTGTAGTAGTAACTCAGTGTAACTTAAAAGAGGTACAGTGCTGGCACATGAAGAGTGTGAAAAGGAGGAGAGTCTCTGCTATCTTTGGGGCCTCCCCATGTGAATTAGGACTAGAGGACTAGACCAGTGGTTCATGCCCATATCTAGATAGGATACTGATTTTTCTAGGGTCCCAGTTCATATGGAATCAGTGGCACCTCCTTCTGTTCCCACTTGAGATGAAAGTGGACCACGTTCCTCTCCCATAACAGAGGTTCTCCTTTTCATATGTGCGCACATGGAGAACAACAACACAACACTGGGGACAGATGCGGCCAAGCTACTTAGGATCAATAAAAATCAATGATTAAAAATTAAAATTACAGAGCCTCGTGGCGCAGTGGTTAAAACGCTGTACTGCAGCTAAAACTGTGCTCACGACCTGGGGTTCAAATCCCAGGTAGCCGGCTCAAGGTTGACTCAGCCTTCCATCCTTCCGAAGTCGGTAAAATGAGTACCCAGCTTGCTGGGGGGGCAATGTGTAGCCTGTATAATTAAAATTGTAAACCGCCCGGAGAGTGCTTGTAGCGCTATCGGGCGGTATATAAGTCCAATAAATAAATAAATAAATAAATAAAATTTATTTAAATCACAATTTAATTTTTTTTAAATCATTTTTAAAAAATTTAATCATGCTCCAACTAGGTGTCTGTTACCCCATTTCCCCTGGTAAATAGAGTGCAGATTTCTGAAAGAAAAACTGAAGTATAGTTATGTCACAAAGAGTAAGAAAGATGTTTCAATAGTCTATAAAGAAAGTCTGCTGTCTCTAAATAATATGTTATATTTGAACTTTGAATATGTTTCTCACAACTGTGAGCAATAAGCCAGTTTTATACTTTACTCTTATTGGGTTTAGTGAAAAACTAAATAATCTCTATCTCTGGCATTGTTGTTTTTTTAATGGTGTTTATACATTTTCAATAAGCGTAAGGGTTGGGGTGAGGGTACAAGGGAATAAGGAAGGGAGGATTAAGGTTGGGGAAAGGATAAAATTCCAGAGAGTGAAAGAGCATTTTTACATCCACTTACTTAGTTATGCTGAAAAGGGAAATCACATAAACAATCTAACAAATTTTCCAAACTATCCATCTTTACAACTCTCTCCATTCCTTGGACCTTCTTATACTTCTTTTATGTATGCTTTCCAGTCCATTTTTCGGATCCAGTTATAAACTTGTTTCCATTTTTAAGTCCTTTTTGAGATGATCTTTCATTTAGTGCTTCTGTTAGTACATCCATCTCCACTTCCAGTATCTTTTCTATCAGTTCCTCCAGAGATGGTACCTTCTTTCTTCCAATATTTTCCATATAGTATTCTCTCTGCCATAATTACATGTATTATGAAATATATCATTTCTTTATCTATAATTTCAGTCATAACTTTGAATAAAAACAGTTCCCGTTTAAATGGTATCACATAAGATTTTTTGTAGCATTTCATGTATTAATTTCCAATAACTTTTTGCTTCCTTACATGTCCACCAGATATGATAAAATGTACCGTCCTGCATTTACATTTCCAACATTTGTTGGAGGTATTCTTGTGTATTTTAGACCAGTGATCCCCAACCTTGGGCCTCCAGATGTTCTTGGACTACAGCTCCCAGAAGCCTTCAACACCACATCTGCTGGGCAGGATTTCTGGGAGTTGAAGTCCAAGAACATCTGGAGGCCCAAGGTTGGGGACCACTGTTTTAGACAATTTAGTTGGAGTCATATGCCATCTATACAACATGTATATTTTTTCTTTAAAATTTACTGATTTTGTAAGTTTAATATTATTCTGCCAAATTTGTGCCCACTATTCTAAGTCAATATTGTGACCAACATTTTGTGCCGATATCTCTGGCATTGTTGAGCCACAGAATAAACTTCGCAATTTTATTAGGATTTCAAGATTTCTTGGTGGAAAAGTTCCCTTAGATGGCAGCTGACCAAGGACTACAGACGTACAAAGTTAACTTCAGTTGTAGCAAGGGTCTGTTGTGATTGGAGGTGAAACCTATTATTATTTCTGGGAAAGGAGAATGCATAAGGAGGCATTGCCTTTTGGGCCAAAAGGAGAACTCATTCTCCATGTACTTATTCTTTGATACCCAAAATGACACCACTCATATCCAAGAAGGAAACTGTCAATAGCATTTGAAGAACAATGGCATCATTTTAAAGAAGACTTAACGATGACCTGGGGATGGAAACAAAGCAGTCTAATGAGGACTGAACACAGGCTGCAGCGTGCCTTGCAATATTTTGTTGCAGTTTTCATTTGTGTATTTTTATATTAAATTGAAGTGATACATTACCTCAGCTTTATCAGACCTCTCCCTCACTACACCATTTCTGTGGCCTGGTTTGACTGTTATGCTTAGGATGATGAAAACCATTCTGCTTGAGGGCCTGTGTGGTGACCCTTTCTTCCTCTAGTTAAGTTGCAGTGAAATATCTACTTGTAATCTAACATAATGTGTTATTGTGCAGGACTGGCACCAGTGATTTTTAGATATTAAAGACTCCCCTTCCCTGGTTCCAAGGCACCGAAAGACTCTTCTGTGTCAAAAGGGAACCCTAGGAAGCCTTGGGTTTAAAGATTAAAGATTAAAGTCCATGGCTTTACATGTGTGAATTTGTGCAACAGGATTCCAACTAATATGTTATAAAGTTAAAATACGATTAATGGATTATTATATTTAAAAACAATCTTCTAATTTAAGCACAAGTCAACAAACATCAGGGGAACCCGGAAAGTATAAGGCAGTGCCATTGGAAGACCTTTTCCTATCATCCAGTCATTTGCCAAATGCTTGTTTGAATGGAAAGGTCTTTGCCTGCCAGCAGAATGGCATCAGGGAGGAATCCTGCCTTGCTTCCTTTGAAGGGAATGTTTTCAGGGTCTATCTGCAACCACTGAGAAGGCTTCTCTTGTGTCTGTCCAAACTCTGTCTTGGAGTTAGTAAGGCCGAGAGAAGACCCTCCCCTGAAGATCTCAGAACCCTTATAAACTCTAATGGGAGAACTGGGTCTTTCAAGTAGCCTGAACCCAAGACATGTAGCAAGTTATAGTTCATAATCAGCTTTTTAAATTGTGTCTAGAAATGGTCTGATAACTAACAGGGCTGTTATAACATGGGACTTTTGTGTTCTCTGTAATTTGCTCTGGTCAATTATCTTACTGCATTCTCCGGGCTAGCCTAAGTTTCTGAACACTTTTCAAAATCAGCCTTACACAGAGTATGTTACAGTGATATGAATGCACTGGTTTCCTTAAAATGACCTGGATTACCAAAGTTACTACTCAGATTCTAAATCACTGGGGTGACTTAACTGGATCCTAACTAGAAGACACCTTGGTAAAAGTTCTTTAGTACAAGTGAGTTGTAGATTCATGTTCCTTCTCATCCCACTCATTCAGTCTCATTGGCCGATATCTGTTAATCATGAATGGAGTGTAATACTCCACCCATGGAGTTCCTGCCATCTCCTATAATCAGTTTGTGGTTCTGCAAGCCTGAGACTGACCTGTTTCTTTCAATGGGGCCTTATGCTTGTACAAGCAAGCACAGTGCTGGTTGTCATCTTGCACAAGCTCTGGTAAAGCCCCCTCCCCCCAATCCATGCAGCAGATAGTTGCATATACAGGAAATGGGGCAGTAGGGGATTGGACAATGCCTTCATCCATGTTTCAGTCAAAAGCAGCTTCAAAATGAAGATGGTACACAGACAATAATATAAGGGGCTTTTGTCCCTCATCTCCAGGCTCCTCTTGCTCCTTATTTGCCTCCCTCAGTTGGCCACTAGGACTTCAGGACTAGAGTAATGGAAGGATATTATTTATACCTGCCTTTTCCCCAAACCCCATTCAAAACACACTTTGCATTGTGAGCACCCGCTTCAACTTTGTGACAATACAAATATGTAAAAGGAGAGCAGCACATGAACTCTTGAGCATCCCACCCTTACCTTCAGATTGCCCCAGTCCCACCCCCCCTCACCCCTCAGCAGCTGGTTCCAATTGACTGTAACTTTGCATATATCTTGTAGTTTATTCCTCCTCTGTTTACACTGGCCTGTCATGCCCTTTAAAATAAAATGGCTGTACAGAGGTTTCCCCCCCCCTCCCCAAACTACTTGAAATGTTTTTGTTTTACTAACACTGTTTTAGAAAAGGTCAGGCAGGGCTCATATTTCATAGGGCTGAAGAAGCCAAAACCTAGCTGGAGCGGGAAATAACCATCTCTGTTTCTCTCTGCCATTCCTTTAACGAGACTACAGGAGAAGGGATTAACTAGAACAGATGAAAATTGGATTACTTGCTGGCCAGTGTTGCCGCTGAGCGGAATTTGTAGCTTTCCTTTAGAGCTACATTTCTTGTTTTCCATACTGTGTTTCTCCTAGTAGCTTAACAATGACACCATGTTGCACGTCATGGATTTTTGTGTTTTTACCCTTTAGCGAAATTATCCCCCTCGCCAAATGAGCCAAAAAGCAAAGCGAACTTAAGAAAATGGGGCTTTTGTGCTGAAACAGTTTTTTTGGAGTGCAGCAAGGAACAGGCAACTTCCCATCTACATACAGCAGCAGTCTACTCTGTGCCCCTCAGCTTGCTCTGTGGAAGACTTGATCGTAGCTGCCCCCAATGCTCTTGATATTGCCTGTTACTGAGCAAACATTATGGGATATATTTATTAATTGTACTCTGGTGCTTCTGACACAAACAGAGAAGGTGTTTTTCTTTCATTAGTACATGTGGACTCTTTGAAAAGCCTTTACCAATATATATTTACATGATGATTTTGTTCCCCTTTTTGAATGACCTGTCAATAGGGATGTAACTGAAATAGTTGAAAGCATGCCATCTCAAGGGGTGGGAGACTCTCTTTAGGATGGTGCACACCACAGTGGTCCCCAGAGTCCCACTTGCTCCCAGCAGATGGATAGTGATGTCAATACAATTGGCCAACATTCAGGGTGATTGCTGTGTTAGGTTATAAATAAATAAATAAATAAATAAATAAATAAATAAATAAATAAATAAATAAATAAATAAATAAATAAATAAATAAATAAATAAATAAATAAATAAATAAATAAATAAATAAATAAATAAATAAATAAAAGTATTGCCAGTTTTTCATCTCATTCCTCACTATAGTGGGGAGGACTACATACCTACACAGTGTGTACTCCAGGTACTGACTGTAGGTGAAGGTCAACCTCAGGTTCCAAGGACAAGAGGGCTGGTTGTATTGTGCCTCACAGACCAAATATCCTATGCTTTCTAAACTCAGCTGCCTAGTCTCTAGAAGAGAGTTAATAGTGTGATTATGCCAAAAGAGGTTTCTTTTAAATCTGAAGCAAGCCAAACTACCTCTTTGGTCTTCTTTCAGGAATAATGTTTTTTCTTTACTTCAGATACATTTTTCTTCCTGTGTTTATTCTCTTTACCAGAATTCAGGCTATCAAACAAACCTCTCTTCCAGAAGGAAAAGCTGAGGAAGATCAGCACTGCATACAAGATGTGTGCTCGCTGGAAAGCTCTAGGCCATGAACTCTATTCCTTGAGGGAGCAGGCATCTGCAGAGAGAGTTTTTTTTTTAAATAAATAAATTATAAAAAGTTTTTGATGGATAGCTTTACCTTCAGTTCTGTGTGCAATAATCTCTCTAGTTAAATCAAGCATGCCATGTGGAGCTATCCTGACTTAAATCTTTATCAGCAGGCTGTGTGCTGTGCTTAACTCTTCATATATCACAAAGCCATGTTTTTTGTCAGAGGGAGACAGAAAGACCCAAAGGATAGAAAGAAAGTGGAAAATAAAATATAAGTGAAAATGAGGCACTGCCTTGCAATGACTAGCTGAGAAGCAAGCCTCTCAAGGAACATAATGGATTCTATAGCAGGTGTGTGCTGGAAGGAATAACTTATCAAGCTACATGCATACTTATAACAGTACCTCTTACATAAAGTCCCAGCACTTAAGTGGCTATTCACGCACACAGATTTAAAATCTGGATAGTGCTAATCAAGTATGCTGCAGATCTCAGTAAATTGAGGTCAACTGTGTGCTACTTTTGTTTCTAGGAACTTGTTTCTAGCAAGTCCAGAAACTATTGTTGGTTCTTTCTAAACATTTAAACTCATGAAATAATAGTAGGAATAATCACATTTCAAAAGAATCTATAAGAAATCTTATATTTCCTATTTCACATTTGTTGCTTCTAGTTTTTGTATATGAACCATGAAGAACAGATTTTTATTTTGATACATATAGTGTTTTCATATATAGTGAGTGAATATGATTTCTGTTGTCTGGCCACTGCTGCGTCCTATTCCTTCCACCTAAGGAGTGATAACATGATATTTTCCCTGTTATGGTCCAATATTAATGTTTAAGAATTTTGTTACATTTTATATATGGTTATATATGTTGGTAGCCGCCTAGAGTGGTCATTTGACCAGATAAGCGGGGTATAAATACAATAAGTAAGTAAGTAAGTAAGTAAGTAAGTAAGTAAGTAAGTAAGTAAGTAAGTATAAATAAATAAATAAATAAATAAATAAATAAATAAATAAATAAATAAATATTACAACTAAGTTACACTCTTACACTGCAACTCCCTGAAGTCTGCTGGGAAATTCTGGGAACTGTGGTGTCAAAAAGCAATGTAACATTATATCTTCAGATTAGTGCATTGTATATTCACATTTGTGGTCTTTTATGAAGAGAAGCAGTAAAATCTGTGTATGCCTTGCATCTACATGCAGTCAATGTCATCTGTATTTTTGTCCATAGTTTGTGTTAACTCCTGGTTTCACATACACGTTTCAGGTCACATTTCCAAGTGATTGCTCAGTAGCATTAGGTACATGGGCTTCATTCAGGCTTTGAACCAGTGGCTTTGCCTGAAGTTGTGCAGGTGTTGGATAAATCTTGCTTTTTTTTCACTGCCCAAATAGTTCAAAACAGTGACACCTATTCCAAGCATATATGTTGCTGTTTGGATTCTGACCAGTGTAGGATTCACACTTGCATTACACTCTACCTATAATGAAATAACCTATTTAAGCTGTGTACGTGTATAAGGTACCCTGTTTCTCCTGTGCTGAGGAAGGCCTCTCTAGTTTTGGATTACAGTTCCCAGAACTCACAACTACTATGTTCACTCTCTGTGCTGGCTTGAGAACTGTAGCAGCAGGAGCGTTTTCCAATCACTGCCCTAAGAGCATACATACCTTCTTAAAACTGGCAACCATGGATACTTCCCTTCTCCTCCTCCAGAAGATTTATCTTTCCCAGCACAGCACAATAACATAGTGCTTAGTTTCCTAGATCAAGTAACCACCTATTTGCAGCCAATAATATGGCTCACGGTGTCTCACTAATCAGGACAGGAATGTGCTAGAGGTTTTCCTCTTACTCAGTGTCTCTTACAGGCACAAACCAAACAGGGGAATGACAAGGTAACTTATGTTCCAGTGATGTTTTTGTCGTCTTTATAAAAACCCTATATCTTTTCTTTCTGATCCTCTGCTTAGTCACCCATAAGTGGTCTGAAACAAGGAAGTGTTCAACAGATGGAGATAGTGAAGTTTTTGTTGAATAGTTGTGGCATGATTCATGTGATACTTGCCCCATGGACACTTTGGTCCTTGTTCTGTAGCCTGTCAAACTCTTGTCCACAGGACTGCTTTTCTCTGTTAAGTTGAAACAAACTATGTCAAATTGGGAACTTTAGGAATGCATTAAATTGGCAATTTAGGGCCCTTTGTTCTGTTCCTTCACAGTTTTTAAGCAGTCTGTGGGAGTGAATGGATGTTATGCTGCCTAAGTCGTACTATAAGCAAACTGACATTGAACATATTGCTATTTTATGTATAATTATTGCAAAGGAGAGAAATGACTGCAAAGAAAATAAAAAATGAAATTACTAACAACTTTTTAAAGAAATATATATTTTTTAAATTAATGTTCTTCAGGATTCACCACTAAAATTTCCCATGAAGAATCACCATATGAAACATCTGCACCTTAGAGAACCACAGCCTTCACATTTTTGTCTGTGCTTTGAGGACTGGCTCTTTCTTCTATTTATCTATTCATTCATTCAGTTTACAGTATATACCACTGCCTTATACACTGACCCATTAGTTCAAGCACTACACTGGGCGGTTTGCACAATTAAAATTAGCAACCCTCAAACCTCCGATAATAAAAATATACATTCAGAAACCAAACGCTAATTAAATTGTAAATATAAATAATCCTATAAAATCTAGAATTAGTTGAAACATTAGAGTAGGATGGCTGCAAAGTGCATGGACTGCTTATCACTCATCTGCAGAACAATGTACATGTAAAATTCAGATTATTTTTTAAAAAATACTTGGAAGGGAGGATCTGATGCTATTACAGCACAGGAGCACACTGCCATTTTCTCTGGAACAATGTTTGTTTTTTAAACAGTGTTGGATTTGTAAGATATAACATGAAGGAGCATTCAAATTGTGGCATTTCCCCATGATATGAATAGAATCCCTGGAAACAACATGAATTGTTGATTTCTTATACAGTATCTCAGTTATGGGCCCATTATGCTGTTTTATGTAAGAAGAGGCTGAAGACTGAGTAGATCATGGTGATTAAACCTCCTCCTCCCACCTTGGAATTTTGTGACAGAATTCTTGTACACTTGTCAAGATACTCCTCTCCTTTGAGGGTGAAGGGGAGTGCTTTTGTGTCTTCAGGGGAGAAACTTGTATGCAGTTTCCCATCACAAAGTTTAGGGGGAAGGAGGAGTGGGGAAGCTTTTCCATGTGCAGAACCTCATCCATGCACTAATTGCCACCTTGCCAATTTCAGAATCCTTGCTTTCTCTCTCTCTAATGTATACTGTACCCCTACAATATATACATATTGAGGAATATTTCTGGAAAACTGGCATTTTATGTGATCACAGTCCTTTGAATTCCGGGGATTCTGGCAAGTCTTTGGGTCTGAGTCCCAAGTCCAAGTCTGAGTTCCTATTGAAAACAAGTCCCTCCCCCCCCCCAGAAAAAAGGCAGGGTGGATGGATTTAAAGTTGCAAGTTGTGTCCGAGTCATTGGAACACAACACACACACCCCTAAAAAATGAGTCAACTCCAGGTCAAGTCACTTAAGTCCAATTTGACAGTGAGTCCCACAACCTGACTACTCAACCCTGATAAATTCTGACTATCATTTTTGCTGGTAAAAAGAATTGATTGCCCTGTCTCTCTGTATTTCTTTGATGTGGTTCTGAGAATATCCTGATGGTTTTGACAAAAGATGTGGGCTTGGGATAAATTGTCCTGCATTCCTGACAGCACCTCTTATGTGAAAGATTAGGAGTCCTTAACAGCAGAGCAGAGGAGCATGTTGCTCCTTCTCTCTGGGGAGAGATGTTGGATGAAGGATGAGCTCCTGGGTCTGTGTCTGGGTGTTGGCATAAACTAAGCTAGCAACCATTTCTAAAGGGGAAAATAAGAGAAATCTGTCTGTAAGAAGATAGATGCGAATGTACACACACACACACACACACACACACACACACACACACACACAGAGAGAGAGAGAGAGAGAGAGAGAGAGAGAATATGTATCCTAGACCTATTTTGATTAAGAGTCTCTCTCTCGCACACTATTCTGCTTCCGTCCCACTCCCCCACTGCTGTAACTTGGCCAGACAATAAGCCACTTGAAGTCTAGTCTACTGACATTAAATCAGTGAAGTGTCTGGAGAAGATTAGTGATGAATTAGTCTGTAGAGTCAATGGGGATCATTTATATGTCCTAAGGGGATGAAGTTGGTAATTGTGCCCCTTCATATCACAGGCCAATAGCTGAATCACTTCGGTCTGACTTGGCAGTTTGGATCTGTTCGCCCTTCATGGTTCATTGCATTGGGGAAGTGAAATGAGAACTGTTTCCATCTCTCTCATCTGTGATCTTCAGGAATCTACCTGGCCAAGGTTAGACATCAGGAAAGAGTTGATTTATTTAGTGCTTTGCCTATAAAAACCCTCTGTGGGGCCTCAGTGAACAGACACACAATGGCAGTTGATACTGGAATCTTGAAGAGAGGAGAATTAAGATCTGGGGGTGTAAATTATTCCAGCAGAATAGCACTACACCAGATGCAGATGCACTTCTTGCAGGTCAGCTGTGCAAAGCCATATGTATGCACACATGCACATATACAACATTACTCTCCCCTTTCTTAAACCTACTATCTTTACCAGCTACAGAATACCTTCTTTGTCTGGTGGCCTCCAGACGGTAATCCGCCAGGCACTGAGTCCTAGTACATTAGTTAACTGAAGTTTAGCTATGAGCCATGCGTTAGTTGTATTTCAACTGGATTACTGTGATGTGTTCTATGTGGGATTGCCTTTGAAATATGTTTGGAAACTTCAGTTGTTTCAGAACACTGCAGCCAGACTGCTGACTGGCTCTGGTTACAGGGAGCAAGTAAACTCCCTTATTACAGCAGCTTCATTGGCCCCCATTTTGATTTTGGACTCAATTCAAACTGTTGTTATTACCCACAAAGTTCTATACAACTTGAGTTCAGGCTATTTGAAATATTGTATCACCCCCATATGAGACTACTCATCTTTTAAGATCATCTCTCATCTCCACCACCTTCCCAAGCTTGTTTGGTGAGGACATGAGAGAGGGCCTTCTCAGGGACTCATCTCAGGCATTGGAATGCATTGAGAAGTCAGGTTGGACCCCCTCCCTCTTGTCCTTCGGTTGTCAGGCAGAGAATTCCTTTTCAGGCAATTGTTTAAGTAATGAGTGGGGGTTTAGGTAACATTCTATATTTGAAATTTAGATATATATTTTTTAAAAATTAAAGTTTTTAAAATCTCAACCAATGTTTAATTGTTTTTAATATAGTTTTGTGTGGTATGTTTTACTTGGTCTTTTTGTACTGTTTCAATCGCTGGGATCCGCCTTGGGTTTCCCTATGGGGAGAGAGGCAACGTATAAATAAATAACATAAATCAACAAATAAGTGATCAAGGAGCAGCATTTGCCATCAAGTACACTTAAAGGTACCTTTGGATTTGGGGAGCATATTGTGGCTTACCAAAATCTAATTTTCTACTGAAGGTATCCATAAATATCTACCTGTATCATTTGGGCTTGGTTGTTATCAGAAGAAATGTGCATTATAACTCCAGCATTTTAACTCTAAAGTTTTCTTTTTTCTTTCTTTTTTTGCAAACAAGTATGAAACAGAGACAAGGTGCTTGAATTATGTAGATAGTCTGGAGTTTGTAAGTTGTTATGCCAGAGGGAGAAAGCTATATTTGGCTTTATTTGGCTTTATTAGTAGGAAAATCATTGGTGATGCATATCCAACAATAGGATTTCACTACTTTCGTGTCTCTCTTCTGGGCACAATCAGTTTTAAACATGGTATCTATCTTGCAATGAGCACTTTGCCTTCTCTGAGTAGTCATCTTCCTTCAGCTCTCAGTGGAACAATTTTAGGGATCTGCTTAAGATTTCTCTTCAACAAAATTCACCTGTTTTTGCTTAAAAAGCATCACATCTGCTTTATGTTACTGTTGGCTATTTTAAGATCTGCTTCATGGTTAGTCAGAAGCTTGGGAAGAAAGCAAACCACTCACACAATGAGAATACTTGATTAACAGCCCTTTGAACCCAGTTGCTCATCTAGGTCCTAACTCTGTAAATAGCACATCTGTGGGGGTGTAACTTACAGCCTATTATTCAGCTGTTCCTGTGAGTTGACAGCAACTGTGCATAATGCAGTCTGATAGGATCTGCAGTGATGTTTGAGACATACCTGCAGGCTTCATGTGTTTCCGTGTGGACTTCCTTGTAGCCATCTTGACTGTATCTTAGCATGGGGCCTTGGACTTCCCTGTAGGAGGAGGAGGAGGAGGAGGACATGTCACTTGAACCAGATGTTTCCTCATTAAGTTGCTGGGCTCAGAGACACAAACATTTCAGCTTTGTAGATTTTACTGCTTATCCTTTGGGCATTCTAAATCATGTTCAAAATAATGGAACCAAATGCCAGACTGTGGTCTTGGATGCTGAAAACTGTGTGAGGCCACCAGATTCATCCCTGTAGCCAGGGGCAGTGCAAATTTCTCCAAGTGTCTTGCTTAGTAGTTCTAAAATTTGAGTTGGAGGGAACCTCTCTTGAGACATAAGAAGGTAATTCATTCTCCATGGTCTGTTCCGCTTTTGGCTTCTCTGCTAAAACTAGTGCCAGCTGGAAGGGTGAGTGTTATGTTTTTCCATACACAAAGCAGAGCCATTTTACAGTCAATATGAAATGTGTGCATTTATATTTAGATGAAGGGAAATGAGAGTAATAGTGGAGTCTCTCCAACAGCTGGATCCTGTGTTTCAGTGTTGCAGCTACAGCAAATCAGAGGAGCTTTAGGTTCTCAGATATGCATCATCTTCTGAGTT
This sequence comes from Pogona vitticeps, assembly GCF_051106095.1. Classification (NCBI taxonomy): domain Eukaryota; kingdom Metazoa; phylum Chordata; class Lepidosauria; order Squamata; family Agamidae; genus Pogona; species Pogona vitticeps. The sequence continues at coordinate 43,996,199 of NC_135783.1, read as the reverse complement.
CATTCCTTGCATCCATCCTTTCTATTCAGAAGAAGTGGGTTGAATGCTCAGATTTCTTCTTAGATTTTTCAGTAGCTAGAAGGAATGGACATAATTTGAGAAGATTATTTTTTTAACATGAATTTCCATACTTTAATTGGCAGGTACTGATTAAATTGGGCAGTACTGAATATATCAGATGCAGTACTGTTTGCTGCCTGGAAAGGGGTTGACATATATTTACTGACTATTCCAAAATGGTGATACCATACAGAAGGATACAGACATCACAGTTATTTCTCTATGGCTGTCATATCAGCAAACATTGCAATTGTTCTTTTCCTTCATTTTTAAAAAAGTTCCCATAATTAGCATTCATGTTTAAATCCATTGAAGGTTTTCTAATGCTGGCCAAATTCACATCCAGTCAGCGCAACTGTGTGAATGCTGTTCCACATGGAGAGCCATTAGTGAGAATTTCATCTTCCATGTATACATTTTTCCAGTGACTTCATGTTTGAGCCCGTGAGAACGGGCTTTGAATTTGGATAAATTCCCAGCTAAGAATGTAATCAGCCTGATTTGGACAGGTTTGGGAACAAGGCCAGAATGGATCTTCGGTGAAGTGGACCAGAATCTGAACACTTCCAGACAAACAGTCTGAATTTGGAGGGGCACATGTGTCTCTGAAAAAGCAGCTGAAAACTGAAAATTAATAATTTATCTCTAAGCTCTTCATACGAGAAAATCACTTGTGGAGGGGGAAAGGAGATGGAGTGGCTTGTATGACTGCTGCTCTAGACTCTGATCACAGCGAATGACGTTATCAGGGCTCCAGATCGTAGTGCTTTACGGAATAGTTGTGAAAGTATATTAGTGCAGGACTGAGTTTGGTGGGTTTTTTGCCAGGTTCCATTCCCAAGGGCAGGAAAGCTAAAAGGGTTTTGATGAGGCATCACCAGAACATCAGAGGGTATATAGTGTCAAATGCTTGTTTGGAAAAAGCTGGCTGTCCAGAAACGTCTGGCTATATCACTCTGTGCTTCACAAGCACCATTCATCATCCTTTTGTACATACTGCGACTTTGGTCTCAGTTAAATGGAAAATGAAAATAGGACTTTATTATTAATCATAATAAACTCCTCAGCCCCGAACGCCTAACCTTCTAAATTGCTGGGGTTTCTTACTTGGAGGAACTGTACAACATGTGCCACTTTCATGCAAATTGCCCTAACAAAAAAAAAAATCGATACAGGGTAAGATAACAAATCCCACATTGGGAAGTTTGATCATTTCCTTTCTACTGAGACAAGTACTCCTTTCCCTTAGAAAATTTTGAAGTTACTTAAATAGGACTGCCTCTGTTCTCTCTGTCTTTTCTGAGGCAATTGCCTTGCAAAAGGTAGATTAATAGATTATCTCTTTTTGGAAAGGCTTTAAACTGTAAAACCACCCTTGCACTAAACTCCCTGTGCATGTTCTTCTGAAATTTGGCTAGCCGGATTATTGGAGGAAGGAAAGCTATCTGTGCAAACTACATTTCATTCTGCCATGATACAGAAACTTTACCAGCAGTTCATATTTTTAAAAAATTAATTTTAATTTAATTACAGTAGAAGACTCCCTCTTCCCCCCCATCACACTTTGGCAAGGATAGTCTTCTCTGAAAATGTCACTATGCTTGTAACTTCCATCCAATGACAGCAGAGTTTATTGATTTCCAGTGGTAGTCTGTGCTGAATGGTATGATGGCTTGCATTTCTATATCACATTCAGATTTGTGGCAAATCACTCTGCCTCTAAATTTGACCAATCTCAACTGGGCTGGTTTCAGCAAGTCATGTGGTTGGCGTGCAGCCATACCATTCATAAAGCTGAATGCTGTGAGGAATTGCTACTCTAAGCATTATTGCTGACCTTTGCCTTAGTTTGGAGAAATATTGACCAAAATCCTGTTGCTTTGCATAGTAAGTTGCAACTAGAGTCAATTGAGATTTGGAGAGCTGACTCCTTTATAAGTTCTATTGATTCAAATGGGCCTACTCTAGTTTTGACTTACTAAGTAACAGGATATGGGCCGTTGTCTGCAAGCTTTTACTTGCGTTCATTTCTGTGAATGAGGTGCTAATTTTTGCAACAAAATATTGACAGAACATCTAGCTTTGTTCAAGTTATTTGTGCCAGCAAAGTAATGGAGCAATGTTGATGTCGTTAAAGGTTGAAACTGTCAAATGAAGAAATCCGACAAGCAATCTTGAAAATGGATGAAGAAGAAGATCTGGCAAAAGATATGCTGGAACAGGTGAGTGGAGGAAAACTAAACTGCTGACTATATCATAGTGCAAATTTAGTTAGTAGCCATTAGAGTTAATGCTACTTTGGAAGGTGTGCCAACACGCTTTAATCAAGGTGCTGTTACTGAACTTTTAACCACAGGAAAAAATAATCCCTGATTAGATTAATTAGAGAATGAATGTTGCTTGTGGGTGATGAATGTTTTGGTTATACAATGTGGTGATCAGACACCTGTGAATGACATGATTTGCATAGTGCAAGCATACATTGCCACCTGGCCCCGACCTGAACCTTCCTTAGAGCCCTTGGGGTGTCCTCTACTTTCAACACCAGAAGCAGAACTTCCAAGACAACTATTATGAAGATGACAAAATTGTGAAAGTAGTGGTGAAGCAATGGAGGGGAGGCACAGAGTTGTGGTTTCTGGGAGAAAGGTATTACATTAAGTTGGGGAGGATTAGATTTGGGGAAAATGTGCCTGCAAGAGGTAATTGCTCATTTATGCCTGCAGGAGGCAAATTTTGTAACTTGAAGTGGCTAGCAGTTAATGGATTTTTAGTGCATTCTAGTCTAGTGAGTTGGTACATGCTCAAAAATCCAAGTGAGGTCTTGCTAATTGCGAGCAAGAAGCTGCTGTGAAGTTATATCATTTGCCTTTGAGAGGTATAGCTATGTGACAGAATTTAGGCCGTTTTAAACATCTGTAGGGATGGAGGGAGAAGGAAATGAATCTGCTCAATGCAGGGGCTTTTAAGTTTAGCTCATGAAGAAGAATGATCAAAACACAGATATTTTTCACTGTGACATTTTTGAAAGATGGAGGAAATTATCTCTGTTTTCTGAACTGCTTCATATGTACCAATATGCCCTGGAGGGCTTCTGGCATTTAACAGAGTTCTTTGCTGAATGTCAACAACATATAAACAACCAATAATTATTAGAAATAGGAAATCCGAGATGGAAATCAAAAGTATGTAATGAAGTCACAGAGAGGAAAAGATCGGCAGAGAAGCAGCCAGATGTTTCAGAAAGGTCACTTGTTCAGCCACAGTTGCATTGCTCTGGAATTACAGTATAATCCTAGGGGAAAATTCAGAACATTACTTTTTTCTTAACAGTAGCATTTTTATTACTTGCCTCCTTGTCCTTGTTTCTTTCATGCTGTGTTGTGTGTTTTTAAATTGCTTTCTGTGCACCTGTGATTTCAGCTCCTAAAGTTTGTTCCTGAGAAAAGTGATATTGACCTATTGGAAGAGCATAAGCATGAAATTGACCGCATGGCTCGGGCTGATCGCTTCCTTTATGAAATGAGCAGGTAAAGTTTGTATATGTGCATGTGCATGTGAAAGAGACAATATGAAGAAATGGTACACTTCTGTGTAGTGGACAGAGTGATAGACTAGGACTCAGGAGTTCTGGGTTTAAATCCCTACTCAGCAATCAAAGCTTATTGGAGTTGTGGAACTGGTAAAAGGTAAAGGTAAAGGTTCCCCTTGACAATTTTTGTCCAGTCGTGTTCGACTCTAGGGGGCGGTGCTCATCCCCGTTTCCAAGCCATAGAGCCAGCGTTTTTTTGTCCGAAGACAATCTTCCATGGTCACATGGCCAGTGCAACTTAGACACGGAATGCTGTTACCTTCCCACCGAGGTGGTCCCTATTTATCTACTCGCATTTGTATGCTTTCGAACCAGTAGAATGGCGGGAGCTGGGACAAGCGACGGGCGCTCACTCTGTCGCGTGGATTTGATCTTATGACTGCTTGGTCTTCTGACTCTGCAGCACAGGCTTCTGCGGTTTAGCCCGCAGCGCCACCACGTCCCTAGCCCGGAACTGGTAAAACCACTACTTAAATATCTCACTTACCTTGAAAGCCCTGTTAGGATTCCTATAAATTGGTTCCAACTTGACAGTATATAACATAGCATTTCTCTTTTAAGATGTTGCACTTTCCTTTGAAAATTAACCCTCACTTTCCAGGATTTGGGGGGAAAAAGCAAGTGAAATATAGAGTATTTTCTCACTCACTAAGTGAGAAGTACAGTGTATTGAGGGTTATTCTCTTGTATTTCCTTAATATACTGAGAATTCCCATTTCTGAATGGGGCTAATCTGTTGACAACCAGAACATGTCTTTGTTGACTTCTTTGGTTGGAGCTAATATGTTCCATTAGCCGGGACAAAGAAAGCACCTCAGTGATAATGTACAGTAGACTTTTTTGGACAGTTTCACCCCAGTCATTATGTGTTTGTTTAAAAATGCTCGACAAGGGCTGAAACTTAACAACATTAGCCAAAATATTCTTGTGTAGCTATGCAAATAGTGTAGCTTTTAGAGACAAATAGACTCAAGTTAACAAATCACTACAGAGGTCAGCTGCAAGCTGAGTCACACAACTCAGTATGCAATGGATAAGGTCCACATTACATGAAGCTTTGCCAGAGCAGTGATAGAGCAAAGCTAACTTTTCAGAAGAACAAATAGAGTAACGTGCTGAGGCCATCTGTCACTGAGGATGAGTAGGATGAGGCTCTGGGTTTGGGCTTGGAATAAAAATGAACTCTTTTTACTCCCGGGGTTCTCACTGAAACATAATCAAAGTTTTTTGTTTCTTTTCCTTCAGGATTGACCACTATCAGCAAAGACTTCAAGCATTATTCTTTAAGAAGAAGTTTCCAGAGAGGCTTGCAGAAGCCAAGCCGAAAGTGGAAGGTAAGTCTAAAACCTTCATAGGGATCATAGCACTTTTATCAACCTCCAAAAAAATAAAAAATAAAAAAAAATATATGGAGCAAATCCTTATTTCAAGGCAATTATCCTTTGTTAAGCACAGGAACATGTGTGACAATGCAGATTATATTGTTAACGTAATGTAACATAAATATTGTTATATTTTAAATATTTCTCTCTCTTTTTAGGAACTGCTAGAGAATTTGGTGGTTTAGGTATCTGGCTGCGGAGCCAGAGGATGGGAGTTTGATTCCCCACTGCGCCTCCTTGACAGGGGCTGGAATTGATGATCTGTAGGGTTCCTTCCAGCCCTACAGTTCTATGATGACGATAAATCTGTCGTCTTGCTTGAACACCTTCCCACAATGGAAACTGAAATATTTGGTTGTGTATTTTCATACCTAGTGCCCCAGAGGCAAACGCTGTTTGTTCTGACACATGGCACTGGGAAGGGATGCTGCACATTATGAGACTTCTATTCATGGCGTGGATGCTGAAAGCGATCACCACGGCCCCACAGTTTTGGTCAGGATAAGTCATCTTGGCACAGTCAGAGGGCACATCAAAAGGGACCAAGCTGGGCTTTCTTTCTGTTGTGACTTTTACTGTTTGTACAAAATTGATGCCCTCTTCTTTTTACAAAGCCAAGCATACCCGCAGAGCAAGTACTAAAGAATAAGTTGATTTGTAACAAAGAAAGAAGCAACCAATTCCAAAAATGCTACTACTATTTCTAGTTTGTGCAACTAAGCAGTAGTTATCCCATTTTCCAGCCTTTTGCATTTTATGGAAATGCACAAGGAACATCTTTCCAGGAGTTGTGTGTGTGTGTGTGTGTGTGTGTGTGTGTGTGTGTGTGTGTGAGAGAGAGAGAGAGAGAGAGAGAGAGACCCTGCATCTTGCACTTAGGGTATTTTAAGTTTTTTCGTCTTCATTTATCACACAAGGCTCATCCTTATGTGATAAATATTTTACATGTATAGTCCCCACTACCACCCATTGATGAAAGTGATAACAGTGCATGAATCTAAGGATAATTCTCATCTGTTTCTTTCAGCTATTCTTTTGGCATCCAAAGAGCTCATCCGTAGTAAGCGCCTGAAGCAGCTTCTCGAGGTTGTGTTAGCTTTCGGCAATTATATGAACAAAGGCCAAAGAGGAAATGCATATGGCTTTAAGGTCTCCAGCCTGAACAAAATTGCAGACACCAAATCCAGCATAGACAAGTAACTTTATTTATTAGCATTTTATTTTCAGTTAACAAAAATTCCTAGTGCAGTTCACACAAAAGGAAATACGAAAACATGAGTACCAGTCTTTCCTGATTCCCTTGACAAGGGTAGAAAATTCACAAATGGGCACAGAATTATTACAGTCCTTCCACAGAGTGGCATTTTTCCTGCGAAGGATTTACTGGAAAGGGTGTTAAGCTGTGGAGAAATTGCCAGTTTTCAATGCGGAACAATGGTCACAAACACAAAGTAAAAGGAAAAATGAAACCAGAGCCTCATTCTCATGGGAAAATCAAGAAATCTTGCTGGAATGGGACAGGAGGGGGACTCCGAGGCAATAGTCTTGGTGTGGCAAGACGTGGAAAACTGCCAAAAATGAGATATTTTTGCAAGCATTTGTCACATTTCTAGTCAAGAGACCTACAAAAACCTCTATATATTTTTTGCAGGCAGCAGCGAATGTACCCCAAATGCAAACAGCAGAGGCTTTTTTCTTTTCTTTTACTTTGTTTTTGATTTTTGTTTTTTGGTCACAGTAAGAAAGCAGCACCACCCCCAGTAATGTTTGGGGCCAATTTGCTCTACATTATCTCTGCAGAAAGGTGCTACACAACATTGTCTTCTTCCAGGGCATTTTGTGGAACAGGATTGGCCAACCCCACTGCTTTTGAGGGCAGTCATGTGCTACTCCCTCCAGAAGGAAGTACACTTGGAAAACTGCTGTGCCATGATGTGGTGTCCTTTCGTAGTTGTGCTATGAGACCTTGAGCATCACTGTGGGTGGTGCTGCCCTTTTCCTACAACACTGAAAATGACTTTTAGGGGAAAAAGGAAATTAGACTTACATACCCCATACCTCTGAAATGCATTTTTAAAAAAGTTTCAACAAACATACACAAAAATGTAAAATGTCCCTTCTGAACTCGAACCAGGCAGTGAAGTTTTAAAGATGGGCACATTCATTCTAGCACTGAAATATACATTAAAATGGCTTGGTCACATGAAAAGGATTTTGTCTTGCACCAAAGTGTGACTTCTGCATTTGAATTGTTTCTCTCTGAGGACTATAATGTACTCAGTCCACTGATGTGTCTGCTGTTGGATCATTGGATGATGATAAATAGCTATTCAACTTCTAGAGAAGAAACCGTGCTATGGGAAATACTATTTTGTTATGCAGGAAAAAATGTGCCTTTTTTTAGCTGGATAGGCTGATGTCATGCCAGTCTCTCCAAATATACTACTGCATTCAGACTGATGCATCTTGTTTTTCTCCATCTTTCCTATCTCTTTCCTTTAGGAACATTACACTGTTACACTACTTAATTATGATCTTTGAAAAGAACTACCTAGAGATCCTAGAGGTGCAATCCGAACTGCAGCATCTTCCAGAAGCAGCAAAAGTCAAGTAAGTTTTAGGGGAAATTTGGAATTCAAATGGTACTGGGATTCATTCATAATACTTGGATTTGTCTTCTTGAATAGCAGGTGGAGAGAATGGTGTGCTATAAACGTGTGTGAGAGAACAAAAGAAGAGCCATGCAGATTCTGGCCAAAGGTTACGTAGTCCAGCTTCTGTAAGGCAAAGTCAAGCAAAGTGTGCTGATTATATACTGCCCCATAGTGCTTAAGGCACCCTCTGGGTGGTTTACAGTTTGGTTATATAGGCTGCACATTTGCTGCAAAGCGGTACTTAACTAATTCAACCTGTATCACCCACCCATAGTTCTCTTCTTCATATTGGCTATCACCACATTTTAAATAGCACATGTTCCTTCTCCAATTAATTACAGTAATTAAATTTCAAAAGTCATGCAATGATAGCCGTTTGTATGGTTTCTTTTGTGGTCATAGGTTTTAGGGAATTTTATGACTAAATTCCAGGTTCCTTGTATGAAATGGAGAGATCAAATGGTCAAACAAGGCAAAAATAGCACAGGTGAATAAGGGGAACACAGGAAACAAAAGGAGCTTTCTTAAGTCTGCACCGACTAATGGTGGTCTTTCCCAGCTCTGTCTGGAGATGCCAGGATTGCATCTAGAGCTTTGGCTATCTAAGCCATGCATTCTGGTATTGTCTCAGAGAAAGCTTCTTTGACATTTCATCTACAGAGTTTCACATTTCTGCATCTAGACAGTCCCCAGTGAAATTAGCACACGACGTTGGAAGGAGTTGTAAGGCAGTGGGGTGGCAGCCAGTAATAAAACTAACTTTAAAGAATAGTGGACATGGAAAGATGAAAAAAAGAGATGTGTTTTGCTGAAGAAGATTAAGGTGGACAAAACCTTGCTAGGAGGGTCATCTTTTAAGAAGTAAAAATCTCAGCATGGCCCCTAGAATATTCAATTCTAGTCACTGTAAAATACAGACAGATTAGGTTAAATGGGCCATTCATCAAACCTGAGTGCAGCTGCTGATGTAATTATTCTGTATGGTGCTCAGCTCATCATCAGGGATACTCCAAGTATGAAGTCAAGGATGAGTTCAAAAAGAAAAGAACTGTAAAAAGCTCAAAATGTGGTCTGAAGATTTTTCTTAATTTACACAACAAATACTTCTAGGAAACACACTTCATATCCTTGAACTTTATGCCGCACCCTCCAGCTTTGTTCATGCACACATCCAGGCATTAACTAGCACCAGCTGTCACATTGCACTCATTTCATGTGGCCTCTCGATTGCTGTAACACTGCATGGAAGGCCAATAATTGTTTATTGCTCATTTATCACATTATGAAAGTTTTCTTCCTGCTAGCCTTTATTCATTGTGTCTGTTTAGAAGGGGATTACTTTCCTCAGCCAGGAATCCTCTACACTCTTAACCAGCAGTTAATCCCATTGGTTGCAGTAACACTTGCTTCTGAGAAGACATGCTGAGAATTGCACTCTTAAATTCTATTTTGCCTTTTTATTTTAAAAAATATAAGCGACTTAATTGAAAGCTATGTTTATACCCACATCAGTGTGTTTATAGAATGCGCATGAAATTGGGTATTTGTTCTGAAATATGTCTGAGGAAGCATGGATTTATGTTAAAGAGTAGGTTTGCAGGCCTTAATGAATGAACGAATGCAGAAAAATATGTAATTGCTCACCACTAGACTAAAGGTACTTTCTCTGTTCAAAGCAGTATACACATGAACACAAAACATGGACACCTGCTCCTAGGTATACTTACACATATGTGTAGATCTGTACACAGGTAGAGAAATACTTTAAATAAATGGATGAAACATAGCAGAACAACGTAAAAATCATAGTCCAGATAACACCAGAGGTTGGGAAAAAAGTGTTGTTTTTTTCAGAAATGACTGCAGTAATGGGAAACAATCACAAGGATAGTGACATATCTTGTGCTATCTTGTTTGTGGCTGACTTGACTAAAATTGATATTCTGCTGCTGTGTTCTTATCTTCAAGCTAGGCAGTTATTAGCTGATCAGTTAAATGTAGCATACCCTATCATTTCACAGTTGATGCCCATGCCAGCCAACAATAATAAAACTAGTATTTTAACAATTCAGAGGCAGTAGGGAAGAGTAGTTCTGACTAAACACGATCCACCTGGAGCAGGGACTGGCAATCCATTCCAGTATCTTTGCCAAGAAAACCCCATGAATAGAAACAAAAGACTAAAAGATATGACGCTGGAAGATGGGCCCCTCAGGTCTGAAGGCATCCAACATGCTTCTGAGGAAGAGTGGAGGACAAGTACTGTACAAGTAGCTCCAGAGCTAATGAAGTGGTTGGGCCAAAGCCGAAAGGACGCTCAGCTGCGGACGTGCGTGGAAATGAAATGAAAGTCCGATGCTGCAAAGAAAAATACTGCACAGGAACCTGGAATGTAACCCAAATTCCGGGAGGCAGTGGAAGACAGGAGGACCTGGCATGCTCTGGTCCATGGGGTCACAAAGAATCGGACACAACTTAACGACTAAACAAACAAACAAGGGAAGAGCATTCATAAGATATGACTGACAGCACCAGTCAGTAGTGGGAAAATATCGAGTAGCTGGCAATAATGGCTAGCATTTGATGCCAAAATGTGTTCAGTGGGCTGCCAGCCTGCTTGCACACAGCAGATACCTGAGGGTAAAATGCTTGTTCTCTTCCGGGTATGGTAAGATATTTTAATATGGGTACACACAGGCATGGCTCTGAAACATCCTACTAGAAAGCAGCACAAAGCAGAATGGACCCCTCTTCCTAGATGTTCTGAGCATCTAGTATGGGGCCAGGGCTAGAAGTAGGATTTTAGACTTGATGAACCAGCAATTTTCCCCCTTGTTTCAGCAGTTCCTGTATTCCCATGTTAACACTGCCCTTTTTGTTTCAAATGGCTGTGTCTCCCTGTGTGTCTCCTTGCAGCCTGGTGGAGCTGGAGAAGGAAGTTAACAATATAAAGGCTGGATTGAAAGCTGTTGAAGCTGTAAGTATGTCATGGTTTCCAAATGTTCCATTTTTTAAAAAGTCCACTTGGCATCTGGGGCGCCATGTTTTTGATGAGGGTAGAAGGAGCTTTTTTTCCTTTGTTAAAAAGGCTTTGCTTCTTTAAAAACACAAACATCCTGTCTTTTTTCTTGAAAATGTCTCCCGCGCAAGTTGGACTGACAATATTAACAGATGGAGCCCGTTAACAAGAATCTTCTTTGGTCAGCTACTGAAAGTATGGAAATGGGCCTTTGACCACATTTATAAAATGTGAATGCTTTATGAAACATCTGGCTTCTGAGCAGGTGTTTGATGTGGACAGGTCTACACAGGTGGGGTAACGTTGATGCATTAAGGCATTTACTACCTGCCAAAACGGCTGCCAAGGACAACAGGCAGGCAGGCAGGCATGAAATGGACGGTCCCGCCACTACGTAACATTAAAAATGAAGTTGCACGGAAACTGTCAGGAGCATTACTGTTCCAGAAAGCTTCTTTGCACATTGTGTGATTTACAACATCATGCAGACCATTTCCCAACAAGTTAAACAAACTTACACTTCCACAAGAAGGAAAGGAAAGGAAAGGTGGGTAGTACATTAGTAAACTGAAAAGAACTGGGCATGTTTAGCCTTGAGAAAATAAGACTGATGGGAGATATGATAGCACTTTTCAAATACTTGAAAGGTCATTGTACAGAGGGAGGACTGGATCTGTTCATGACCATTCCAGAATGCAGGACACGTAATAATGGGCTAAAGCGACAAGAAGCCAGATTTAGGCTGACTATCAGTAAAAACATATTTACTGTTAGAGCAGTGTGGCAGTAGAATCAATTACCTTGAGAGGTGGCGAGCGCTCCACTCTAGAGCTATTCAAGAGAAAATCAAACCATCTAGTAGACCACCTTTGGTTTGGATTCCTGCTTTGAGCAGTGGGTTGGACTTGATGTCATGTAGCCTACTTGCCATGTAGCCCCGTACTGTCTGTTAGATCTCAGGTAGATCTTTTCCATTCTCTTCTGCAAGCAGATTTTCTTCTCCATAATGAGATGTCCTCTCATCCTCCAGACCTCTCCATTTTAAGCATGTTCTAGCTTAGTAGACCATGCATATGAAATAATTGGAAAGGGTACTTTGTATTTAGTTGTTGAAAATAAGCATTCAGAGAATTACAGGCCTACCTTTTAGTGAGTAGCTCAAAAGTAGAAGACATCTCCTATTTTAGGCTTTGTTTTATGGGCTCTGATTTCTTTAAAGAACCGTAATGAGTCATGGGAACAGAACCACATGGATTCTATAAGGAATAGAGCCAATGGGGTTTTGCAAAACAGAAAGACTTTGTCATGTTGGTGTGTATTTGTGTGCGTGAGAGAGAGATGAGTGTGGGGTTTAGAGCCAGCCACACCCACTTTCTCGTTCTGATTCTGACTCTGCCACTGGCTTTTAATAAATCATGGTATTGTTACCTCTCATCTGTGATTTGGAAGGGCAATATTATGACATTCACAACTGCTGCAATTATATCTTAGGGTAAAGGTATCAAACACCATCACAAGATGAAACTATTCCAACAAGTGAGACCATTGCATAAATGTTATCATTCATTTCAATTTTTTTCTTACTCCATTTTAATTACTTTTCTGCATACACTAGAACTGCATGGTCTCCTTGAGCTCTTGAGAGTGAGTAAGCATTGTGTTAACTTCAAGCTTTACTATATGTATCAAAAGTTACAAATATGGGCTTGGTGATACTCAAAATGCACCAGTGATCAAACTCTACAGATCTTGTAATGTGTGATGTGGCCCTTGGTTGTAGGCAGAAGTTATGTATTAGGATTGTGCATCTTTTCCTCTTTCTTTGGAGAATATTAAACCACGAAGTGACGAACTTGTGGCATCAGAGGTGTCCGGGCAGTTCTAACTTTAGTCCTTTGCAAGGTGCCCCACCCACTTTCTGTAGCAAGCCCAGTGTTTCACATGACAGGAAAGCTTTCTGTACTCCAGTGCCTCTATTTTGGCTGCTTCACAGCAAGCAAGAAATTACAAGATGGTTGCAGCTGTCAAATGCTAAACCATTGGTTTGGTTTGGTTTCAGCTTGCGGGTTGTTTGCCCAGTGTCCTTGCACTACCTTATCTTTCCATTTCTTGGGTAAGATCTCTTTCTCATTCATACACCAGCCCTTCTCTCTTCTACTTCACTTTATTAGGATTGCATTTTTTTCAGCCTTGGCAGCCGCCACCTCCCAATCTTGTTCATTCATTTCCCTCTCTTTTTTTCTTTTTGGCACGGAAAAGTGCAGCAGTGTAGCAACAATGGAAGATCGTTGTTGAGCAGGGAGGATGGAGGGCTGGAGAGAGGAGGGGGGGGGAGAAAGGTGTAACTCTTGACTGCGCTCCAGCCTGTTCTCGTCACAGTCCTGACAGTTGAGAGGGTTCTCTAAGGCCCCTTATTACAAACACAGGACTAAAAATAGCTTCACGGTCAGCTGCTTACAGAGGCACCTTGTAATCCTTCACTTCCCAGAGCTTGGCAGCATGACTTTAAAAAATAAGACGCGAGAAGCCAGCTTTGAGAACCTTCACAGAGCAAAGGCGGCTAAGCAAAGGATATCAAATGGGAAAAGCTGTAAACGGTCATTTCTCTTTGTGAGAACGGCTGCCAGGGCACTTGCTTTCCGGCCAACAGCATTGGCCTCAGGTTTGTGAAGATCTGTAATGGTGACTCTGGAGATTTTTTATTTTTATTTTTTATTATTTTTATTTTTATTTTTTGGCAGTCAAAAAATCTAATCCTGAATGTTCTTCCTGGGTTGAAGAAAAATGGCTAATGCCTAAGATCTGGGGGAGGAGGGTCCTTTTTCAGACTAAAACTCTCCTTTTGGATCCCATTATCCTAAAAAAAGAACTCTTGCTAAGCTCTGAACATTACAGACAGTCTTGGTGCAAGTTGTAGTATTGTATACAACTAGAAGCATATTTTAGCCATTATTACAGTAAGATCACGGTACCTTCAGTGGATTGGTTCCAAGCCCCCTCCCCCCGTGGATGCCAGAAAATGTGGAAGTATTGAACGCTATACATTGCATGTTCTCTGGCTGTCTCTAGTGGCCAGCAGATAAATACACCCTGGATAGGTTGATTTTGGGGTTACAGTATTTTCAAGCAGCAGATAAGTGACTCAGCAGATATTGATCTTGCAGATACGGAGGTCCTACTGTATAAGCAAGCCACCAGAGTACATGGAACATGAACAGAGGAGAAGATGGACTTGCTGCCCCAAGAAGCTTGCATTCTAAATGTGGAAAGCTAAAGAGAAAGAAAATGCCCGACGAGCATTCGCGGATATGAAATTGTGACCCTGTGGAAGAGCCCCAGTAGTAGGAGAGCATTCAAAAGTTTCCAGTTCCAAATTGAGGTTATTTGTGTAGGGCTGCAAAAGACTCCTGTTGGGAAGCCTGGAGAGCCAGTCTATTTGGATAATATTCAGCTAGATAAGCCAACGGTTGAATTAAATAAAGCAATGTTAAAAGCCATCTACTTTTTTGATAGGACATTAGTTCATGGAAGGCCCCTTTCTCATAGCTTCTCAGGTGTCACAACCTTATCTGCTAGGAAAGGACAATAACAAGGAGGCCCACTGAGCTATGCTTCAAAGGAGCCTCCCAGGCTGGGAAAGCCACCAGGACCACCTTTCACCTTTCCACCAAACATGCCTATTGGGATTGAGACAAGGTACTCTTCTGAATATCTCAGAGTTTAGGAGGTTATGGTCCTTCAGACAACCTTGACCTAAACCTTGACACAATTAAAGCTGTTTTTCTGGCAGGCAAAGATGAGGGATTGCAACATTCTTCACCTCACTAGCATGGATTACTAGATGTTTTCAAGGGCTTCCAGTAAAGCTTTTGTGCATCTGTGAAAATAACAATTTGCTGGTTGTCCTTCCTTCCAAAATTGCACGATTCGCAAACTACATGAGCTAAGTGAATTGTTCCAAATGAGAGTGACTGCTAATTGATTTATTAATTTGAATCAATAGACAGACAGGTTATTGACGCCTGTCTTAATTATCAGCCACCTCTTCTGTGTGTGTTTTCTCTCTCTCTCTTTGGAGTTGTGTGCACATGCACTTTGCATCTTGCAGAGAAAGGGCACGAGAAATGTTTACATAAGTAGGAAGATCTCAGGGTCTGGCTCTGGGCTGTTAGGTAGTTGCAACAGCAGCTTGTGCTTCCTATTGAGAAAATTCAAAACAGTGGCAGCACTTGCAGGTTCCAAATTTGCACCCTTCACATTGCCTTTCTAAAATCTGATTAATATTCATATTAATTTCCTCTGCAGAAAATCAGAGTTGTGAACTAATTGTGTGAAGGTGGCAGAACATCTAGAGGCTAAAGCAAATGTTAAAGCTATGCAGCACCCATTCTTGGACTTGCTTATGGAACAATGGTGAAGCTTATTGAAGAGAAGTACTGTAGGTGTCAAGGAATCCTTGATCTTGTCCTTGACTGACCTCCTGGGGTCATTCAAAGCACTGACAAGCATCTTGAGAAAGAAGCATTGAAATGGTCACATTAGCAAAGCAAAGTGTGCTCCTTATATGCCACCCCGTAGTGCTTGAAGTTATTTACAATTCAATTCAGTTATGCGGGCTACACATTGCCCAGTGGGTCTCAGCACAGGGTTATCCAGTTTTGTTGAAATCTGAAATGAAAGTGGAAGAAATTTACTTTAGATTGGAATGTTAATGTGGTGGGAGTCACCCTGCATGTGCCACCTTTCACATAAGTAAAACATAAATGTTCAATTGGACATGAACATTTGAACTTCTGGATAGTTCAGTGGTTTAGGCATATGGCTGTGGAGTTCAATTCCACTGTGTTTTCTTGACAAGGGCTGGACTTGGTGGTCCATAGGGTCTCTCTGCAGTTCTAAGGGATGATGATGATGATGTAATCTTGAATAGCAGAGAGGAGAAATGATCTGCTTCTTAATAATGGCTGTGTTCTGCCATTGTTACGGTTGGGCTTTGTCTATAGCACTGGTTCTTAACCTTGGGTTACTCAGGAGTTTTGGACTACAACTCCCAGAAGCCTTCACCACCAGCTGTCCTGACTGGGGTTTCTGGGAGTTGCAGTTCAAAAGCATCCGAGCAACAATGGTTAAGAACCACTGGTCTATAGTGTCTCCATTTCTTGGTTATTTTGATGTACCTCTTTGCTTCTGTATGCCCCTAGGCCATTCTTAGCTCCCACTCTCTCCACTCTCTGCTTTCACTTTAAGACAGACCTGGAGAACTGCCGATGTTTAATTCACTGTAAGTTAGGGCTGCAACTTTTCTAGATGTTGTGGAATTCCAAATCCCATCAGCACCCACCAGACTGCCCAGCAGTCTGTATTCGAACACAATCTCTAAAGCCCCAGATATCTTGCCCTTTTACATATTCTCTAAATATGCATACACAACTTTTCCATGATCAGATTGAACAAGTGGGCAACCTGGTTTTCCTTCTCTCTCTCTCTCTCTCTCTCTCTCTGAGCTTATGTTGCCGTTTTATAGACCTACCCTGCCCAGTTTTGTTTTCTGTGTTAGGTTTTTTTAACCTCACTGCACAAGATCTTCCAATTTGGAACTAAACATGGGACCTTTTGCATAGTTAAGCATTGTTAAATATATGCTCCCTCTTCAGGGACTTTGATAGTGGTTGGTCTTCACAGTGGCTACACTTCATTTCTTTCTTTGATACCTGATTCTTTTTCCCCCCAAAAGTCTCATTTTAGAAAATCATTAACATCAAAAATAAATACCCATTGGCTTCACCGTAATTTCATTACCTTTCTATTAACTGGCCAAAATGTAACAATGGAGTTTTTCTTTGTTACTGAGCATGTTTTCCTTGGCATGCCACAGGTCAGAGGATTGTACACGAACTTCTTAAAAACTGAAAGATTGAACTTTCAAGGTTTGGAACATCAGCCATATCTTCTCAAATGCTCCTGCTCTTAGGTTTAATGGTTCACAAATGGAATACTGATCACATGTTTCTACTTAAACTTCTAAAAGTAGGTAAACTTCTAAAACTAGGATCCTAAAACTTGGCAAAATCAAAGCTTCTCTTAATGTTCAAGAAAAAAGATCCTGGTGGAGAAGCTACCCCACCCCAACTTTACACCAGCAATTATTTTGAGATTCAAGATAAAAATGGGTTCATTCATTGATACTAGGAATGCTTAAGAAGTGACTGTTTTTAATTACAGACTCTTGGTATTTCCAAACCTGTCCATCCTATATATTGTTGTTTGAATTTAGCAAAAGTGGCTGCACCAATTTTACTAAACTACTGGTTCTTAACCTTGGGTTACTCAGGAGTTTTGGACTGCAACTCCCAGAAGCCTTCACCACCAGCTGTCCTGACTGGGGTTTCTGGGAGTTGCAGTTCAAAAGCATCCAAGTAACAAAGGTTAAGAACCACTGTACTAAACTACCAGAGACTTCCCCGCTATCTACAAGCCTTCTGTTCTGATTTTTCTCTTTTTCTTAGGAGCTGGACTACCAGAAGAGACGTATACGGGAACCAGGGGACAAGTTTGTCCCCGTCATGAGTGACTTTATCACTGTAGCAAGTTTTAGCTTTTCAGAGCTAGAAGATCTTCTGAATGATGCAAAGGATAAGGTATGGAAACACACTTAAGAGTCTTTTTTCTGATTTGTATTCTTGTGATCCTGTAGCTTATAACACAAAGTAATGAATGGTTGGGTCCCACAGCTTTAAGCCTGTACAGGACACTGAGAAGACCTCTTTTTTGATCAAAATATCATTGGCCTACATCCAGTTAGTAATCTCAACTAAAGTAGGGCCATTGAAGTCAGCTACAAAACAGACCCTTTTTTGTGGCCTGGTGGCTGATAACTCATGTCACAAAAAGACCTGTACACTGTGTTCACAAAGGTAACTCATATGTTCACAAAGGTAATTCATAAATCAGCTTTCAGAGTAGACCCTCATTTTATTTGCTCCTGACTAGAAGTTGGCACTGAGACGGCATTCTCAAGGGCGGGGAAGGAACCTAGAAGCAAAGGATAAGAAGCCATAAGAAGGTTTTAAGAGAAGAAGTCATAATGCAAACAGGGTGTGTAACAATTACAAATCTGCCCTGCTTTGCTAGCGTGATAAGTGTAGGAAATAGTACCACGTACATATTACTCATGAACCATTTTTCTCTTTTATGACAGTAGCTTAGCTTGAAAAGATATAGTATATTATATGAGTTGCTAGATGTCCTGAACTTCAGAGGTTGTGAATGCAGGCCATTTGTGGATATGTAACAGAAATATTTGACTTGATGCTTTCACTGGTGGATGTGTCACATTGCACTCCACATTGCTCAGTGATCCTCTTGAGAACCAGAGAAGTGACTCTTTTCTGACAGTGTAACATATGGAGGAAGCCTGTGTACATCCAAGAGACCTAAAGGATTCTCATTCATATGCTGCAAGATTCCTTTCTTCAAACTGTACTGTTGTACACATTATGTGGAGCAGTCCTGCTAATCTTGTCCTGTGTCATCTGATGTTGTATGGATCAACCTTGAGCAAAATGGCATATCCCTTACCATCCATCCCACATACGATGCCCCCACCAGCCCCACATCTTGTATACAGAAGCCAGCTAGATGAGCTGGTGAAATTTATTTCAGCATTTGTAATAGGGTAGGGGATACCACAATGCCTGTTGCAGTTTATACATGGCTTGTTAACAGTAGGGAACACCTGAAGAGTTCAGCTGTTCAGCTGGCAGACTGCCATTACTGTCCTCACGCATCTGCTGCCTGAGGCCATTGACTTTCTTTGCCTAATGGAAGAGCTGTCCTTGATGTGATGGATAGCTTTTCTCCTTCCAGGATTTAGGATATTCTGTGTTGATATTCTTTTGAATTTTCACTGTACACCAGTGGGAAAATGACTTCTATCATGAGATGATGACGAAGAAAAAAAAACCTATTCTGAGCTGTGGGTAGTTTTAAAAGGACATTTGTGGGACAGATTTCTTATCCCTGTTGGTGTTATCTGATAAATACACTATTACTTGGGCCCGAGTTTGAACCTTCACATAGGCTAACTGTTTAATCCAGTCTTCCTCTCTTTTTCATGACACCTGTCAGGGTCTCCTGTTCTGTGTCAGGTTGTTTGAAAATATTGTGCCCCAACTCAGTTCTGACCTTTAGAGCTATATCCATCTTTCCTTTATGTGTGTGTTTCTAAGGGCTAAAATGGTTTTCTTCTTAGCATAAAAACCATAAGGTCACTGGAAAAAAAGGGAATTTTAATTTTTAAATGGGGAAATGGAAATGTTATAATAATGAAATACACATAGTATTTTATCTGGCTTTACTCAAAATTAATGACTTTTATCTTAAAATAACAAGCCTGTTATTTCAAGCCATCAGACGTCTGTCTTGGAACCTGGGGGATAAAACAGAATTGGCTTGGATACTGGTGGCATATGTAGCTTCCCAGACCTTTCACTTTTTGTTTGGTTTCTCTTCATTAACAGGATCTTTGTTCTTGAGTTGTTTTTCTGCTTCTATTTCTGTCTGGCCCCTGTGGCCTGAGGGAGTGAAATATATAACCAAGAAGCAAAAGGAGAAGTGAAGTTAGCCAACATTTACAATCTTCTGAAAAGGCTTGGTTATAGTGGGAATGGTACCTCTTGACTGAGTTGTTTTCTGTGGTAACTGGGGGAAATTCATCATCCCTCACATAGAAATCTCCACAACCAGATTTAAAGAGCCTTAGGGCTCTAGGTTGACCAGTGGTCTGAAGCCTCATATTTGTTTCTTTTGTGCATCACAGATGGCAATGCAGACTGCTTTCTATTAATAATCAGATTAAAAATCTTCATTAGTGGAGGCACTGTGAATGTTCAGTTCTTGATGATTCATGGATGCTCCTTTAATTTATCTCTTCTTCATCCCTAAGAACATGGCCCTGTTCTTCTATAATATGAGAAAGAAAATATATTGTGATTAACTGCGGGCTTTAAAACAGGCCAGAGAACTCCCAGGTTGTGCCCTCACATTGGTGATTTAGACCCTGATCTATAGCATATATAGCATGATGATTTAGTGTAGAGATGGGCACGGTTTGTAAGTAGGGCACCTTCTCCCCATGTGAATTCTCCAACTCACCAGCCAGCACACACTCCTCTCCTCCTCCTCTTTGGCTGTTCAGCCAGTTCCCAGAAGGAGCACGAGCTTCCCTGCTGACCTCCTTGGTTGAGTACCCACTTAAACTAGGAAGTGGGACAGGCCATCCCCTGTTCCTGCCTGGGATTGGCTGAACAGCCAAGGAGGAGAGGAGTGCACTCTGGCTAGTGAGTGGGGCACTGGCCGGGGAGGCAGGGAAAGGGAACACACAGCACCTGTGATGCCATGTGTACAAGCTGACACGAATCTTTGAACATGCACATATTCCTGCTACTACCATGACAAACGCTTACAAACAGATTACTGTAAAACTAAGGTCTTTGTCTTTAGTAAAAGACTGAAGCCATATAGGTGATCCATAAATGACCACAAGATCAAACGAGTACTTTCAAGTTTTTAGATGCCATTTTCCAACTGACTGGCAGCTGTCAGGCACATGCGGAGCATGTTGACCATATAATACTACAAAGTGACTTTGACAAACTTATTTTGCTCCAGAGAGTGTTTTTATATGCCAGCTGTTTGGAGTCAAACCACCTTCAATATAGTGTTCATCTTGGAATCTATCTGTTCTTCTTGCAAGAGGTTCAGTTGACATTCCTCAAAGCTATCCCTCAGTTACCTTGTTGCATTGCAAATATGACTCTCTAAATAGAAATGGGATTCATGGCAGTTGAAAATAGGTTTTGGTTAACCACCTTCAATCTCTGGCGGAAGCTCATGTTTTTTCCAGCTGGCCTAGCTCCCTTAACCTTACAAGATTATTACTTATCAGCCTGGAAGCAATCTTTGTCCACAAAACTCCAGTGGTATGCATTTTCCACAAGTTACCGTATCTCTTTGGGATAGGAAATAGCCATATCACCTTTAAGGCAGCATATCTTAAATGTCAGATCCTGAAGCTGAAGCTCCAATACTTTGGCCATTTCATGAGAAGAGAAGACTCCCTGGAAAAGACCCTGATGTTGGGAAAGTATGAAGGCAAGAGGAGAAGGGGACAACAGAGGACGAGGTGGTTGGACAGTGTCACCAAAGCTACCAACATGAATGTGACCCAACTCCAGGAGGCAGTGGAAGACAGGAGGGCCTGGCGTGCTCTGGTCCATGGGGTCACAAAGAGTTGGACATGACTTAACAATTAAACAACAACAATCCTAAATGTTGAACATCAACATGATTTAGGATCAATTTGAAACAACACTGCAATTGATAGACCACTTTTAAACTTTGTACTAGTGAATTACTTTTATATACTTTCCTTTTCACATCACCACAGAGCCTTTATTCTTGGAAGGAAAGTTTCCTCCACACAAGCATCCCTATGATTCTGGAAAATTGACAGCTTATGTCTCTTTTATCATCAGATTAGGCATCCTTCAGTCTCGAGAGACCATTGTAATATGCTCTGAATAGAGGTCTTCGAATAGCATCTAATGTGGCTGAGAAGGCCAATTCAAGAGTGACAATCCCTTCCACACTGAAGACAAATACAGTCTGTTCCCAAGCTCCCTGATTTGGCTGATTTTGGGACTGCCTCATTGCCTTGGCCTGCTGGACAAGGGTCTCTTCAAAATGGGAGAGGCCATGATGCACCGCCTGCCTAAAGCCTGAATGCTCAGATGTTGAGGTTTCCCATCTTTTGAGGTCCATTCCTAAGGCCTCCAGATCCCTTTTGCAGATACCCTTGTATCACAGCTGTGATGTAATGCACTTTCCCTGCATTAATTTTCCATACAGGAGATCTTTTGGAATCCGACCATCAGCCATTCTCATGACATGCCCGAGCCAACAAAGATGCCACTGTTTCAGTAATGTATGCATGCTAAAAAAAATTCTAGCTCGTTCTAGGACTATTCTGTTTGGAACTTTGTCCTGCCAGGTGATACCAAAAAGGTGTCAGAGACAATGCATATGGACCGTGTTCAGCTTCCTCTCCTACCGAGAGTATCAGAAATTGTTAAACCAAAGTACACAAAGTCATGAACAACCTACAGTGGTGCCCCGCTTTACAATTGCCCCACATTACAATGAATCTGCTTTACGACGATCTTTTTGTGATCGCAATTGCGATCACAAAACGATGGTCTAAATAGGGGAATTTTGCTTTGCGATGATCGGTTCCCTGCTTCGGGAACCAATTCTTCACAAAACGCTGTTTTTCTAACAGCTGATTGGCGGTTTCAAAATGGCCACCGGGTAATTAAAATGGCTCCCCACTGTGTTTAGGGACAGATTCCTCGCTATACAGGCAGCGAAAATGGCCGTATGGAGGATCTTCGCTGGACGGTGAATTTTTAACCCCATTGGAATGCATTGAATGGGGTTCAATGCGTTTCAGTGGGGTTTTTTATTTCACTTTACGATGTTTTCGCTTAACAGCGATTTTCCTGGAATGGATTATCATTATTAAGCGAGGCACCACTGTACATATCTTGTGTGGATATGGTAAAAGAAGGAGGCTAGTCCGCGCCCTGGGCCATGACTTGTGTTTTCTTCAGGCTGATTGTTAATCCAAAGTCTTGGCAGGCCTTGCTAAAATGATTCATGAGTTGTTGGAGGTCTTCAGCAGAATGGGCAAAAACATTGTTGCCGAAGAGGAAATCCTGCATGCATTTCAGCTGTACTTTGGTCTTCACTCTCAATCTAGAGAGATTAAAGAGCCTGCCATCTGATCTAGTCCGAAGATGGACACCTTCTGTTGCAGTTCTAAAGGTGTGCTTCAGCATGACAGCAAAAAAGATCCCAAACAGGGTCAGCGCAAGGACACAGCCCTGTTTCACTCTGCTTTGGATGTCAAAGGGATCCGATGTTGAGCCATCAAAAACTACAGTGCCCTTCATTCCCTCATGAAAGGACCTGATAATGTTAAAGAGTCGAGGTGGACATCCAATCTTGGGAACTATTTAAAAAGGCCGTCCCTGCAAACCAAATCAAAGGCCTTTGTAAGATCTATGAAGGCCGCAAAGAATGGCTGTCATTCCCAACATTTCTCCTGTGAATGTCTGAGGGAAAATACCATGTCACTGGTGGATCTATTAGCATGAAACCCATACTGTGATTCTGGATAGACTCTGTTTGCAAGCACCTGGAGTCTCTTCAGCACAACATGGGCAAGCAGCTTCCCTACAACACTGAGAAGAGAGATACCATGGTTGTTATTGCAGTCGCCCCTGTCTCCTTTGTTCTTGTACAATTTGATGATGTATGCATCTTTCATGTCCTGTGGTACTCCAACTTCCCTCCAGCAAAGACCAAAGATTTCATACAGCTCAGTGGTGATGGTCTCTTTACAGCAGGGATGTTATCGTTCCCAGGTGCCTTGCTTTTATTTCTGCTAAAGTTGGTTTGCTGTCCAACTCTTCCAAGACTCAATGTTATTTAATGCCTCTTCAGTTACTACATTCTCTCTGGAATGTTCCATCTGTGATGCTTGGTCCTGAATGATCACGCCTGTAGCAGTCTTCAAAGGAGCAGATTTCTTCTGTACTGGACCTAAAGCCTGCTTGATACCGTCATACATTCCCTTGATGTTACCTGTGTCTCCTGTTATCTGTATCTTTTATCATGATATACAAACAAAAAGTATTGAATCTTTCATAATTAAAATTCCCTGGATAATCAGATGTATACTACCTTATCTCAGATCTTATCTCAAAATCTTGTGCTGTGAGAGCCTGAATCTGCCAGGAAATCATTTTATCAAATCTGTAGTTTATACATTGGTTGTCACAACTGGAACCTTCAAAGTGATACAACTATTAATAATTATGCTCTCATAGTATTTTGTCCAATTTTTCAGCCATTTTATACTAGTCTGGACAATATCTTGTACATTACATTTACCTACTACTTACTGGTCATTCACCATAATAAAGAGACTTATGATAATTAATCTAGTCCAACAAATGAGAGCTTTCTATTTACTTTTGTTTGTGCAGCACAGGGCAACCTTTTGTATTGCCATAGCTATTCCATCACATTATGCAATTTATTTCTGACATTACATTCACCAAAGTTAGAATTAATGAGAAGGAAGACCAGGTTCCTGTGTCTGGAAGAGTGAAGCCAAACATCTCTCAAAATAGTTGCACACATATTTGCCAACAGAACACTCTTGCCCAGAAAAATATTTATGACTAATTATTTTAACATGTCCCATCAGTATCTTGCTCTGTATCCTTTACTCATAGGGACACAACCGACTATTGCTGAACAAATTTCTTTTTAGCTTCTGGAGGAACTTGTAGCTTTTACTCCTCATCAAGCAGTGATCTGCCTGTTGGAGCAAGGAACTGGAATTTTCTGTTCTTAAGCTATTTCTCATGCTCTCTTTGGCCTAAATCCAATGGGTAGTTCCAACCAAAGTAGACCTGGCCTAAATCCAGTCATTGGTTCCATATAAGGGAGACTCTTTGAATTAATGGAACTTACATGAGTGTTAATTTACAACAGTAAATTCCCATTGAGTCAGTGAGTCTACTATATTTTGGACTAACAGTGACATTTATAAGACATTTTTTTCTTCTCCCCCACCCCCAGTGTGTGGAGATAAAAGGCCCTCTGTGTGCATTTCATCATGACTGCTGTCTCTGCCACAAGAATATTTTGCAAGTGGCCTATAGGGATTGAGGCTAGAATATATTGAAACTATTTCTTCTGCATGTTAGAAACAAGACCCACACATAATGGTATCAAAGCTGAAATAGATCTTCTTTTTTAAAAGTTTGGCTACTAGAGAACTGCTGGCATTAATCAGCTTTGTATCCCTTGAAATAGTCCACAGTTTTGGTGCAGATTGTATCCCATTGCCAGCGTTGAAGTGACAATCACATGCCAGTCTGCTTTTACCACTTCTCTGCATGGAATGGCAAGAGTTCCGCTGTCCGTGCAACTAGGCTGATTTCAGAACACCCTTTGCTCACATAAACTGACCTTCAGTCTACGGTGACTTCCTTCTTCTGGTGGCTACTTACTTGAGGAGGTTTAAGTAATTGTGGTCAGATTTCAGATCTTGCCTGCCTCATCTCTCTGATTGCATGGACAAGAAATCGGCTTTTATAAACTATCATTCATTTTTCTTGCTGCATGAGACTCCAAGCAAAGGTAGCCTAGCAACTGGTTTACGAGGGGGTGCTGATAAGTACTGAGCCCTTCCCAGAAAAAAATTGAGCTAGGAAGCTGTAACTGCCACACTATTCTACATATTCCCCCAGGAAGTCAATGCACTTGCGACATCTGTCCTGCAGCTCCTTAAGTCCCTGCAAATAAAATTCTTGCAACTGTTGATGTAACCACTCATTTGAAGCATTAATTGGCTCCAGAACACTCCCAAATTGTTGTCCCTTTAAATGTTTTTTTGAGTTTGGGGAACAGATGATAGTCAGAAGGAGCCAGGTCGGGAGAATAGGGTGATGGCGCATCACTTGAAAGCATAAGGAGGTCAGTTTTGCCATTGTTTCAGCTGCATTGTGTGGTGAGGCATTGGCATGCAACAGGATGACACCTTTGAAGAGCTTTCCTTGACGTTTTTCCTTGATGTTTTGCCTCAACTTCGTCAATAAAGCACAGTAATATTTTGCATTGATGGTTGAACCCTGTTGGAGATAGTCCACCAGCAGAACTCCCTTCTTATCCCAAAAAACTGTTGCCATTTGCTTCTGCACCAACTTTTACACTCAGAACTTCTTTGGCCTGGGGGAACCACTGTGCCTCCATTCTTTAGACTGTTCCTTTCTCAGAATCATAACAATAGATCCATGTCTCATTACCAGTTACCAGTTTGCCCAGGAAATCTGACTCATTTCTTGCAAAATGTTCCAAAACAGCCACCAATGACTCCACACATTTCCTCTTTTGTTCAGTTGTCAAAAGTTTGGGGATCCACTTTGCTGCTAGATTTCTCATTTCCAAGTCATTGTGGATAATGGCACCAACTCTCTCACGGGATAGTCTCAGATATACAGCAATACTTTTGGCTGATATTCGGCGGTCCTCCATGATCATATCATGGATGGCTTTCACATTTGCAGGCACAGAGACAGAAACAGGCCTTCCACTGGATTTGGCCTGATTTGGCCAGATTTAAAATTGACAACCCAACGTTTAACTGTTGCATATGAAGGGCCACTGTCAGCCATAGTTTGTGACATTTCATCATGGATCTGCTTTGCAGCTTTCCCTTGGAGAAACAGGAACTTGATTATGGTCCTAGGGTCTTCCACATTGAACTTTTTTGGAGATGCTGCCATGTTCACTTTGGACCTGAACATGAAAGATAAGTTAAAATCATAGGTAGTTGATTTTTGCACCATTGAATACAGACAAATTGGCCAATACACCCTGCAATTTATAGCTTCCTAGCTCAATTTTTTTGCGGAAAGGCTCAATACTTACCAGCACCCCTCGTAATCTTAGAACTGTAAAGCTGTAAGGGACCCTATGGATCAAATCCAGCCCCAGTCAAGGAGGTACAGTGGGAAATCGAACTCCCAACCTCTGGCATCCTAAACTATCGAGCTATCCAGAGGTTCAGTCCACTGGTGCAAAGTAGAACTATAGGGTCTCCTTCTTGCACCCAGTTATCTCATCTGAAATCTGTTCCCCAGTAGTGAGGAAACCTGAATAATAATAACAAATACAATAGGGTATGACAATATATTCAGATGTTTGTTTTGTTTTTTAGATGATGATGTACATTATTTTGAGGTGGGAAATTAAGAGAATAACAGCATTGTGGGGCTGTTTCCATCGCTGTTCTTTTGTTCCAATGAGGATATCCACCTTTCACCTCACTTTTTCCCCCATTGCTAATGGACTCTCTACAGCCCCTTAATTTCATTGGCAGTAGTAGTGATGATCGTCTGCTGCTGTTCCACTTTCCATATCCGTGTTGAAACAACTTTGCAAAATAAACAACTGTCTGAACTATTTGCTTTGGCTGAAAAAGGAACTCATTGGAAAGTCTGAGGGTGGGAGGGATTCTGGCACTGAACATAAAACAGGCCTATTATGTCATAAGATGAAATGAAATAAGTTGGGGAAAATAATTTATTTATATAATTGCCTATTCTGTTTTACAGACTTAAAGTAGGACATGTCCCATATTGCTGTGCTGTGCTTTGAGTCATAGGGTTAGAGTCTGATGGCAGAATCTTTACAGAAAGAAAAGGAATCTCTGCGGGTGCTGGAGAACTGGAATAGCTGGGATGAAAGAACTAATAAAAGGAAAGGAGTTGTAAGAGAGGGAAGAAAAATTGTAAGAATAGGAACCAGGATCCACAAGTGCAGAAGAAGCTCATTACTAAGTCAAAAGCAGCAAGAGCCACCTTGGGTTATTGCAAACAGAAAAGAGGGGCAAAAATATTTTTAAATAAATGAATGAATGAATGAATGAATGAATGAATGAATGAATGAATGAATGAATGAATGAATGAATGAATGAATGGACGGATGGATGACTTGGACAGCTAGGTTCAGCTGAAGCCAACAAGGAGAGAAAGCAAAGCAAAGTGTGCTTCTTATATACCACCCCATAGCACTTAAAGGACTCGCTGGGTAATTTACATGTTAATTAGTCAATGTATGCCACCAACCTCAGAAGGATAGAAGGCTGAATTAACTTTGAGTTGGCTCGTTGTCGTCTAGTTGTTTAGTCGTGTCTGACTCTTCGTGACCCCATGGACCAGAGCATGCCAGGCCCTCCTGTCTTCCACTGCCTCCTGTAGTTGTGTCAAATTCATCTTGGTTGCTTCGATGACACTGTCCATCCATCTCATCCTCTGTCGTCCCCTTCTCCTCTTGCCGTCACACTTTCCCGGCATCAAGGTCTTTTCCAAGGAGTCTTCTCTTCTCATGAGATGACCAAAATACTGGAGCCTCAACTTCAGAATCTGTCCATCCAGTGAGCACTCTGGTTTGATTTCCTTTAGAATTGATAGGTTTGTTCTCCTTGCAGTCCAGGGGACTCTCAAGAGCCTCCTCCAGCACCACAATTCAAAGGCATCAGTTCTTCGGCAGTCAGCTTTCTTTATGGTCCAGCTCTCACTTCCATACATCGCAACAGGAAAAACCATAGCTTTGACTATTCGGACTTTTGTTGGCAAGGTGATGTCTCTGCTTTTTAGGATGCTGTCAAGGTTTGTCATCGCTTTCCTCCCAAGAAGCAGGCATCTTTTAATTTTGTGGCTACTGTCTCCATCTGCAGTGATCATGGAGCCCAAGAAAGTAAAATCTGTCAATGGGACTAAATACCTCCCCCCCCCAGTCCTCCAGTGCCTCTGCTGGATAACCTCTTAATGTAATGTACATGTCAGCCATAACCAGGAGCTACAGTATTTCCTCCTGTGCTAGGAGAAAAAGATCGAAGGGTTCCAAAAAGAATTTGGAAAGGCCTTTTCATTTGTTTATAAGAAATCTGACATGAGGCATGAGCTATATGGTTCATTCCCTCTTTCTCCTGACTGCTTTCACACAAAATGATCACCCAGAACTCTGGAACTTCCTGCCTTACACTCAGACCATGTGCTTGAAGGGGGGGGGGTGAGAGTGTCCTGCTCCCATGCTAAAAAGAGAGAGTAGAAACATTGGACGTTGTGTTTATTTTACAAGGGGAATGTGCAGGCCAAAAGGAACAAAACCACAGGCCTCACTCACAAAACAACCCTGATTTAAATCTGATAAAATGACAGCAATTACTGGCTTTTATTTCTCATCAGTCCTCAAAAACGGGCATATCTGCACCTATAAAATGCCTCTCACATTTTCCTTCTCACAGGCCCACACCAAATTTTTCCCTTGTGCAGTTTCAGATTTCTAAGCAAACATTCAGGTTTTGAGCGAAGACCACGTACCTAGTTGAAAACCTGTAAAGGATATTTGCTTTACCAAAGGCAGTGGCTGAATCCTTACAATTTGACCTTCCTGCAGCCCAGCAGAGTTCTACTCTGTTGGCTAGCTGGGATTGAATCCCAGGTTGCGAGCACAGTTTTGGCTGCAGTACAGCAGTTTAACCACTGTGCCCTAAGAAGAACTCCCAATAGATCTTTAAGATGCACAGTCTTGTGGTAAGGGAGATGACCACCAATCCTAGTGTTCCCAGTATAAAGTGATGGCTTCCCATAGATCTTGAGTATATATCATACTGGAAAAATGTTACGGGATGATGGTTCTGATCCCATTCTTCATCAAGAGATAGTATCACATGCAAACAAGGGGGAAAATCTAAACAACACCCAAATATCTTTGCAGTTTAATATTCATGTGTGCATTGAGTATTCATTTGTTCAGCAGTCTTCCTTCCAAAAGTGGATGGCTCAGTATTCAAGTTACTGGCTGCAGAGAGGATATAATCCACAAACTAAGGTTTAATTTTTAAACATTTATTGAACTTCCATGAAGTTAGGAAATTGAATTCATCTAGGTCCACTTACATTGGCCTTAAAAGAAATAGTGTGATCATAGATCTTCTGGAACCAAAGTGGAATGATATTATATTACATCTAACCCACCTTTAAACACTGACAGGCTTAAGGAAGAATCACTTCCTTTTACAGCGCTCTTAAAATACATCTTATCAGATCCTGAGCAGCAGGAGAATATAATTGTCATTGTCTTACTGTGCTCTTTCCCATAATTTTCCTCTTCTCTATATTTGGAGATCTATCTTGCTGCCAAAAAAAT
Organism: Pogona vitticeps; assembly: GCF_051106095.1. Lineage (NCBI taxonomy): Eukaryota > Metazoa > Chordata > Lepidosauria > Squamata > Agamidae > Pogona > Pogona vitticeps. Next base: position 43,966,643 of record NC_135783.1, on the reverse strand, counting down.
CAAAGATATACCAATGCAAATGAAAAGGAAAGGACATGTGAGGTGATTGATTCAGTTATTAATATCTCAACATAGCATGCAAATTCAGGTTTATATCTACTTTAAAAATTATCGTTGGTAAAGCCTATTGTGGGACAAAAATTCTAGGAAGGTAAGCTGTGGCTGGTTCTACACATCTCAGTGGAGAAGTTCTTACTATTTTTGTGTAACTTTGTCAGATATTACCCAGTCCCCAAGAATGCTCATGCCCAGTCATTATGATGTCTCATGGGCGGTAATGTTCCTGTGTGGCTTCTATAACAGTTTCTTTTGTTTAAAACTCTCCTATGCTCATTTACACGAGAGGACTCGAGCCTTAAGCATTAAGGCCAATATCACTTAAGCACAATCCTTAACATTTCAGGGATGAGCTGAGGGCAGCATGGAACCCATGAAAGCAAAAGAGATTTCAGTTCAAGCTGCACTGTTTATGACCTCAAATAAGATTAGTGTGCCACTTGTAAGGACAGTGTTTTCTATAAAGAAATTGTGACAAGCATGTTGGTGTTTACCACATGACACCCATGTCCTTGATAGCCAGGAACTGAAAGCCAAAATATCAGAGTCTTTCAAACAGTTCAGCAGGGAATATTTATCAAGATTATCACATTCAGTAAAACTGAGACTTCTAATCATGCCCTGCTTTTGGTGAAATGTCATTGGGAGTATTACAAACAACACTTGGAAGATATTTGGGGACCACAACACACAGTTTTCCATAGACCCCCATGGCCAGTAGGATGGCCTGTAGATATGCTTCAGACTTTTCATCCAAACAAAGGTGACTTTTGTGTGCTTTGTTTTTGACATTCATTTATATATCCCCTGGTGATATTTCGTCTCAGGGAGATGATACCAAGAATTTCAGGAGGAGAGAACTAATAGGATTCTAAACTTTGTAAAGTTGGATATTTCTGTTAGTAATATACTGTAATAATACATTGGCTGAACTCCAGTAGCAAGTCCCAACTAAAGTAGGCCCATTGAACCAGTAGAATGTACAGAGGAGTTGACTCAGCAAATGCCCATTGATTCAGTCAACCTACTCTAGCTGGGACTTACTACTGGATTTTAGCCATTATTTATACCTTCCTTCTTTTGGGTCCCATTGGGTGACTGGAGAATCCAAGTTTCTCATTGTACAGGCCTCTACAAAACATAGTTAAGGGACATACCCTCTTACACAGTTTAAGTTCTGCAATTATTATTTAATAGAGAAAGGTGGATTCTGCTTGCTATCCAGCATGAGATGCTGCTTCACATTTAAGGAGGCATTGAATTGAAAAAGATGAGTTAGTAGCTAGGGAAGATCTAGCTGCATGATTACTATTAGAGATGGGAGTATTGGTATATTCCTGGCAGAAGGTGGGAGGATGACCCTCTCTGCCAGGTTGAAGAGTGGCTAATCCATCGCGAGCTGCAGAGTGATAAGAAGGGAGTGCAGAGTCCGCCGGCAGCGGCAGAATTGTGAGCGGTTGGTCTGGCTCCAGGGGGGCGGACTCTTGTTATCTGCACCTGTGGGGGGATATTCGTAATCGTATACAAATATGAATACCCCCGTCTCTAATTACTGTAGTTAGGTAGAACTAATATGCTTTGTATTTTGCTGTGCCAAGTGGTGGGTGGTATCTGCTTTAGAACTCTGCTGGGCTGCAGGAAGGTCAAATTGTAAGGATTCAGCCACTGCCTTTGGTAAAGCAAATATCCTTTACAGGTTTTCAACTAGGTACATGGTCTTGGCTCAAAACCTGAATGTTTGCTTAGAAATCTAAAACTGCACAAGGGAAAAAGTTGGTTCTGAGCCTGTGAGAAGGAAAATGTGAGAGGCATTTTATAGGTGCAGATATGCCCGTTTTTGAGGACTGATGAGAAATAAAAGCCAGTAATTGCTGTCATTTTATCAGATTTAAATCAGGGTTGTTTTGTGAGTGAGGCCTGTGGTTTTGCTCCTTTTGGCCTGCACATTCCCCTTGTAAAATAAACACCACGTCTAATGCTTCCACTCTCTCTTTTTAGCATGGGAGCAGGACACTCTCACCCCCCCCCTTCAAGCACATGGTCTGAGTGTAAGGCAGGAAGTTCCAGAGTTCTGGGTGATCATTTTGTGTAAAAGCAGTCAGGAGAAAGAGAGAATGAACCATATAGCTCATGCCTCGTGTCAGATTTCTTATAAACAAATGAAAAGGCGATTTCAAATTCTTTTTGGAACCCTTCGATCTTTTTCTCCTAGCACAGGAGGAAATACTGTAGCTCCTGGTTATGGCTGACATGTACATTACATTAAGAGGTTATCCAGCAGAGGCACTGGAGGACTGGGGGGGGGGAGGTATTTAGTCCCAGTGTAATATAATTGGTTCAGTGTGCTCAAAATGGCCTCATCACGAAAGGATTTCAGTGGAGGCCTCTTGGTGCTTAAATTACGAGCTGTTCTAAACATAGTTAGCTGAGTTCTCCAAATCTGAGAAAAGCTTTTCCAAATGGAGACAAATGGAATGACATTAAATAATCCCTTGATCTGTGTGCTATAGACTAGGATTTTTTACTAGCAGTAATAAAGCTTCTTAAGGAAAGGGAGCACTGAATTCTCTTACTGTATTTTACTGATATGATAACAAGCGATAAACCAGTATAAATTGCTTACATGAATGTGATATGAGTTCCCAAAGCAGTGTATGGAAAACTAATAGTCCACTTCACACACATCTATGGCCTTTCCTTTCCAGTTACATCCTTGTTCAAAAGTAATGAATGAATGACCTTTTTTCTTTTCCCTAACAGTATGCCAAGGCGCTGAAGCATTTTGGAGAGGGTGAGGGTCGGATGCAGCCAGATGAATTTTTTGCCATCTTTGACACCTTTCTGCAGTCCTTTACGGAAGCTAAACAAGATCTGGAGAACATGAGGAAGAAGAAGGAAGAGGAGGAGCGAAGAGCACGCATGGAAGCTATGGTGAGGACTTGGGATTTCAGTTACAGAACACACACACACACACACACACACACACACACACGAGAGAGAGAGAGAGAGAGAGAGAGAGAGAGAGAGACCTAGCATGCTGCTTATATACCGCCCTATAACAAAGCACTCTCTGGGTGGTTTACCATTTAATTATTCATGCTATACATTGCCCATCCACTCCTCCCAGCAATCTGGGCACTCAATTTACTGACCTTGGAAAGATGGAAGGCTGAGTGAACTTCAAGCCAGCTACCTGGGATTGAATCCAGGTCATGAGCAGAATTTTGGCTGCAGTACTGCAGGTTAGCCACTACACCACAAGGCACCTTTAGACAGAGCAGCAATTTTATGTTATTGCCTCTAAACGTTGACCGATATTAGTTGCAGAGAGATGGAACTTTTCACTGGAGAAAATGGTGCAGAGGGAAGGGGGCTGTTATCTCTCCAGCCTGTGATGCTAATTTGGATCCTCTTTGTTTAACTACCACTTTCAGATTTTTGCAGACCAAAATGTCAAGATATGGAAGATCCAGCTATAGATTCCATCTACACCATTGGGACAGACTTTTTGTTGTAACCTTCTGTATGATAGCACTTTCTGTGAAGCTATTGAACAGCACTACTTAATTGTTGGCATCAATAATGCTGCCACAGCAAGCTGCCTTTTGGCTCTGTTGAGCCGATTACTTTAACTCTAGTGATCCGACTCACTTCCCGTGCTGCTGCTTCTTCTGCTACTGGAGCTCTGATGCCTGGATCCCCAGGGGCTCATGTGAACTAACCTCTCTTTTTAACCTTATGCTTTTCCCAAGCATGAGAACAGCTCCTCAGCATTCCGTTGATTCCTTTTATGTTGTCTTCTCTTTAACCCTAACAGCTATGGCACTTCAATCATTGCTAAGGATGAGAATTGCCTTTAAAATAAAAAGCCCTGTGTTTGGAAAAGCACTCTGTTTGTCTCAGCTTAGAATCAGAAAGATTTGGGATGGAGAAAAGGGCCCTGTTTCCAAGAAGTTCCACAGGAGAAGGGGAAAGTCGTACAGGAAGGATGCTTCTCATTTCCTCCTCTCATTCTCTATTTCTCTTTCATATTTTCTCTTTTTTCTTTATGGGGGGGGGGTCATGTTTTTAAAAAAGTAAAAAAGAAAAGGGATTATTCTACCTGTAAGTGACTGCTGAAGAGTGAAGTCTATGCAGGATGGCTGGTGAAGAGCGAAGTCCATGTAGGATCACACTTTTCTGTATTGGTTCAAATGACACACAATCTGAACTGATATTAATGGATCAGTTTTTTAAAAAATGAAGCCCCAGCAGCAGAATAGGAAACGATGGGTTGTGGGACGAGGGACAAACTCTGGAATCATTCACATTTATTTTTATGTTGTGTCATCAACAGAAAAAAATGCAAATTAGATCGTCCTACTCTCATAACATTTTCTGCATTATAGGTCAATATAGTTGCAGTCTTTGATACCTTTAAAAATATTATCCTGCACTTCCTCCAAGAATCTCAAGAGACCTTAAAAAGACTCCTTCTTGAGATGTTATATTCTCAACCTCTGTTTCAGATAGTTTAGGCTTAATCAGAGAGACAGGGAGAGGAGCTGGAATCAAAGACTTCTGACTTCTTACAAAAGCTCAAGGACTCTCTCTTTCCAGATAGGCTACCAAAAATCTCCCAGCCTCAAATATTTACTATCCTGAAGCTCCAAAATCATTCATGAGGCTTCCCTTCTTGTTCCTTCTGCCCTGCCCCTTAAAAAAAAGTTCCTCTGAAAATTAAATTGGGATAAATTTAGCATTCTGAGATTTGTATGTAGTTCTTCTACAAGTTGCAGTATCCTAAAGGGGAGTCTGTCCAAGCAAAAACACCACAGGACTGTGACTCTGTAAAGACTGAAGATTGATTGTATCACAAATGGAGCATAAGCAGTGTATTTTTCAGCTACCCTTAAGTATAAATCCCTGCATGTTTATTTATTTCCCAACAGCTAAAGGAACAGAGAGAGAAGGAGCGACGGCAGAAGAAAGTGAAAGCTGGCAGCATCTCTGAGGAGGGAGGTGGCGAGTTTGATGACCTTGTGTCAGCACTGAGGTCCGGCGAGGTCTTTGACAAAGACTTATCGAAGCTTAAGCGAAACCGTAAGCGTTCAGGGAACCAAAATCTGGAGACAAGCCGGGAACGGGCAGTGACGAAACTCAATTATTAAAGAGGGATGACGGCGGAGTTTATGGAAAACGACAGCACAAAGACTGTTGCCACAACAAAGAGTTAAAGGAGATGATGGAGTCTAGGTTGTGTTTTCTCCCAGAGATTTGCCTAGCCCATGGCTTTGTTTACAGGTTTGAGGATGAACATGCCCTCCCGTCTTGCTCTCTTCCATTTTTTATGTAATCTGGAACGATTGTCTTAAGTGCCTCTCTAGAGCCAAAGGGATTTGTCACCAAGACGTTGGCGTGTGCTTCTTGGCCTTTTCTGTGCAAGTTCAGTCAGGTCCTAATGATGCAATGGAAACCACTGGGCCTTCTCTACTGACCAGCTGCAGGGTGGGGAGGGATGGAGAGAGAATGTGGTTTACTCTGTGCCAAAGTGTACATTTTATATATAAAAAGAATCTCTGTCTCGCTGAGAAAAATGCAAGATATCTCAAGCTGGTTCCTCCATCTTGACCCCTTTGTGGTTTCACTTGGCTTTCAGGCATCAGTGAAGGAGCGGTTCTACTGTGTTGCAGTTCTCTTCTTCTGCTAGATTTTCAAAAGGCCATTGACTGGAGCCTGAGAAATGAGGGAAGACGTGTTTTTGTTTGTTTTATAAATCCCAAGGACAGTTAGTGGCCTGCAATACGTAAAGCAAGTGAGGTTGCGTCAGAGGAAGTAGATAGAGCTGCTCAGATTGAGAGCTGGATAAACTGTTTGCAAAACGTATTGACTTTTTATTTTTCAGGAATCATTTGAGTCTTCAGGGATGAGCTGACTTTTCAGGGATGTGCCAAGTCATGAGAAAGTACGAAGCACCCTATAAGAGGGACTACAATTGATCCAAGCCAGATCAGTTGTCATTGCTGGGCAGTGCAGTAAGAAAAGGATGGACAGTATAAAAATAACTCCAAATATAAATTTGTGCAGTTTTGGTAGCACAATAAAGTGGTTGTTGGCACAAGTAAAGGTGGGACTTTTTAAAGAAAAAAAAATGGACAAAGAGCATTTATCTGGGGGCTGAAAGGGAGAATTAAGTCACTTATTGGTAGAATAGCTCTGCTGGGATGAACTGGAGTGTGCACTTTAACAGTTCAGCCTTTCCAGAAGCCCAACCATTCCCAGCAGGTGCTGCAGAATATTACTAATGATGGCAATAAAACATTGTATCAGTAAGTAGCTGGGACTTTCCCACCTGGGCATAGTGATGGAGAGAGACTACAAAGGACACTGAAATGTATGGTGGACCTGAGGGTAGGTTGCCCCAATGCACCATGAAGAAAGCTCTAGAGATCATAGTTGGTTAATCTAGAAATAACTTGTTGCTGCGTGATGAAAACGAACACTTACAGCCGAAAAGCACACATACAGACATGGATTCTACTAATACCTTCCTGATTCATTGTCGTCTTACAGCAGTACAGCAGTAGACTAAGGATGGAGTAGGGCTTTTTAAAAATTCTGTCCATAGTTAACAGTTGATCAGCATCTTCTCTCAGAAGAACACAGGAAAAAGATGAGGGGTAGACATAGGCATGAAGCACAAATAATTCAAAACTCATTTGGGGGGAAAGAAGCTTCTACACAATTAAGGAAGCCCATGAGATGCCATGGGGTCCAGAAGGAGCTCAAGTTGTCACTTCAATCGCTTATTTTTCTTGAACTCAGAATACTATTTAATTTTAGGCGTAATCTTGCATCTATAGAGCAAAAACATTCCTACACTTTGATCATGATGGATACAGTCTTCTGCATAAACAATGCTAGAAAATTATAGCAAGGAGACAGTGTTGAGAAAAACAATAGGAAGACTAAATAAAATGCTGGCAACTTGAGATATTAGTTGGTGGTTAAGGGGGAGAAATACATCAAAGCTTTGTATCCATTATTTTGAGTTTCCAAGTTTTGAATAGCCAGGTTCCTGACATTCCAGAATCCAGCAGTTTTGCTGTGTGAAGACCAGTGAAGATCTGGTCTTGTAAGAGCTTGGATGGGCGGCCTCTTAGGACAACTTCCTTTCTTCACAGGTCTCATTTCAAAGACTACCCCCTGAGAACAAAGACAAGTGTTTTTGTTGTGTGTTTTTTTTAAAAAAGATTTTTATTGCTAAAACTTTTTTTAAAAGTTTACAAATGTGTATTTCCGGTGTCGTTTTGTGCCCCAAGATGATGATAGATTTTTAAAACAATGTGTAAATGCTGGTTCTAGTTCTGCGCTGTTCCCTGTAGTAGAGATGTAGTATTATGCCATATATGTTGCACTGCAGAAGCCATATTAAACTGAAGCAATATGTGCCATAGTGGGAAGCAAGCAAGTATAATTAGCTGCAAACCCCTAATCCCAACATTATCATTTTTTCAGAAGATACGTGTTTCCCCCTTTCCTTACTCCTTTGCTTATTTCCCAAGAAGTGACTGCATACAGAGATATCCCAAAATTCAAGGGCTTGAATTCATCTGTGATCTTCTTTCTCACAGTTTGGAGAAAACAGAGAACCACCTTATTGATGTTGATGTAACCATGCTGTCATTTCTTGCTGATACTGCAAACTTAACCCCAGTTATGAGAGCGCAGAATTCTCGTCAGGTTCAATAGGACCTTCAACATAAGAGTATCTGGGGGGGGGGGGCGGACCACATTCTAGCTGATAGGCCAATTGCCTTGATGGCATGCAAAAGTCATGGATGGCATCCACAGAGTACCTTGGGGGGCCTGCTGCTGCAGCAAGTTTCCTAGGAGGTTGTTGCTGTTCTGTAATTTGTCAAATCACTTCTGAATTATGGTCCTATCATTAACAGCTCTGCCCAGGTTTGCAAACTAAACATTGTGGTTTTCTTTATTAAGTTAATCTATTGTTTGGTCTTCCCTTTTTCTGCTGCTTTTTACCTTTATCACACATTATTGCCCGTTTCCATTTGTGAGTCTTGTTTCCTTGTGATATGCTCAATGTAAATCTTAGTTTACTCATTTTCCTAGAGTCAGCCACCAGGACATTACAGTGGTGCCTCGCTTGACGAGGATAATTCGTTCCGTTGAAATCGCTGTTAAGCGAAATCCTGGTCAAGCGAAACGGAAAAGCCCATTGAAATGCATTGAAAACCGTTTCAATGTGTTCCAATGGGCTAAATACCTCAGTGTCCAGCGAAGATCCTCCATAGGAGCGGCCATTTTCGGTGCCTGTAAAGCGAGGAATCCTTCCTAAAGCACAGCGGGGAGCCATTTTGCACAGCGGGCGGCCATTTTAGAGCCGTCGATCAGCTGTTTTAGAATCATCGTCTAGCAAAAAATTGGTTCCCAAAGCAGGGAACCGATAATCGTCAAGCAAAATTTTCCTATCTAAACATCGCAAAAACCTCATTGTAAAGCGGATTTGTCATTTAACAAGGTAATCGTTAAGCGAGGCACCACTGTATTGTGGGGATTCACAATGGTGGCCCCAAGCCACTCATCATTCACCCTGTGTCATGCATTAGCACTGGTGGGCCTCACAGGAATGTGAGATGGTTGCAAAGTGCGGTTGAAAGAATTAGGGCAGGCACTGGAAAGATTTCATATTCAATGAAACTTGCCTCAGACACATTTTCTTTGTAATGAGGTGAAAGGAGGAAGGGACATGTGATCAGCGTACGCTGCTACTAAAGTTACATTTTCTCCACCCATCCCTCCTAAATAAAGCCTCACAGTTTTGGTACTGTCAATTGTATGCAAAGTGTATAATCCCTTAATCTCGGTCAAATTGGTGCAAAAATCTGAAGATCTACTTAATGTGTCTTCCAAGATTTTATGTGGCTCTTCTGTGGCTTCCCTTGTATTTTATTTCCGAAGGAACAACTCAATGTTGTTTTTATTTCGTTTTCATCATACTATACCTAAAGTCAGTTTTTTATGGGTTCTGCGCCGTTATGCATAAAAAGTAAGTACATTTATGGTAGGAGTCATTCTTTTCTTAATAAAGACAGGCCACATTGGATTCACTTCTTGATTTGGAAAATAATACCAACTTGCACAAACAGCATCAACTTCCCATGATTTATAATGGATTTTTTTACACCATCAGAGGCCATGGAAATAGTTGTATCTGAGCTCCATGTTTCAGAAAGGGTAGACTTCCTCTGATTTCAATATAACTTCCAAGTAAATATGGCAAAGATTTGCAAGCTCTCCTTCCCTTATTAAGTCACAAGCACAATGGAATTGGCTGCAGTTATCTTGACATGGTCCACACATTTCCTGAGGCAACTTCTTTTAGTACTTCTCCCATTACACTGGGGCATTGTTGTTGATATGTATGATTTGTGTACATAAGTTACATAAGCTTGTGGACTGAAAGAAAAGAATAGAAATCTTGAAAACAAGTCATTAAACTAAAAATAAATGGAACAGAACTGAAACAGATTAAATCCTACCAACAGTCTCCTAGGTTGTAAGGTAAAGGTTCCCCTTGACATTTAGTCCAGTAGTGTTCGACTCTAGGGCTTATCCCCATCTCCAAGATCTAGAGCCAGCATTTGTCCGAAGACAGTTTCCATGGCCACGTGGCCAGCGTGACTAGACACAGAACGCTGTTACCTTCCCACCGAGGTGGTACCTATTTATCTACTTGCATTTTGCATGCTTTCGAACTGCTAGGTTGGCAGGAGCTGGGACAAGCGATTCGATCTTACGACTGCTGGTCTTCTGACCTTGTAGCACAGAGGCTTCTGCGATTTAACCCACAGCACCACCACGTCCCTTCTCCTAGGTTAAGCCAGACTCTAAAGTGCTCTTTTATCTGTCTTTCTGGAAAACTGATATTTTAACTGAGTTCTTTGCAACCCAGCTTTTAAAGCACTGGGTTCTTTGTATTATCCCCAAAAGACATTGACACACAGCTCTTTGTCCTCATCTGCACTATCTGGTCTAACTCTTGAAATGTCTGCTTATTTCTGAAGTATCTCTATCAAAAATGTGATTCCCCCAATCTGCAGGAAGGCTGCATCTCGTCTCTTCTTAACGTGTACATTGGGCGCAGTCTTGGAGCAGATTCCCCGCTTAGTCTCTGACTTAATCTGTTGAGTATGCATGCCACTTTTTGAGCTATAGTGGTGGAAGGCATCAGCAGTGGTTCGTGCTAGTAAATGTAGATGCCACAGGGGCTGGAATAGATCATGATCCGCAACTTGTTGCTGGCCAGAGGTGAAATCATTAGTGTGCATGAGCATGCCCACTTGTCCAGGTGCCATTTAAAATAGAGAAGCTGTATGCCAAATGTCTTCCAGCCTAAATTCAGAAACAATTGGCCCATCATTTCTGCCTCAATACTGGCACAGACTGAAACATGCTATGCTCAGTTTATTTTCTCTCTCTCTCAGGAAAGGTAAGGCAAAACATTCTACAGAATATTAGCATGGTACTGAGAGTGAGAAATTGAGAACAGGCTGAGAGACCCAGATAGTCTTGTTTGTGCCTGAAGGAGAGAGAGAGAGAAATTACATTTGAGAAATACCAGCTGTGCTTCTCTCTTATACATCTTGCAGGAACACCAGTAGGAACCAGTGACAGATGACAACAGGAATTTCAATTATGACAGGGCAGTTGATGATCCCTCTCTGTTTCAGTGGAGTCACTAAAAAGGGATAAAAATCTCAGACGAGTACTTGAAAACTGAATGTGAGTTTGGATGAACTTAAATTGGCACAATGTTAAAAGAAATGGAAGCTTCTTTAATCCCAAGGAGCGTTATTCTTGAAATAACAAATTTCTCTTTCCAAAATGTCAGGCTGCATCCTCCTTTGGTTTTGTTGCTGTCTTTTCCATTTCTGTTTTCTATTGGCAAATTTGTCTGTACAAAAACAGACCAATCCACCCTTGAGGTTTTCACAGTGGCCCTTATTATTTTCACCCAAATCTTTTTAAGCTTGCCCTTGGCCGTCCCAAGCACAACCATCTCAACCTACTCTAGTGACAGTAACAAGATTGTGGATCTTTTCAAATGCAACACCCAGACTTCTCGTTACAGTTATGAAGCACAACAATTATTTAATGTGGATACACAAACTGCAACCAAGAACCAAATATTTTGAAAAAAAAATTGTGGTATAGCTATTCAAAGTGTGCAAATAACAAAGAATTTGTGCAGTATAGATAAACGATTACAGACATTTGGTGCTGCTAGATGCATAACTATTAACACTGGCTTGTAGCAGTACATGACTAGGTCAGACTGATAAGTCTCCTTCAGTTTTGTTAGATCTCTATTATGCATCCACTTCCCACCAGTGGCGCATTTTCCGAGAATAAGGCATTCCAATTTCTGAAAGTCGAGCCGACCCCTTTCCCAAGCTGGAGCAGGGTGACCAGCCCTATTTCTTATTAGGAAGTTGTTGTTTTTTGCAGGTCCTGCTGAACTACTTCACTCATGTGCCCAGTGTCCGAGAGCAGGGAGCACAGGCAGGGGAGGAGTGTGCCATTGGGAACTGGCATGAACCTCCATCCTTGGCCATCTCTTGGGATAGTCCTCCTTTCCAAGTGGCAGTCCAGTCATAGCCGAAGGTTTATACCTTGATATATTTTCATGAAGGGAAAAGGAGATCAGTTGTACAGTTGTTATGTACATGATGTGTGCAGTTGTTTTTTTTTTTTCTTAAGGAAATGTTTTAATAATGAAAAGTATACAGTTTTAGGAATGTTTTAGGGGAAACCTGTAAATGCCACACCTCTATTTATTTTGCCTTATGTTAGTTTGCTAATTTTTGTGTATACACCGCATTGCAGCCATGACTATTGAGACTTCACCCAGGCATTATGAGCAAGCCGAGTGCTGTGGTTGGAGCTGCTGGGACAGGCTAAGTGAAATTCGGGCATATTTGCTTTTACTCTTTTTTCACACAGTGAGTGGGCCATGCTTCCCTTGAAGGATATACTAGCCTGCTCAGAAGGGCTCTATCCCCCTCCCCCCGAATGTTTTCTACCAATGTCAGCTGAACTTTCAGGCACCTCTGCCACAATCTGAGTCCAAAGCATGAGACTGTGGCAGTCTAGCACACTTTGTAGGATATATGCAACTTCTCAGTGCCTTGGAGTCATCAGTAATTTTGAGTGGAAGATATTTCCTCCCCAACCATAAAACAACACCCCAGAGAGAGTGAGTTGTTGTTGTTGTTGTTGTTGTTGTGTGTGTGTGTGTGTGTGTGTGTGTGTGTAGTGAATTACATTTTCTGTTTTTCCTCCATGTTCTATGCAGGAATGTAGTATCGGAATAGGCCTTTGAAATGCACGCCTATGGCCACATTAGAATTCCAGCTAAGTTATTTGGGCTTAACTAATCCCTTGTGCTCAAAATCAGTAACATAAGTCATTACTCTTCTCATTAGTATAGATTTTTACAATGAAGAACTTCCCACCCTTTTAAAAAGGCAACTGATCTCCTTCACATAGTCTTGTATAAAAGCCTGGGGAACGTCCCTGCCCACAGCCACTACAAAAGAATGGGGTGGGAATCCCGTCTTGCTCCTCTAATGCTTTGGTGTCTCCTCATTTGTTGGTCAGTTTAAAACTATAAATGAATTAAATGTACAAAATGTGTAGCATCCTTTTTATCTGCACCTTTTTATAAGAATATAATGTAATACTAAAACAAATTAAAGATATATTGCCCCTATTTTGTCCCAGGCAGTTCTTTTTAGGGGACCCATTGTGTATTTAAGCAATAAAATCCATTATTTACTAGCAGATTGTTTTATTCTTCATTCTGCCTGAGAGCACCTTCATGCTTAGGACAAGAGTTGAGCATTTCCTGTCTGCCATACTGAAGTCTGTGTTACTCTTGTGTTACTAACTTCAAAACAAGGGAAGGTGGGAAGATGCCATTTTATACATGCTCACCTTTTTTTACCTTCAGCTCCCTTTTGGATAACATCCCAGCATGCCTTCCTGCTCTGTTATCCTATATGGATGGTATTAGTTACCACTTGAGAATCTGTTCAGCTAAAGCTACCTTTACAAGTACTCCACTGCAATGAAAATCTGAGAAGTTCATTCTCTCACCCTGTCACAGCCAGCTTAAATATTATTTAAATAACTGGTGAAGGTGTGGTCCTTGACATGGCAATTTCACCACATTTTGGAGCTGGAGTGAACCCTTAACAAAAAAATCTTTCTGTTTAGCATGTTGTATTAATTGACTGGTAGTTTATAAAACAAGACAGAAATAGTGTTGGTTCACTATTAGAACACTGAATGGCCACTGCTGTCCAGGCAAAGCAACTCACAGCCTACCAGACAAGATTCTAGTCCAGTGGTTCCCAACTTTGGGTAACTGGTGTGTTTTTCAGCTACAATGTCCAGAATCCCCAAGTAGCCCAGTTAGTGGAGAAGGCTTCTGGGAGTTGCAGTCCAAGAACACCTAGGTTTGGGAACCACTATTCTAGTCCATTATCTGAATTTGCATCAACATTATATGTAAATAAGCCTATATTTGGAGAGCTGTTTTTGTATTTGAAAAATGCAGGATAGGTCCACTTAATCAATGGGTAGGATAACAATCCTTTTGATGACACTGACCTACTACTCTAGAAAGTTAATAACACAGGATTGGTAGGCTCCATAATGTAGAATACTTGCTGCATTTTCCAGAGAAAAAATGAGGTTGTCAATTCTACCTTCCCATTTTGGAAGTTGCTAGTCACAATGACATTACGAAACCTCTGAGTTCAAAGGTAGTACATTGCTTAATGACAATGTAGTATTGATCCTTTATACATGTCAGGAGGGAGCATTACCTGGTTGCAACTTCTGAAAGTTATCTGATTGGCTATTTAAGGGGAACACACTAAAATAAATATCTTTGGCTTTAGCTGAAAGGGTTCCTTTTAGTGAGCTTTCCCTGAGGCAATGCTTTCTGGGTTTTTTGCCCCAGCATTTCACCATTTACTGTGGAAAATATAATGGCCAAGAAGAATTGGTAGTATCCACAAACTGGATAGGCCTTTAACTCAAGAATTTTTAAAAAATAATGTGCCACTTCAGCTCAAAACCGTTAAGGTGACCTCCCATCCATAAAAATGCTCATGTGGCCATGTTTGAAATGGTTTGCACAGATCTGGCTACCTCCCTTAAAAAAGTATTTCACATGGCTGGAAAAAAATATAGTGGTTGAAGGACAGAAAATGACTTTTCTGAAGTCCTATAAATGATATTTTAACCTGACCCCTTTGTATGAATTCAGCACACATCCAAGTCATTCAGGATAATTTAAGAAAGCAGACTAGAAAGGGACACGAGCTGCCAGTTTGTGCAGGTTCGTCCATGGGGTGAACAGGTGTTTGACGGTTCCCAGACCCGCCTCCTTCAGCAAGCACCCACTCTGAGACCGTGCTCAGTGCTTGCCTACCCTGTTTCCTCTGGTCGCAATTTTTGAGTGGGTGCCACTGGAGGAGGCGGGGCTGGGAAGTCCCAAACACCTGTTTGTTCAAAGGCCAGTGGCTTGTGCCAATCTCCAAAGCAGACCTTACATCCACTAAACTGGTCCTGGTGCTTGGAATGCTTAAGGAGAGGTGCGAAGGCCCTGAAAAAAAAAGGCCTGAAAAAAATAAGAGGTTGCCAGTTTTTTTATCTGGGCCTTCACGTCACTATATTTAAACACATTTGCAATAACTTCTGTTAACCAAAATAGAAAGCATTAAGTAACTGAATGATGTACAAATGCTGTTCATCAATGAATGACATAAGAATACTCTTAAAAAATGAAGCTTCTGTTCTTCATCTATTGCATAACGTTGGATCACCACAATGATGTAGGCAGAGATTCATATTCTGTAATGAGACAGTTGTTAAATTTAATCAGATTTAATAAAATAAACCAAACGTTAAATCTGGAACTACCTATGGATTTGGTTTTACTCTCCCCCCTCCCCGATGTGCCTTTCTCCTGTAATATAGTATGACCTTCTTCACTTTGAAAAGGAATGTGACATTCATGCACAGATTAACATTCTAAGCAACTGCAAAAGTAACACAATTTCTTATAAGGGAATAATTTCATTTTAATGGCAGACAGCAATAGCTTTCGGTCCACTCCCTATTCCCAACCAACATGCATGCTAGTAAAGAGAACGATGGCACTCAGGATGACTTCTAGTTCACCAGATGTGCTGCTCTGCAAATGGAACAGGCGGGGGTTTTAGCCATGGCCAGTTACATCCCCCATAGCGAGTTCAGCCACTTTACACCAACCACAATAGTGGTGGTCTCAGCATTGCTGAAGGGAGAAAGAAAATCCAAGCTTTTAACCTTAATTGGATTCACAAAGATGTGTGCATATTGCCAGCTCCTATCTGTTCTCCATTATAGCACACTCTGCTCCCAAGATTGGTTTGAGTAGGGAATGTAGGAGGAGATACTGGAGAACTCAGTCAGGCATTACAGCCATTTAAACTAGTTTGAGGTTTGCGTTGGAAACAAATGTCTATGAGGCACACTACAGACAGGGAATTGAAAACCATAGGGGTGGGGGAATCAAATAAAAGCAAAATGGACCAAGGTTGTCTTAAAGGGAAAATGCCAGATGAAATGTGTATATATATATATGGTGAACATAGTCCAGCGCTATTAAGATAAGAATAAAGGAGATCCATCTAAAATATGTACTCCTGTTTATAACTTCTGGTGCATGTTAAGCACCAGAAAAAGTGGGCTAAAGTTCATGAAAGCTGATGCCAAATAAAATCTGTCCTTAAGATGCTAATTTTTTGCTCTGTGTACTCTGTAGGTACCAAACCTGTGATAATACCAAGACTGCTTT
This sequence comes from Pogona vitticeps, assembly GCF_051106095.1. Classification (NCBI taxonomy): domain Eukaryota; kingdom Metazoa; phylum Chordata; class Lepidosauria; order Squamata; family Agamidae; genus Pogona; species Pogona vitticeps. Next base: position 43,950,670 of record NC_135783.1, on the reverse strand, counting down.
CAACATTTAAAAATAAACAATATGGCTATTAGCACCCCAGAAAAAGATATTTTATAGACAGACAAATGGGGATCCCATGGTGAAGAGACAGACCCACAGACTGCTAGGCTTAGAAGGAATTTGATCGTGACCTCATCCCAAGCATTTTTCTTTTCCTATCACGTGTTCCTATCAGAATCACCCATCATCGTACAATGTGCTGCAAGCACCAGGCCAGGAGATCCTTAGAAGTGCTTCGACAGAGATTAGGTCAGGATGAATGAAAGTTTAGAAACCACAGAACCCGCTGCACCTTGTACAGTGGTCTCTCCACAGCAGGATGCCAGCTTCTTTATGAGCTCTTGTTCCTGTGCTCTAAGAAACAGCTGCAGCAGTTGCCTTCCTCTACCTGCTATTTAAAATGTCACCTTATGTCTGGTTTGCAGACTCACAAAATCATCTATGAAGTCACTGGGTGTGAGAAACAGGATGGGGAGGATAAGCCTGGACAACACAGACCTTTAATCTGTTCCAGAGATTCTTCTCAATGTTCACAATGTGCTAGGAATCACTCAATGAGACATTTCAGTGTGTATCAAGAACATTTGTAAACCATTGTGAGGTTTGCCCAGGCCTTTGCCGCCAGCAGAACTAATCAAGATTCGTCTGAATTTTTTATGAACCCAGAAATATGGAGGCTCTGGCAGCAATTTGCCTTTTCCATTGACCACATTTGGGACTAAAAGTTGAGCAGAATGGAGCCTCTCAAATTGTCAGCCAACATAGGAGACGTGAATCTTTGTGGGTAGAAAGAGTTATCACCTCTCCCTCAGTTGTTTATTGCTTGGATCCTTTCGATGCCCTCCCCTCCCCTCCTCTCTCCTCCCCTTTCCTGTCCAGAACCCATCTTTGCCAGCAACCAATGCCACACACAGTTACAATAACTTTTAACATTTCTGTTCAGTACCATGCCTTGGCTTGCAGAGACACAGAATAGTGAAGCTTACATTTTGATATATTAAAAAAAGAGGAGCGGGAATTTGCTTTCCTAAAATACAGGATATGAGTCTGGAGAAAAGGAAACGAAGGAACACTTTCCAAGGAACTTTAAGCATGTCCATGATTTTAAAAGGTGGCAACCATGCAAAAAGCAGCATTCAACTGCATATTCAAACTGGTTTGGGTCAACAATATGTCCACATTGTTTGGTAATTTAAACTACTGTAAAAGGTGTTCCTAAATTCTAATGATTAATCTAGAATTCCATAAATTAGTTTAAAATTGACTCTTTGAATCAATGGGGGTTTGATGAGTTAACCCCTCTGTAAGTTCCATTGGTTCAAATGGCCTTACTCTAATGGTATCAGATGTTTAGCATGGTGAACAGACCAAATTCAATCCATGGAATTTACAGAAGAGTTGACTCACTAATTCCCCATGGATTCAATGGGTCTAGTCTAGTGAAATTTATCATGGTAAGCAACAGGATTTGGACCAGGGTGTTTATAGTATCTGCGGATAATCCAAATGTGGGCATATGCTAGGAGGGTTTTGCAGGGATGGAGACTCAAGTCATGGGAATGTCAAGCCGGACTCGTTGCACCAGTAACTTGGCTCATGTCCCCCCCCCCCCAATAACTCAGACTTGACTTGCCACTTGGAACCCACCTACACCCTCCTTTTTTTCTGGGGACCTGGGGTTTGATACTAAAAACTTGGACACAGGACTTGGTACCAAGGACTTGAACTTGGGATTCAGACCCAAAGTCTTGCCAACATTCCTGGTGTTTTGCTTGATGGCAAGAATCCATCCCCATGTTGCTAAAATAGAATTGGTGGCATATTCACATTATAGGAAACATCAGACATAGAAAACATATTACTCTGTAAGGTACATAAGAAACTACCAGGGAGACAAGCAAAAGTCATGATCATTAGCATTAGAACACTGGGATTTAAGCTTCAACATTAAGCTTTAACACATTAGCTTGTTTGTCTGCATCTCTTGCTCTAATTAATAAAACACAAGTTCACAGCCAACACACTCAATGTTTCCATAAACATAATTCAATAAAGAAGTTTCTAAGCGGTAGGCATGTAAATATATAATTGCTAACTGGAAAAAAGCCATTCTTTCTGTTCCTGCTTATGCTGCTACTACACTGTTGCTTCAAGCAACTACTTGATCCATCAAGATGAACAAATTTTCTTTCACTCCCAGTGTATCTCCTCCAGTCCCTAAAGACAAATATGTAGCTACACTTGGATTCATGGTGATTGCAAGTGCAAAACTGAAGACAGAGGCAGACAGATGAATATCTAAACGAAATTTCACTCAAGAGAAACCTGCCAATTTTTTCCCTCTCATGTAGTCAGTTCTTCTTCTGTAAAAAAGCTAGACAGGTCTGAATGTCCATTTTAATAAATAAGCCCAAATATATTTACACCGGGTACAATTTTTCTTTATTTTTAAAAGTACAGAAGAGCATGCACACACAAGTATAAATACAGGCCGATCTCAATTTGCCATCTCTGTAAATCTGTGTGTACAATATACTCTCCCAACTCTGCCATTATCTAGAAAACATGTGCATAGTTCTAAGAGTTGTTTACATTGTGCTCAGTTTTAATAACTCCCTCCCCGCCCCCCGAAAGAAAACCCAGGTCAAAAGGCAATTTACCAAACCTGTAGAGATGAAGCCCAACCAATACACCTTCGTGCAAGCTTAAGAGCAATTTCATTTTCAAAGAGCTTCATACATAGATACCCTGTAATCACTTATTAGAAAGATTTTTTTCAGAAATTTACACAACATATTCAGAGTCTACCTCTTTACTAATCCCCCCCCCCTTTTTTTTGCAAGAGAGGTAATTTCTAAGCCCTTTAAAAAGAAATCATGTCAGTGCAGTTACAAAGGAAACGAAATGCCCCAGAGAGACATTTTTATAGGTTTCTTTAATGGAACTCCTTTGTAGAAGGAGTGAGTTAGGCATCTGGCTACGGAGCCAGAGGTTGGAAATTCAATTCCCCAATTTGCTTCCTGGGAGAAGAGCCAGCCTGTATCTACTTGGGCAAGCTTCACAGTCCCAGGGCACCCTTAGAAGAAGGTAATGGTAGACCACTTCTCAGTACTGTCTACCTAGAAAAGCCCAAAAGAGTCACTGAAACTCAGAATTAATTTGACAGTACACAATTATTGTTATTATTATTTATATCTGGTAAGCAGGAACTATGATCATTATGATTCTTAAGGTTAACACTCAAATTTCCTGTACTATCTACCTGAACTTGAAAACTAAGTACTGCTCATGGCAAAAAAGGCAAGCAATCCAACCCACAATGAAATGTCTCTTTTATTACTGTCTTTAAGAAGATTTGAGCACCATCCTGATATCCCAAGGCCAGTCCCACCTTCCTGCACAGCAGCAACACAGACCCTTTTTACTATAGAGAATCATATTTCTAATGTTACAAAGCCTTATCTAATACATTTGTTTTTTGGCACACCAACATTGGGATTGTGGTACTAGAGCAAGAAACACAAATGAAGTTATCTTATGTCTATATGCTGGTTCAGAGATTATTATTTTTTTCCTACACAGAAGTAACATCTCCATAATATATCAACTGACTGTTAATATCCAATATGAGAATAAAGCTGGAGAAGGGTACTAAAAGAATCCTAGTGCCAAAATATAACTTAAACAACTTTTCTGATGAATTTAAAGTCCACATAAAGGACAGATTTGCATTACTGCAATCAACTGATTGTGAACCAGAAGAACTGTGGGTTGAACTACATATATTAGAGATGAAAGCAAAGAGACAATTCCTGTAAAAGCAGCATTAAAAATTAAAAAGGCAATTTCTCACATTTTGATGGTAAAATCTGACTTTTGAGTTTGAACATTTAAGAAGACCTCTAAAGGAAACCAAACTGATTATTCTTTCCATCATGCATTAAGAGGGGATGGACGGTAGGGAAAGGATGGCCATAGGGAATCTTGAGACACAACAGATGTAGCAAAGAAGGGAAAGATCCTCCTTAACCTGTAGTCTTAATGAATTTTAAGGCAATAAGAAATAATGTGGCCATATTTAAATACTCTAACTGATGGTCTGAAAGCTCCTAACAGCCAACAAGTATATTGTAAAATTTTTTTAAAAGGATGAGAATAATTCATAATTTTGCAAGAAAATTAAAATTGAAGATACTGTAATTTTGTTTCCCTGTGTTTCTCTTCTAGTACACTTATTACACAGAGTCTTTACCAGTATGAAAACTAGTATGAAGCACATGGCAGACATAGGACATTCAAGACACACTAGATTAAGACTGGAGAGACTTGGGAGTAATGACTGAAAAGTACTCCAAGGGAGTGATTTCAGTAAAAGGAGTGTGTAGACTAATCCAGTGATTCTGCAAAGGAGAAATGAGCCTAGCACTTTCGAAAATTAAGTTTCAAAAGGACAAATGAAGACTGTTTTTCTAGAAAAGTGGCAGACTTGAATGAGAAATAGTTTTGCTACAGACAATTTTGACACCAATTATTTGCGCAAATTATTGTGTCCCACAGACAACACTGCTGGGAATCTCAAGCAGCATGTAGTTAGGACTGGGTTCTCAGTATCTAGCATCAGTCTGCTCCACGGACAAAGAGAAGTTACTTACCTGTAAATCTGGTTCTTCGAGTGGTCTTCTGTGAATGCACACTAATGGGTTAATCTGTGCCTGAACAGAGCAGCTTGGAAGCTACTATAGCTTTAAGCACTTGGTGCCGGGACCTCCCACCTAGGCTATATCCCTGCCCCTGGCACCCAGTGCCTCAGTTCCATGGAACTGTCCGCCGCTGTACACTATATCAAACAGGTAGACGTGACGTACGGCGGGGAGGAGGGCAAGATGTATGACTTTACAGAGGGCCACTCGAAGAATCAGAGTTACAGGTAAGTAACTTCTCTTTCTCCTTTGTGGCCTCTGTGAATGCACACTAATTGGTGACTAGCAAGCTGACCTACCAGGAGGTGGGTGTCGCAACAGGACAGAAGCTAGCACAGCTCTACTCATAGCAGCCTTCACCTTGGCCCAGACATTGAGGTGATAGTGCACTGCAAAGGTGAATGATGTGGACCACGTTGCAGTTTTGCAGACGTCAACCAACTCCTTGGAGGAACGCCATGGAGGAAGCAACTGCTCTGGTTGAGTGAGCCCGAACAGTGGCTGGCAAACGCTTGTGAGAAATCTCATATGCCAGCTTGATTGTAGTAACCACCCACCCATCTGGAAAAGGTCTGAGGTGAAACCAGGGACCCCTTAGAATGCCCTTGAAATGACACAGTCTTTGAGAAGAACAAAAAGACTGAGTCCTGGAGATATAGTAGGCCAGGGCTCTCTTGACATCTAGGGAACGCAGTGATTTTTCCAAATTTGTCATAGGATTAGGGAAAAAAAGGTAGGCAAGACCACCCGCTGATTGAGGTGGAAAGATGTTGCTATTTTTGGGAGAAAGGAGACATCTGGAAACAGAGTGACTTTGTCAGGATGAAACTGAATAAATGGTGGGTCTGCCCGCAGCACTATCAGTTCACTCGCATGCCTTGCTGAAGTGACAGTGAGGAGGAAGGCCGTCTTGAAGGTAAGTAGTCTCAATGACGTGGAAGCCAGAGGTTCAAACGGTGGAGACATCAACTTACAGAGGACAAGCTGGGGAGACCACTGTGGCATGGGAGGCTTGTAGACTCGGCGCATATTGCAGAGACCCTTCAGGAACTGCTTCAGCGTTGGATGTTGAAACAACTTGGCTGCATCCAAAAGAGGGGGCTGGTACGCTACAACTGCAGAAATGTAGACTTTAAGCATAGAGTGAGACAACCCATGCTGAAAGAGGAGGAGAAACCTCAGGAGAGTGTCCAGTGATGTAGGGCACACAGGTAAATTGTGCTCAGCAGCAAAGTTGCAGAAAGATTTCCACTTCCTCGTGTAGGTAGCCAAAGTGGAGGGTCTACAAGCCTGGCTAACGACCTCCTTTATCAAGGGTCCAGCCTCCAAGCTGTGAGATGCAGGGAATCCAGATCCAGATGGAGCGTCTTGCCATTGTGGAGGGAGAGAAAATGAAGAAGAATTGGAATCGAAAATGATCAATGGCCATCTGATGTAGAGGGGCAAACCAGGGCTGATGGGACCACCAGGGAGCGATGAGAATGGCATTTGTCTGGTCCTGCCAGATCTTGATGATTGCCTTCTGGATCAGAGGGATGGGAGGAAACATGTACAGTAGACCTTCTGTCCAAGGGACCATGAACGCATCCCCTTCTGAGTGGCCCCCTGCTCCTGCCTGGGAGCAGTACCTGTCACATTTGGTGTTCATGGCAGAAGCAAACACATCCATGCACGGCATGCCCCACCTCTTGCAAAGGGAGTGGAAGACTGCATCGTCCAGAGACCACTCGTGGGTGCAGTGTTGGGACCGACTCCGACAATCTGCCTGGAGGTTGACGGTGGAAGCTACATGAACTGCAATCAGTAAGAGGTGGCGTTCATAGCACCATTCCCAAACCTGGACTGTGAGATACAGAAGTCATTGGGAGTGTGTGCCCCCTTGCTTGTTGAGGTATTACACCACCGTGGTGTTGTCGGTTGCCAGCTGCACCACCTTTCCCGTGAGAAAACGCTCGAACGCCCAAAGAGCCTTGAAGACTGCCAAGAGTTCCAGAAAGCTGATGTGAAGGCCGGCTTCTTCTGGAGTCCAGTGACCATTTGCTGTCACATCCAAGATGTGTGCTCCCCAGCCAGTCATGCTGGCATCTGTGGTGAGCTGTGTTGGGATATGGTTCTGCTAAAAACAGATAGCATATATTTAGTTAGTCTAGTATTTTTCCTTAGTCTATGTACTTTCCATATATCTATGTGCCATGTGAGCCTGCTCTGTAAGCGAAGAGGCAACAGGAAGAAGCACATTTCCTCATTTCCTCTTGTATTGTGTGATGTAGGTTAGTAGGTGTGTATATGTATGCCTAGAAGCTATGTAACAGGCTGTAATCTGGAGGAGAGGCGTTTTATGGAGGCAATAAATCTCTGACGGCTGGCTGGGGGGAGCTGGAAGGAATGCAGCGAGAGAGAACAAAGGAGACGCTGCAAAGAGAAGCTAAGAGTCAGACACAGTCTTTTTCCTAGCTAACTAAAAGAGCTGCTGAGACACAGAGATGATGAGAGACGCTGAGACAGAAAGACAGTCTTTTCCCTGGCCATGCTGGAAAGAACTAACAAAGAACTTAAGCAAAAGTTTTTCTTGTGTCCATGAGTGATTATTTTACAGCACCCACACATTTCCCGAGCAGGTCTCGGACAGAGCTGGATCAATGGCTGAAGAGGGCGGAAGGGCCTGCCCACAAGAAGATTCGAGCAGAGGGACCACCAAGTTAGTTGCTCCACCAATTCCTACGAAATTGTAAGAGTTTTGGAAGGTAGGTCAGTGAGAGGTCTGAAGAGTGCCAGGTACCATGCTTGGAGGAACCGCATCTTCAACCTGGCATGGTGAATGACTGCAGTGGTAGGGAACGAGAAGCTCCAAACAATGTTGCTACAGCAGTGGCAGGAAATGAAACTGAGGCACTGGGTGACAGGGGCAGGGATATAGCATAGGTGGGAGGTCCCGGTACCAAGTGCTTAAAGCTATAGAAGCTTCCAAGATGCTCTGCTGAGGCGCAGATTAACCCATTAGTGTGCATTCACAGAGGCCATGAAGGAGAAACATCTGTTTTCCATCTTCAAGGGAAAAAATGAGCCTATTCTCACTTAATTGTATTTGGCCAAGAGGTCATGGAATTGGTCAAACAGTTCATGGTTTATATTTTCCAGTGTTCAGCTCACATATCACACTGAAATTATTGCCATCTTAATCTCAGAATTAACCAGTGGATTCTGTTGTGCAGGTTCTTTCAATGCCCGTGAAAAGAGATAGGTGTTTGTGAACAATTCAGATGGCAGATCTATACAAAACCAGAATACTTAAAGTGCTCATTACAGCTATGCTCAGTAAGCCTGAGGAACCTTATCAAGGTAAGAATTTGAAACTATCAGCAAGCAGCCAAATGAGATGATTCACACCGTGTCTACATCACACAGGTTTGAAAAGTTATTTAAACAGTTGTCAACCCAATAGAAAAAGGACTTGTAATTGTCAGTGGTTGGAACCCCAGTTCTAAGTAAAGACATAAAGGCTTACTTGCATCATTCCCATGAGGGTGTATGAGAAACTACAAGAATTTTCTCCATTTGTGCAAGACAGCTAGTGTCAATTACAGTGGATGCATTTGCAAAAATATTTTTGGCATAAATGGTGCAAAATAAGATGAGCTGCTGTCTGGTGGAATGGACATTTAAAACTGAAGCTTGTTTGTAAGTTTAAAAATAAAGTCAGTCTTCTTGCTGTGTGTGTATACTTCACAAAATGAAAGGCCATTAGTTTTGCACAGTCACATTTTCTGATAATTGCAGAAACCTTGTTTTGAAAAAGACTTTCACATTAGATACAAGAAATTCTGTAGGGGTCAACAAACTCAATAAACTGCCTGAACAAGAATGAGAAATTTAGTGATGTTTTCCACACCTCTGATCCCAAACATGGGCCAAAGATGCCTTCGACACTTTTGTGTAGGTGATCCGTTGATCAAAACCTTCAGATCTGTGTTAGCCTCGCCGGAAGGTTCCTCTTTGCCCTCCTTCCTTGCTGAGCAGTTTCACCTCTTCGATGACCAGGTCATGAGTGACTGCTTTGCACATGTCATACACAGTCAAGGCAGCCAGGCTGGCAGCTGTCAAGGCTTCCATCTCCACCCCTGTTTTCCCAAGGGTGCGGCACAGAGCCTGGATCACTACTGCGTGTCTCCTCTCATCCAGTGTCAGAGTGACATCCACCAGACTCAATGGGATGTTGTGGCACAGTGGGATCAGCTGACTGGTCAGTTTAGCTCCCTGAATGCCAGCGATCTGGGCAACGGCCAGCACATCTCCCTTTTTCATTTGGTTCTGTTGTACCAAGTCAAATGCCTTCTTCCCCAGACGAACCACAGCACTAGCCACAGCAGTCCGTTCAGAGTCTGGCTTCCTGCCCACATCCACCATCAATGCACGGCCCTTCTCATCAATGTGGGTTAGATTATCTGAGGAGGAGGCACAAAGAAATCTGGTGGTGGGAAGAGACAGAGGGCTTCTTTTTGCTTTATTTCCAGTCGCCTCACAGCAAATGCCCCTCATCTTGTGCGAAATCTGTTTGGAGAAAAGGGTTCCTATCCAAAGGCACTTTGCTTCCAAACTGGAATTCAAATTCTTTTGGAGAATGCAACTGCTACTGAGCTGAGCTTGTGGGATTCCTGCTGCAAGCTGTCGGGCTGAACAAAATCCTGGCAAGGCAAGATGTCCTGTAAACACATTTTTCTTAAATGTTTTCGCCATCTGTTTGGATAAACTTGTTCTCGGAGTCAGCCAGTGGCCAGGTCTAGGGCCCCAAGCCTTTAAATGTGCTCGATCCTGCAGGGCATTTTGGAGCAGTGGGAATGACCTTGGTGCTGTTTCTGGGGGAACAAAAAACAACAACACCAAAGTAAATGTTTAGCTTGTTGGAAGAGAAAAGCTACTACCGAGTTTATTCAGAGCTATATAAAGTCATATGAAGTAAGGGGGCAGGACAAAACAGATCAACAGCTTTCTGGATAATGAAAACTTCTAAATTTGACTTGGCTCTCATCAGTCATTAGCTGCTCAGATCTATGGAACCTTCAGCCCTTATTCACTTGGCTGACAGGACCCTGTTATTATTTTTCAAACCACACCTCTCCATCTTAGATGACAAGGGGCAGGGGGAAGAATTCACAATAGGTTTGCAAAGGCCGACAGCAGACTAAGCATCTGTGACTCAAAACCCAGATCAATCCAGAAAAGCAAGTTCTATAAGCAACCAGGAAGAATAATGCTATAAACATTATTGCAATTCATCTACTGATGACATTATGGATCTTAAGGCTATCATAAAATGGAAGTACTTTATCCTAACTGAAATCTTGAAATATGGAACGATGCCCTGGCTCCAAGAGGAGTGCTGAGAACTTCATCCCTGACATGCTCAAAGGTACAGGAAGGGAATAACCACAGCATCAAGCTCCATCTGTCAAAGCACTGTTCCACTGTCTTTCAAAGAGCTGTCCCATTAAACTAGGCTGTAAATGCAATAATAAGTATTAATAACTTTCATTACCATCTTAATCCTTTATAGTACCCACACCACTGACATCCTCATTTGGAACCACAGCCAAAGCTTTTAAGTGGGAATAATTTATTTTTCTATTCACAGAAGCTGGACGAAGAACAGGCAGCGGCTTTAAGTGACTACAAAAAAGCTGCTGGTTGCTGTTGCCAGCTCTTGCTGTGTTCACAACAAGACACGTCAGGCATGGAGCTTTTGCTGCTGCTCCGAGCTCAGATTGCCTCGCTGACATGCATTACCTTTGCTCTGGCTGGGAGCTTTGCCAGCTTAAGCTCCAAGTCCACTGGGAACAGGACCTCTCTGCCCTTCTCATTAATCCCTCGGCTGTGGCAATTCTAGAGTTCAGTGCCAAGGACCAAGTCAAAAGGAGACTGTTAAAACATAATGGAAGCTATTCTCTTTAGGAACCAGGGAGGGAAAAGGGGAGGACGACGTAAAGGGGTAGCCAAGTCTCTCTTTAATGATGTGTACCTTTAAGACGTTTCCCTGTGCGCTTTTCAGGGCTTCCAAGCGAACCATCTGTTTTATTTCCAGCAGCTAGGAGATGAGGTGAAGCCTGATGCAGCTCAAGACACTCACCAGCTCTAAATTTAGGAGGGTTTCTTACAAGGGTTCAATATGTGTTCATCTTTTAGGATTGGATGAGCAAAGTGCACCTCTCCAAATTTGTTGGGTTTCAACTCCCACTGTTCGTCAATACTAGCTATCCCAGCTTGTTGTTGTTGTTTAGTCATTTCGTTGTGACCAACTCTTTGTGACCCCATGGACCATAGCATGGTAGGCCCTCCTGAAAACTGAAGCCCAACCACATCTGGAAGGCCACACTTTGCCCACCTCCAACACAGGAGAAAGTGTCTCTTCTTTGAAGACACAGAAGCACTCTCTCATAAATGTGACCCCCACTGGTTTCAGCTCCTATAATTGAGGCACAAACACCTCAGTCTCCTCTGATCTTAACAGACTCACAAAATCACAAAATCAACTGAGACCAGTATATGAGGATCTTTACATTCTGTGAATTTTCAATGTAACACAGTTGAATTTCTACACCAGGAGATGGAAATGACAAGAAGTGCACCTCAAGCAGGGCCCTGTTTAGGAACAGCTTCCCCCAAAAAACTGTCCCTCTGTACTGCATCTCACACCTTTACATGTTCATCTGGTCTACACAGACCTGTGCAAGGCTCAGCCACATCCATAGGGAAGGTACAGCACAGGCAGAAGGGAGGGGAGCTTACAAAGTGGGGCGAGGTGCAGGGAGGAGAACAGTTCTCAACCCAAAGCTCAGTGACTGGCGCCTGTCCCCTTCCCTTTCATCAGGGGCAGTCAACATGTGACCTGTTGGGTGGACACAGCCGTCATTGGCTCAAATATCTTTCTGAAAAAACAAATTGGCTCAGGATTCACCTTGTGTGCTCTACGGAGCCTAGGCAGAATTTTGCTACGTGTTGAGGGCTGCTAGCACACCAGGGTCCCTACTATCCCCCCTTTTTTGTTTACTTTTTTATTTCAATACATATTTTGGCCATTAAGCCACAGATAGAGACTTCTTCAGTTAAAACTTCAGAGAGAGTGAGAGAGGGTGAGAGGGAGGGAGGGAGGGAATGAGAGAGAGAGGTTGGCTCGTAACTACAAGGATGCACCATGTTTCCCCGAAAATAAGACAGAATCTTCTATTAATTTTTTGCTCCAAAAATATATTAGGGCTTATTTTCAGGGGATGTTTTATTTTTTTCATGTACTGCAATCTACATTTATTCAAATACACTCACGTCATCTTCTTCTGGTTGCTCATAATGGTGGAGGGCAGGGTTTAACTTAACTGGGGCTTATTTTTGGGATAGGGCTTATATTACAAGCATCCTGAAAAATCATACTAGTGCTTATTTCCAGGTTAAGTCTTATTTTTGAGAAAACAGGGTACATGTGTGACTCCTAACTTCTAGAGATCCTCCCCTTACACACCAATGGATCACTGCACATTCCCACAGGGAAAGGACCTATGTCCAAGTACCAAGTGAATTTGTCAAGTGGCAACAACTGTCTTACTCTTTAGTTCTGGAATTAAACTTTAGTTAAAACATGGAGCAGATTAAGCCCTCTCACCTAGACTGGACTCTTTGCCACACATTGGACAATACATTCTAGTTCAATGTGTGCCACTGCTGTCCCCTTCTGGCAAGTCTCTTTGAGTTGCTCACAACATATAATATAGTGGTAGGGTTATCCTGGGCAGGATTTGTTTGCATATAATCAACATGTCAGCAGTGAGGAAGGAAAACAGAATTAAGACATGGGTACTTTTTATAACTAGAGTTTGTGATGGGCAGGGGAGGGCACCTCCATGACTTACGTTGCACGAACAGAGACAAAGGAAGAAGCACAGGATACAAGTTAAGTCACTATCAGTGGTCAGACTATGATTCCAAAGTGGGAGCCTATATTCTATAATCCAACACTACAAGTCCACAGCCAATGTTTTTCAACAAATGATCTTAAGTGGGAGCCTATGTTCTATAACTCAACACCACCAGTTCACAGCAATTTTTTTTTCAAAAAATGCTGTGAACTGATGGTGTTGGATTGTAGAACATAGGTTTTTGCATCTTGCCAAGCTTCCCACAGTGACACAGAAAGGACATGTCAAAGGAAACACTGAGATCAGACTATATTTAAAGAGAACCTCTGTTAAATGAAAGCAATGAAACGAAGCATGGCAATATGCTATGACAGCAGAATTGTACAACTAATTCATTGCAAATTCAGTATGCTATCAAGGCTTCATTCTCTCAATCCCTACTTGGTTCTCCACCCATTTCTTTCTGCCTGTTCACATGCCAGCTGGCTAGACTAGAATAATGCAATCAGCCCAAATTAGGAAGCTGCTCTCCATACATCCATGCTAGTCTGTGTATCATAATCAAGCTGGCTTCTGGCTCAACATCGGTCACAGAGGCTATACTGTTTGTAGAGAGAATGCTAGTGGTAAGTTTTCCCAAGACACAGAATGCCTGCTGGTCAGACCTGATCTGGTTCTTAGCAACGTAGCAGGCTGCAGGTAACCAGTCTGGAGGGATCCCATGTTTGCATCTAGCTTCCTCCGCTCTTGTTTCATTACCAGCAAACCCCAAATGTATCTAATTATTTAAACAGCATGCCACTGAGAGAGTTACGGGCTTACAACATAGTTCTTCCATAGTGTGGAAGCAATGGTAGTTAATTGTCCCTGTTTCCCAAATTATTCATATGCTAGCTAAGCAATGCTGCAAACACATCCAATTTTGCACCAGTTGGCAAGAACAAAGGTACTGTACTTTTTGATTGGGAGCTTCTAGTCTTAGGAAAGTGGCTTATAAGCTTCAATAAGAGTGGACAGGTAAACTGTGCATTCACTGAAAGGCTAATGTGAACAAACCAAAAGGAAAACAGTCACTCAAAAATATATGGCCAGAATCCTATCGCAAAATACTGTGTGCCTAAGCAAAATTACATGTAGTTTTTGCTGTTATTTGTTGTGTTGCCAAGAGTGCAGCCAAGAACATAACATGAATAGGGTTGAATGTGCAACAGATAGCTAGAACAATTGTGCACACCAGTTGCACAATTTTGGCTTTATACTGTGCAAACCCAAACAGGATTCTGGCCTGTAAAAGAAGTAGCTGTTGTTCCTCTTTAGAAGTGCAAATACGTTTAGTGAATAAAAATATTTAGCTTTCTGTCAGTGTCTATAAACACCTCTGCATAATTCAAACTCAATGCTTGCCTGAGGGGCAATTGTAAATATAGCATCACGATAGAGTTTATTACGTACTGATTGGTCACCCACCAATGAGGATCATTGGCCTGTTCTTCATCTGGGAAATGCTGAACATGCCTGGAAATAAAATAATGAACAGACAAAAATTAGGGGTCTTCATTCTAGATACATAAGCATCTAGAAATCATGTTAGAAAAGTGTGCATCCCAAACATCTAGGGAGTGAACCTTGGTCAGAACAAAATATTAGAAAATACTGGTCTTCTTTTAAATCACATAATCATGGTTCAGCCTTCTTTCTGATTAATACGCCTGCTTTGATGCTAGAACACTTTAACACTCAGAAACTGCTGGACAGCTCAGTGGTTTAGGCATCTGGTTGCACAGCCTGAGGTTGGGACTTTGATTGTCCACTGTGCCTCCTTGACAGGGACTGGACCTGATGATCCTCAGGGTCCCTTCTGGCTCCGCAGTTCTAAGGTTTGTTTGTTTGTATTTCTATACCGTCCCCCTAGTGTACAGCACTCGGGGCGGCTTACAAATGTCATAAAATATCATTAAAATACAATAAAAACATCACAATCATAAAACATTTAAACAATAATTTAGTATGATCAAGATGGGGAACAATAGAACAAAAAGATAGAATTCAAGAATTGACAGGAGGGAAGGCCTGCCTGAAGAACCAAGTCTTTAAATGGCTCTTGAAAACACCCAGCGAGGGAGCCAGGCAGATCTCTTCCATAGTCGAGGGGCCACTGCCAAGAAGGCCCGGTTTCTTGTTCTTTCTTTCCGGGACTCTCTCAGCGTTAAGCCCCTCAACCGTCCCTCTTGGCTATGCCGAGTAATTTGGGTAGATCTGGGTGGGAGAATTTTTTCCTTTTGGATGGAACCATAGATTTTTCTAGGTCTTTTTACCTGCTGCCCCATGCAGGGAAAGGACTGGGAAGATGTAGGGAGTTAAGGAAGAAGAGAAGGGGGGCTTTAAGCCTTTTGCCTACCCTAAGAAAGCTTTTAGAGATTTTTATATGTTTCTTGAGCTATTGTAACTAAAAGAGAATTAGTTGCCTTAATTGTAATTTGTAACAAACCTTGAAAATGTGTATTTGCTATGCTTTTGCATCAAACTGACGTTATTCTGTAAATCTATATTTTTTCAATAAAAATATCAATTATAAAATCTGTTGGTCTCTTGAACAGTGAAGCTGTCTTAGCTATACCCTGAGGGGGAAGCAAAGCCACATTAAGCTACTGAGTCCTACATTACTGAGCCAGGTAGATCTTAGGACTACAAAGCTCATGTGTAACTTCCTGCTGAGCTTTCTTAAAGGTCAGCAAGTCTCTTTTTAGGGCAGACTTGTAAGAAGAAGTTTGTTGTACGCCCTGGTTGAGGTTACCAGGACTCACCCAGCTGCATAGGGGTGCTCAGATTTCCAATTATTCTCTGTCCGACCGACCATGTTCTCCCTCACAGGAAACTAGGTCGTAACAGAGGAGTTTTACGCAGAACAAACAATATTCAATAAACTTCTACTGGGCTCAAATGATAAAGTAATTAAGAAAATGTATGATTATTTCCTTGAAACTAAAATGCAAGATGAGATGGTAAAAGAATGTATGATTAGGTGGGCAAAAAATATAGGACATAATATTGATATTGATCAATGGTTGCCAATATGGAAAAATAACATAAAGCTCACAAAATCAGTAAATTTCAAGGAAGAACATATATAACACGTATTATAGGTAGCATATGACTCTGGAAAAATTGTCAACGATTTATACAGGGGGTCCAATGTTTGTTGGAAATGTGAAGCACAAGAGGGAAGCTTTTACCATATGTGGTGTACTTGTAGAGTAGTGAAACAGTATTGGATAGCAGTACATACTCTGTTACAAAAAAATAATGCTTTGTGATGTTCCACTAACCCCAGAACTGTTTTTACTGAGCATTATACCAGATATTACAGATAAGATAAAGAACTACCTAGTTATATATATAGTCACTGCAGCCAGAATTCTTAATGCTAAGAACTGGAAGAAATAGGAGATACCAAAACAATATGAACTTATTGAGACGATATGGAAAGTGACAGAAATGAATATTCTATCAGAAGTGTCGAAAGACTGTCAATACAAAAGGCAACTGAACAATGGGATTTATCATATAAATGACTTAAATCACCAGGTAGTGCTTGAATAACAGAATTAAACTAAGATGTAACTGTAAGTTGAAACCTGGATGGCAATCGGATTGCAGAAAGGCAAAAAGTGGACTTGATATCGCAACATGAACAAACAGATTGGATGACAGTACATTTTGTGTTCTCCTTCCCCCTCTTTCCCCCCATATCCTCCTCTACCTTTCGTACTCCTTACCTTTCCCCTAGTTTTTAAGAATAAAAAATAAAATAATACAGTGGTAACTCGCAAGACGACGACCCCGCTGAACGACGAATCCGCATTACAATGACTTTTGAGATTGCTATAGCGATTTGCAAAACAGTTATTCCAATGGGGGATTTTCGCTTGATGTCGATTAGGTCCGTGCTTCACGAACCGTTTGTTCACAAGATGACGATTTTTCCGGCTCCGCAAAATGGCTGCCCTGTCTTTTCCAGACCTATGCTGCGAGGGCAGCCATTTTTACAGCTGATTGGGGCTTCACAAAATGGCTTCCCTATGAGCGATCTTTGCTGGACGACGAGGTATTTTCCCCATTGGAACACATTAAATGGGTTTCAATGCATTCCAATGGGGAAACTGATTTCGCATGATGACGATTTCGCTAAACAGCTATTATCGTCGTCATGCGGGGCACCACTGTAATAATAATAAAAGAACAGGGCACTGCATGATACATACAAGATAACTTGAATTGCTTCAAAACAGAATACCTGCATGTTGTTTCTTTTTCCTGCCGACAGCTTTGCCAATTATTTGAACTAATTCTTCTTCTGTGGCTTTAGACCTTAAATGATCTCTCAAGGACACTTCTGAGTTTCCAAAAAGGCACACCTGAAGCAAACATTTAGAAAAACAGAGGAGAGAATTACTAACTTAGATGTTTCAGTCAAAGTAGTAGCAGATCATGGATGGGACGTATATGGCCCTCCAGACCTTACTGGATCCTGATTGCCACCACCACCTTAAAACTTGTTATGATGAAGAAGGCTGATGGAATTTGCAATCCAAATAATAATCTGACAAGCTGCTTGCTTCCAGCCATTCACTTCTGTTTACAAAAGCAGCCCCAAAGGACCTGCTACGGACCAAAACCCATTTCCTTTTAAAAATCCCTACTTCATCTTTAGGGATGGAAGGTTCTAAATTCCAAAACTGCAATGGTCCCCAAAAAGCACAATTAGGCACCAAAAACCTTTGGTGTGTGTGGAGAGAACATCTGAGGCAACACCATCTCTTCCATCCCACTCCGTTATCCTAAAACAAAGATGGACCAACTCTGAAGGTAAACATGTAGAGGTTTGATTGCTCATACTAGAATTTATTTGAAAAGATAGCACCTTCTTCCCCTTCATAAGCTGGGAGGCTTCAACTGCATTCATTCTGATGTGGCATCAGTGGACAATACAATATTTTCTTCCACCACTGGGCAGCTTACAACACAAAGGTCAATACTGAACTGAAACTGGTTTCAAATACACAGGAAACACGCAGTGATCATTCTATTTCAGAACCTGCCGTCCTTCCACGACTTCTTGCCACCACTTTCTTGACCTGTGCAACCCAAGCCTGATTTGACAAATCCCTAAGTACTCAGCTACATGTATATCTTCACAGGCTTCACATCAATTTACTTTCAAAGGCCAAATAAGGTGCATTATATATATATATATATAAAGACAAGGACAGGTGAAGGAAAGGCAACCTGTGTGGGATAGCAAAAATCAAGCAAAGAGCCAAAGTTTTTCCTTCAAGCAGCAGAAAAAGTGGAAAAAAGACATAGGATGCTATAATGTCATTTGATTTAAGGCTCAGGCTCCGATAGCATTCACCCTGTGATTTCTAGACCTGTTCAGGGTACACAGCCAACTCTGACTGCAGCTCATATAACCAAACGTTAGCAAACTCCAACCATTGGTGAATAATGCAATGCTACTACCTTCAAGTTCCCATCTGCTGTGATCCTCAGTCGATTGCAGGATCCACAGAAATGCTCAGACATTGAGGTGATGAAGCTGACTTTTCCCTGAAAATGGGGCACCTTATATGCCTGTCAAGACATAGAACAAGAAAGAAAAAGTAGTGTGAGACAGAAACACATTATCATCCATATGTGGCATTCTTCAACAGTCTTGGCCTCCCCCAATGAATGAAATGGGTTAGAAGAGGGGAAACAGATAATAGTCAAGACCATATGTGCAGCCTGTATCAAACAGGGAAAATGTTAAAATGAGATGAAAAAACACCCATTGTAAGCATATACAAAACACTGAAAATGAACAGTTCCTTTCGTATAGTTGCATTACTCTTTCACTATGCTTAATCAAAGATTGCCATCAGAATCACAATACTTCTTGCCTTCATGGTAATAGCTCCTTGCAGAAGTTGCCATGCAACTCTGCAGTATACACAAAATGTAAAGTCCCTTAACAATTTCTCTTGTGTGGGCAACCCAAGTATACGTATCTACCATAACAACTATAACTGCTTCGATTCCCACCCACCCACCCGAAAAAAGTAATTTCTGTACATTGGTTCAGTAGGCTAATAAATATGTCAGGGCTTGGGAGTTTGTAAAGTACGCTATTAACTACCTTTGCTGTGCTAGAAGCCTCTTCACATGGTAATTTTTCTAGTTCTGGCCATCGTTGCTTGATTGTATCCAGCATTTCTTTATAGCTCACCATTTTCTTGAAGTTCCACTTATTGCCTAGAATGAGAGGGAAACCAGTACTAGTGATCAATGAGTCTAACAGCAATGGTGCTGATGAGATTAATGTAGAAATTTAACAATCAACAATGGCATGTTTTTGTGATCTGATTAAATTATACTAGCAGAGCAACATCTGTCCCCTCTCCAAAATTGGCATTTGTATCAGAAATAGCATTGCAAGGAGCAAAGGATATTACGGAAAAATAACAGATTAAAACCACTGTGAGCCAGCAGGTAAAATACTAAGGAACGTACCTTATGAATGTTCCATCCTAATTACATAAGAATTGAGCTTATAGTACATCAGTCTGGTACTGAACGAGTTAAACATTGCTGGTCTGTTCCCAAAGCAGCCACAAAATGCTTATCCGGACCAGCTAATCTAATCTGGGATGAAGTGTTGAGCAGATGCATATGGAAGATCCCAGAATTTCAACATCTGACATTATCCCTTCTCCACAAAATGTGGGGGAAATAGATTTCCAGAATTCACTAGTCATGCTGGCTGGGAGACAAGGGAAGCCAAAGCCCCTCAGAAATAAATGTTCTTCTCAATGTTCTAATATTCATCCAGAAACTTTTGCATCTTAGAACTAAATGCTGTCGAAGTTGGGCAAGAACTTGTGTTTAAGAAGCATAGCATATTTTCCTTTAAAGAAGAAAAGATCTTCCCTGTATTCACAGACAAGAGCGAGTAGTTCATGGCCTGCATCTTTAATGATACAGAGATAGCCAGTATTTCTCCTTCACACATACTGACCGAGACATCATAACAGTAATATGGAGAATGGCTGGAAGAAAGTTGACGAGTCCTTGAGATTAAGATGATGCAATGAGGAAAGTGTTACCATGATAAGATATGCAAAGTAGGAGAGCTTTGGAAGGACAAAGGGGAAAAAAGCCACAGCAAAGGCTGTACAAGGAGATATTCTCAATCACGTGATGCGGAGGACAGGTCGACACTTCAGACGGGTGGGTTGTCCTTTGTAACCCTCACCTCTGAACAGACTGAAGACAAGGTAGAAAAGCTAATGAGATCTGTTCCCTATATCTTTGCTTTATCTTTATTTCTTTTCCTCCCAGTCTCTGGAGCTAAGAATCCAGGTAGCTTTGGATGGCTTTGATATTTGGCTAACAAACCCTTTTTGCACCAAATGTTAATCATTTGTCTGGTGAAGTTAGAATATTTTCTGGATTTGAGGTTTTTTTAAGATTGGATTTTGTCTGAAGACAGGAGTCAAAATCCACTTTAAAATCTCAAATATGAGTGAAAAAAACCTGAATAGTGGTTATTGTGGGTTTTTCGGGCTCTTTGGCCGTGTTCTGAAGGTTGCTCTTCCTAACGTTTCACCAGTCTCTGTGCCCGTCATCTTCAGAGCACAGAGTGCTGTCTTCTGAAGATGCCGGCCACAGAGACTGGCAAAACAGTAGGAAGAACAACCTTCAGAACACGGCCAAAGAGCCCATTAGATCCCAGCCGTGAAAGCCTTCGCAAATACAAAAATTGAATACTTTAACTGCCTTTCACATCTGTGTTTAAGGATCAAGAACTGATCTAATATGTGAAGTTTGGTTTTAGCATTGAATTAATCATTTTGGTATTAATGAATACAAAACAAACCTTTTTGATTTAGGAATTTTTGAATCATTTTGATTAATGAATTTCAATTCTATAATTTATTCTCTAAATTTAGCTAATTAACTGGAGAGTGGAGACATGCCTTGTGAAAATTAGCTTAGCTTTTTAAATTCACATAGTACACAGGAAGAAATCAAGTAGAAGCTATAATTACTTAGCTTACATAATATAACTAGAGTGCAGGAGAGTCAACTATAAGTAGTATTGGTTCATTTAGCTATGCCACTAGCTTTGTCACCCATTCACTTACCTCCTACTACGAGATAAATTATATATAATCTCACTGCTGCTAATGCAGACACAAAGAATATTCCAAATTATGCAGTCACAACCACCATACTATTAAATTCTGTAATGTTCTCAAATAAAATATTTAACACATTCTAGTTACCAACTCTGGATCTGTAATGAAGTTTTGTCTATTTATACTTCTGTTGGAATGGGTATTCATCAGGGTATTTCAAATCCAACTAGTGAATATTCTAAAATCAGTGCAAGGCACTTACAAACCAAACACGACCAGGCCAACAGAAAAACAACCTTTTATCTTCTATTTTTCAATATTTTCCACTCAAGGTTCCTAGTGAGCACAACCCTTATATGCAACATGTTTCTACTGCTGTGTCTACTAATAAAATATAATGCAGGTCTGCAGAATCTGTGACCCACCAGTTGTTCTCAGACTCCAGTTCTCACAGGATCTAGCCATCTTGGGAAATGGCAAAGAATGATGGGAGCTGTCAGCAACACCTTCAGGACCACAAAATTCTCAACCTCTGATATAAGCAGAAGAGTAACTAAGTTACTCATACAGAATTTATGTTCAGATGCCTGTGAATTGTGTAAGAGGAAAAATAAAGGGGCCCTGTCCATTTGATAGTTATTTATTAGATTTATATATTGCCCATCTAGAACTTGTCTACTCTGGGTGGTTTACATATAATATAAAAATAAACTAAGATAAAATCCAGATTAGTCAAAGATGGGAAAGGAAAAAAAGAAGAAAAAGAAGGAGATAAAAAGAAAACAAAAGGGGAGACAGGCAAGGTAAGGGCTGTAGGGAAGGCCTGCCTGATTAGCCATGTCTTCAAGTTATTCTTGAAGGCCCTCAGCGAGGGAGCCAAGTGGATCTCTACAGGTAAGTTGTTCCAGAGGCGAAGGGCCCGATTTCTAGTTTTTTCCCCACTGGGCCTCTCTTGGCATTAGGCCCCTCAGCTACCTGGCCTGACTGGAGCGGGTGATACGGGTAGAACTGGGCAAAAGAAGATGCTCGGCCAGGTATCGAGGTCCTAAACCGTTAAGGGCTTTATATGTAATGGTTAACACCTTGAAATCAATGCGGAAGCAGATAGGTAACCAGAGTAAGGCAGCCAAGGTGGTGGAAATATGGTGATATCCCTGTTAATAGCCTGGCTGCCATGTTCTAGACCATGTGAAGCTTCCCCATCAGTCTCAAAGGTAGCCCCACATAGAGAGTTTTACAGTAGTCTTTTCTTGAGACTACAAGTCCATGGACCAGCGTGGTGAGCGCCCCCGTGTCTAGATAGAGATGCAGCCGGGCGATCCGCCAAAGATATAAGTGGGCAGACCAAACCATGGACGCTACCTGGGTCTCCATGGTAAGCAATGAGTCAAGATGGACCCCCAGACTGTGAACCAAATTCTTCATGGTAAGCCACCTCTTCCAAAAGAGAAGGAGTTCCCCAAACCACTGACATTGAGGCCACTCACCTGCATGCATTGCTTGGCTCTGCCTACAAAAGGCAAATACCTCTCCATGTACCTCATGACAGAATGCAACCCCTGGACTGAACTCAGATTCTAATGAATCTGAGATATGCATGAGTGGGGATTCCCACTGCTGCATTTTCTCTTCAATGCAAATTGCAGGTGTGGGAGCTCTTCAGCCCTATGCCAAGGCCACTGTACATAATGAACAGTATGCACTTTCAATTTGCTTGTCTCAGCTGGGGAATGAGACAGCCCAGACCCAGAACTAAGGAAGAAAGAGCTTGTAAAACAAAAGAAAAACTATTTTGTAATCATAAGGTTAGTAGCAAAGTGAATAAAAATTATTTACAGAATAATTTCGGTTGAATTAAATTTGATATGCTTTACATTTTTGCTACTATAAATCTGTGACATCATTAAGAGATACATGGAGCACTTTCCAGGAACCAGTGATGGCAATGCCCCTGAGATTCACCAGTCCCTCTCCAAACAGGAATATCAAAAGTATCTCCCATATATGTGATCTCTGAAATCCCACTACCACTTTCTACTCACCGTCAAAGGGCATGTATTCTATGAAGCGTACATCCAGGGGGTGCTTCTCTGTAAGAGCTACAAAATCTACCAGCTCGTCCTCATTGAGGCCTCTCATAACTACGCAGTTTACCTAAGAGAGGAACAAAGGGAAGCTGGTTGAAGCCAATATGCGTACGGCAACATCACCAGCATGACAGGACAATTTGACATCTGGATAAAGGCTGCAGTATATCACTGAGATAGTCCTTTCCTAAATACTTTCCTTTAAAACAGTGATGGGGAATGTACAACCCTCCATATGCTGCTAGACTGCAATGTCTATCATGTCACTAACAATGCTGACTGAGTTTGATGGGACCTATAGCCCAACAAAATTTGGAGGACCACACATACCCCATCCCTGCTTTAAAGAGCAATAAAATACCTGGACACTGGTAATGTATTGCAGATTCATTTATCAAGACAGAGGCTCTGCACACATCTGTGATGGACAGTCCAAATGTCACGCCTGTCCATTACGTTAGAACCCTGATGCGGGAGCCAATGATAGGACAGGAGGGTGGAACCAAGAAAGAGGGGGAAAAAGGAAGACAGTTGAGATCAGTTAGGGTGGACAGTTAGGAAAAGTTAGGATGGGGAAGAGTTAGAGAGAAGAAGGATACATAGAGAGGGATAGATAGACGAGGAAGATAGGATTTAAAAGAGAACACTTGGAAAGTTAATGTATGAGAGAACTGAAAGAAGTAAAAGTTATAAGCATTAAATAAACAGTTACATATAAACTGTTTATTTCCATTTATAACTGAATATAAATGAACCAACATATGTGTAAATCAAAAGAAGTTTAATGAATTACAACTAGAATACCATCCATGATTTTCTTTGTGTGTTTCACCTGTTAATCTTTAAATAAACATCACCATTAGATTTGACATCAGTGATTCTGTGTTCATAATTGGTAATTGAGGAAGAAATCCTCTGGTGGCAGCGTAATTAGGGAGAAAAGGAACAGTCATGCCCAAAGACAAATCTGTCTGTTAGGGAAAACAAACAAACAGAAGAGCTTGGGGTGTGTGTGACATCTTTTTCAAGTCTCATGGCCAAGACAGCCGAGCTAGAAAGCACTGCTCTATACTCACATCTATTTTCTATTTTTGCTTCAGAAATGGTGACGAAGTTAAAGAAAAGAAAAGCTTTATAATATAAGAATTCTAGATCGACAATTATGTATTTAGCATCTTTGGTAAATAATCTGTGGCTCACAGTTTGCAACATGGAACACTCTCACCTTAACCGGGTCATATCCAAGTTCCAGGGCCTTGTGAATCCCTTCCATTACCTTGTGAAAACCTAAAATATAAACAGTGATCAAATGTAACACACAATGAATAAAAACTGAGCTTTAAAATGTAAGAAGGGTTTCTTTTTTAAAAAAGCTTGAACAGAACTTGATATATACATTAACTTTCTGCACGGCTTATGTCTGAGTAGATGTACAGTGGTGCCTCGCTTAACGACGATAATCCGTTCTAGGAAAATCGCTGTTAAGCGAAAACATCGTAAAGCGATGATTTTGTTTAACAGCAATTTAGCTGGAATGGATTAACATCGTCAAGCGAGGCACCACTGTATGTGGTTCAAAGAAATTACTTGAAATGCCACAACAAGTGCTTGATGTCACTTGTTACTTTTTTATCCTGTTCCTCTGAAAACCTCTGATGTCAACTGCAAGGTTTACTCTGGAAAACTGTGCTTGCAGACTAAACATGGCAACTGAGAGTATAGCATATGTTGATAAATACTCTAAAACAGCAAACACTCCAAAACAGATATGCAGATATGCATGGAAAGGCCTGGAAGGTCCAAAAGAAAAGACTGACGATAAAACTGAGAAAATAGCAATTAAAATGCAAGAATGGGCCTAGGTCAAACATACTGGGGCTCACAAATGTGCATACAACATTTGAATCAGATTGTTCTCTTAATAGTAATTTATGGAAGATTTGCATAGAGGTTGCATTCAGCTTGGATGGATCATACTCTGCAGTGGAGTAGAGTCACAAGACTGAAGCCACAAGTAGCATAAATTATGACCATAACTCGGTTCCCCTGTTCCCTCTGAGCTCAGCAGCAACCTTCATAGAAACTGGAAGAGAAATGGATCTGCCATTTATGGAAGTATCCCTGTTGTAACGCAAAGTATCTAGGGAAGGAATGTTCTCGATAGCTAATTAATAGTCATTACCTTTCAATGGATCTGCTGCTCTTTTACTGATATGGATTGACCCACCTGCCTGTATTTTTACACTCTGCTTCTGGGGAGAGGGCTAACTATAAGAACTGATATTATAAGCACCAGCACTTTCCAAATTTATCTCTGCAACACTGCTCGTATCTCTGCAGAAAATAAATCCAAGCCTTAATTGGCCTTCCAAGACAACACTCTTGCTCAGAGCAAAAAGAGTAAGAACTATAGTATATAAATAAGAACAGTATGATCCATAGCTCCCAGAATCTTCCAGCCAGCAGGACAGTAGCCATGGGAATTCATTTATTTAAACCTTTTCAAAGCCATCTGTGCTTGTGGCCATGACCACACCTTGTAACTGTGGGTGCGGTTTGTCTGTAATAGAAAAAGCTTAATAGAGAAAATATGGGGTCTTATCTACTTAATTCTAGCAGAACTGAATCTAACTGATCAGATCATGATGAATTGACCCCAAAGTTGGTCATATGTCCAGTGAAGCATTATACTGAACTTCCAGGATACTAAACTGGATTGATTGTATTACTGTGGAGCTACAGAAAATTACATTAGTTGTACCAGGTCTATATGTGAACACAATAGCTTCTTCAAAATGTGATGCCTTATCCAAATGTAGTCCCTCTGAAAAGGACTGGTCTCTCTGTCTGATTAGAGATTCCCATACAGAACACAATCCATATTTAGAAACAACTAAATATAACAAAGGAAATGTGCAAACATCTTGAACTGATTACAGTACAAGACTTTTTTATTGGCTGTTTTTGCCCCTCTCCAAACATGTATTTGATTTCAGATACTCTGGCACCATCTAGTGCCTACAGATGGGCATTTCCTCAAAATGAAGCCCAGCTTGCTTCCAAAAATACAGTTTCAACTTCCAAGACATGTACCGTTTTCTATTTTAAGCAATATTAATTGTTTTCATGCCACCTGTTATGCAGCCTAAAACTTTAAAATCATCATTTGATCTTTGCTACCAAAAGCAACATGCAAGAAAAAAAACTTTTATACCTGTATCAGTAAACTCTTATTAAAAATCCCCATTAAATTAGCACAGGAAAGTGTATGCACCATGTAGACTAGTGTGAAGCTGAATACTTCTACCCTGCTTCTGCAAGGCTGCTCCCCCACCCCCAGCAAAAGTGTGTGTGGTTAGGAGGCATTTTCAACAATCTCTATATATTTAAAAACAACAAAGAATTTTGCAGCACCTGAAAGTCTAACTTGTTTCATTTGGCACAATCCTTTTGGGACTATAGTCCACTTTGTCAGGCATATAAAGAACTGGGTTGTAAGCAACAAAAGCCGCCTCTGTGTATGTCAAAACACCACTTGTACAAGTGTGAGATCCCATGCTAGCAGGCCGGAGTTGCTTTATGTTCCACCAATATCCAATAGGATTCAGCAATTGTTCTGGCCAAAACAGAATTGGGAAGATTATCTTAAAAAATAATAGTAATTTTTTAAATCATTTTTTTTAAATTTGAATTGGATTATTTAGTGTTTTTTTTTAAAAAAAAATACAACACATTCTTCTCTTGATTCTCATCTGAAAATAACAGTTCAAATTAAACCTCATATAGGCATGCTAGTTAAACCATATGTCAGAATCCTACTTAAACCAGTGTAACTGCATGAATCAGAGTGACAAATTATTGCTTCTACTTGCATTCCTGGTCATTTGTCAAGTCATATGGCTGGAATGTGACAAGGAATATGAGCAGTATTTTGCTAATTAGCAGTGATTCACTGCTGTGGTTTATACAATTACACCTCTGCAGCCATAAATCTCCAATAGGATTCTGTGCTACTAATGCTTAGTATTCATCAGAAAATTTGAAATATTTGAAGGAATTTTGAGATATTTGAAATTCTGGAGAACTGGTGGGGAAAATAGATTGTACATAGTCTAAAAACTGCAGAACAGAAATGACAACTTCAGATCATATGGAGTCATTCAATGGTTCACTGATCTGCAGACATTTCAGGGTGTGTGTGTGTGTGTGAGGGGGAGATCTTTAAAAGCTCTTTTGGATTCCAGAATACCTTTGCAGATATTTCCCTCAATATTTTTAGGAACTGAAACATGAATACTTCCTGTGGTAGTAACAATCTATCTGCTTTTATTTCACTAGTGTCTGAAAATCATTCATATGAGAAAAACTAGATTTTGGAGGCTATAATGTATTTCTAAGAACAATAATTACATTTTCTGCAAAACTGCTCTTGGACATTGAAAATAATCCAAATGATCCAACCATATGGGCTTCCTTCGTTATTTAAAAGAGTTTAGAATATCTATCATTATTAAAACAGAATTTAAAATCAGGCCCTTGATTTTACATCAATTCAGTGATTTTTGTGATTATCACTACAGAGTTCCTCCCTTTCAATCTCTATGTGTCTCCTGTTCTGCTACTATTCTCTTCACAGTGGGAGTTCATTAATTCTGAGCTCCTTGTGAATCTTTCTTGCCCTTCTTTCCTCAGCCTACAGGCCCTCTTAAGCAGAAGTATCTCTGGCTCTCTTTGTCACACTAACTCCCATAGATTTCCCTTTTTAAAAGAAAAAAAAATTAAGTCGTTTTCAGGAAAGCTTTTCATAATGGTCAGTTTCCTACACCACACACACTGTGAATCTGATCTCCCACAGTTCATTCTTTACTAAAGCACCAGTCAGTGATTCGGAAATCAGGAATCATCAATATGGCTACAGGGGAGAAGGCAGCAACATCCCTTCCTTGTCACTTTGCTTGTGGAAGCAGTGACAAGACTGAAATGGAGAGGTTGTTGCTTCTGTCAAAGTTCTGAGCAAGAATTCTGGAAAATTTGGGTTGCTCATATGCAGAGTCTACATATGAGGAGCCTTCAGGCACAATGCTGACCATGTGAACAAAGTGCTACCTTTTCCTCTGTAACCATACTTATTATTCCAGACTACAGAACTGAGTAAAGCTTATGTCTTTGCAAACGTCTTTTCTTTGCCTTCACATTTGCCGGGTTGTGTTTTATAAATGGTAAGGCTTCACAGATCAGCATGCTTCACATGTTAAACAATTTATCAATAATTACACCATCACAAAAATACAGAGTGCTCCTAGGTTTAAGTCATCCTTATTCTTCTGTACATACTGTATAGAAATCTGTAATTAAAAAGAATTCTACTATTGAAAGATAAAGAAATAATAGGCTCAATTATGGATGATGCATACAGACTTCTAAATCAGCACTGGTCTCCATAGAATAATGAAAACTCTAAATACATAATTAAAAAAAATAAGCCACACGTCCAGCTGTACCTTTACGACGGACGATGAATTCAAATTTCGCTGGAACCAATGTGTCCAAGCTGATGTTAATGGCATTTAGGCCTGCCTCCTTCAGCCGGGGCAACAGTCTAGCTAAGTTGATGCCATTAGTAGTGACAGCAATGGTTTGCAACCCTTTTAGTTCGCGCATCTCAGCTGGGGAAAAACAATGGAGAGAAAAGGATATTAACAGAAATGTCTAAATCTTAAAGGGGATTAAGATTAACCAATAAAAACAGCGAATGAATCGGAAGACAAAAGCAGCAGCTGAGGGATGGGTGAAAATGGACATGTGTTTAAATTACATAAATTCAACATAACACATATGTAAAGCACTATGTAAGCCCTTCAGACAGCATGATCTTAAATGAGCCTCTAAGGTTCTAATGAGGCTTCCCCCAAAACACCACTATCTTCTTCAAACCTTTCCTTCCTCAAAATCTGGGACTCCCAACATTTGCTTCTCCAGGTGCTATAGATTTTAGTTCTCAGATGCCCCAGTCAATGGTAAGGAATTCTCATAACAAAAATACAAAATTTAGGACTAAAGATTGAAAACCATTCCCTCTTATTGACCAACCTTGGAAGAAAACCTAGGGTGCTCCTTATACCAAGTGGAAAGCCAGTGTGGTGTAGTGGACTAGGACCCCAGGAACATGGTTCAAACTGACACTTAGGCACTGTAATTCATTGGGGGGAAGGGAGCACCGTATTTACTAAGTCAAACTATTTGTGTACTTAGAAAATATCCATTATAACTGGGTCCTTTAGGATTTCAGGCAGGTGTTTTTCTCTGAACCTGTACCTGATCCTTTTAGCTGGAAATGCCATGAAAATGGGACTTTCTGCGTGCCCTGGTACTAAGCTGTAATCCCTGCCAATATCAAACACATTGCTTTCACACTTTTTACAGCTATACCTGTGTAGAAAAGAGCACAAACAAGGTCTTGTGTAAAACACGGCTTTATGTTTCACAAGCTGCCAATACAAAGGGTAAGCAGCCACTGAAAAAGGATAGTTTACTTAATCAAGCAGGCAGCTAGCTTTCAGTGACAACTCATTGTCATCAAGCTGTGCACCGAGATCACGTAGGTCATTTAGAAAATTATATATTAGAGCCCCAAAATTGCATGGCTGTTGCTCATCCCAAGTGACTTTTCTTAAGGTGAGTTCAGAGGCAATTTGCAAATGGTTTGTGGGTGGTGGTGGTTTCAAACTCCATGCCAGGCAGCAGTTGGGAATTTATCTCCCAACTCTTTAAACAAAGAACTGCCAAGCAGTCCAATAAAGGGATCACCTGCTCTTGCATCTGTATTTTTTTTTCGTGGGGGAGGGGGGAACGACACAACCTTTCCTGATTTTTTTTAACTTGTAGCTGTGGTTCTTCAACTAGTCATCTGTGAGTTCACACACACGGGTACTTCCGCATCAGTGCAAACACTCTCGGGGACATTCTAGAGCTTGACCCTTCCCCTTAGCCAATATGTTCATCCACCCAACAGTTGCTCCTCAGTTCCCTCTCTCCGCTGCCAGAAAAGACAACTGTGAATAGCATGACAGTCAGAGGGGAGGTTGGGTGAATCCATAGATGGCCACTTAAAGAACATCTTGGTTATATACTCCTTCCTAAACAGACATTATACCTATGAAAGAACGTGGGACACAATGTGAAATATAGCATATATAAAAGTTACTGAAGTGTAGTAATCTGTTAGAGTAGAAATGTTGTGCGAGAGCTAATTAGGTATAATAAGGTCCATCAAATGCTAACGTACTGTGCATGAAATATGCAAATGCAAAAAATTTGAAAGGTATCAGCAACGTCCCCTTTAATTTTAGCCCCACCCCTCATGTGTGCAACTCCACCCCATCACGCAGGGTTCCGTCGCAACCAGAACCAAAGGGGCTAGAAATACTTTATCAGCATTAGTTTAAGCATTACATTAACATCAGTATTATTAAGATATAACAGCAGAGAAAAGATAAAAAAACATGAAATCTTTAATCACCAGGGTCAGTACATTGTTTCACTTATATTATCACTGAGGACGTGTCACAAGCACACGTGCAACATTGTCTGAATTCTCAAATTATCATAGGCAGCCTGCTTCAACACGCCACGCTGCTGCATAATAAGCTTTGTATGCTAGCCGCGCAGTGGTCCCCAACCATGGGCCTCCAGATGTTCTTGGACTACAATTCCCAGAATCCTTCAGCAACACCTCTGCTGGCCTGGATTTCTGGGAGTTGAAGTCCAAGAACATCTGGAGGCCCAAGGTTGGGGACCACTCTGCTAGATGATGTAACCAACATGGCTATCATAAGCATATAAGAGGAGAATACCTATGATATCCACTACATCAGGACGGATGAGAGGCTCTCCCCCAGTCAGTCGTATCTTGTCCACACCCTCCTGTACAAAGAGCTTGGCAAGAGTGATGACCTCCTGTGTAGTCAGCAGTTCAGATTTGGGAGTTAGCTGAACCCCTTCCTCTGGCATACAGTACTGACCTGAAAGATGCAATAAATATGATTACAACATGACCTCAGTGATCCACATCTTTCTTCAGAATAGTTTGTTACAAAATAAATCTGAATACATAATTTGCTTACTAAAATAAGGTTATTTTATTGTATATAAAATTACCATAGAAATATTTTGTACAATGAAGTTTTATGTTATTTCCATTAATACAGTATCTTTCAAGAAGGGGGAAATGATTTTGAGTTACCACAAATTTGTTTCCTAGAGAGTATGTAAACAAAGGAAAACCAATGAATCACAGAAAGCAGTTCAACTTGCCTTCCTTCTCAATTTAATATCCCAATCCTTGACCCTACCGTTTATGAGTTACTATACTGATGTGCCTACTAATGAAAAATCATTTCCACACAAAAGCAAGTCATACAGAATAGCCATACACATTTAGGGGACCAGCTCTCTACTTTATAGTGTATCACACACAGATATATGTTCTATGATTGGAAAAACCCACAGGAAGGGCAGCACTGGAACAGCTTTGGCCTCACTGTTCACTCCAATTGTCCCTTCCATGTATCAACTACTGTAACTGGTCTCTGATCAAACTAAACCACTTTTGATGTGGCAGCCACATTGCTATAGCAATGTATCAATCAGGCCTCAGAAGAGTTACGCTATGTTTAAGGCATCCAGTAATGATACAGCACAAGAACACATCTTTGGGCTTTACTAACATGATCCTATTCAAAACTGACTTACATCTGAGGTTGCACTTCTCAGTCAGGGAGATCCTCAAGTAGTTATGCTGGCGACCAAAGCTATCCGTTAAGAAGGCAGAGAAAGGAGCAGCGTGTTCAGCCAGGAATCCTCTTCTTCTTGGGTTTGTAATCTCCTGCATTACAAAAACATTTTCAATCTTAAGTATAATGGGGTAGGATTTCATTTGGGTGAAAAACAGAAGTAAAATCAGGCAATTTTTAGCTTAGATTTTTCTAATGCTGAAGTTTGCCCCTGGCACTTTTCAGAATCAGGACACTCTATACAATACTAGCCTCTTGTGGGAGAGAGTTCCAGAATCTGGCAACAATGAGATCTCTGTGGGTAGGTGGTCAAAGGCCTACCCTGATTATCTTAACATGTGGGTAGGCTCAGAAAGGGAGATATGGTCCTTAAAATAGCTTGGACACAAGCCGTTTAGGGCTTTCTAGGTTGTATATTGTCCCCCGTCTTATTTAACTTATATGCAGAATACATCATGCGAAAGCCCGGACTGAAGGAATCCCAAACTGGAATTAAGATTGCCGGAAGAAATATCAACAACCTCAGATATGCAGATGATACCACTCTGATGGCAGAAAGTGAGGAGGAATTAAAGAACCTCGTAATGAGGGTGATAGAGGAGAGTGCAAAAAATGGTCTGAAGCTCAACATCAAAAAAACTAAGATCATGCCCACTGGTCCCATCACCTCCTGGCAAATAGAACGGGAAGAGATGGAGGCAGTGACAGATTTTACTTTCTTGGGCTCCATGATCACTGCAGATGGTGACAGCAGCAACGAAATTAAAAGACACCTGCTTCTTGGGAGGAAAGCAATGACAAACCTTGACAGCATCTTAAAAAGCAGACACATCACCTTGCCAACAAAAGTCGGAATAGTTAAAGCTATGGTTTTCCTGTAGTGATGTATGGAAGTGAGAGCTGGACCATAAAGAAGCAACCAACATGAAATTGACACAACTACGGGAGGCAGTGGTAGATAGAAGGGCCTGGTGTGCTCTAGTCTATGGTCACAAAGAGTTGGACACGATTAAGCAACTAAACAAGAACAGGTTAAAACCAGTACTTTGGATTTTTCCTACGAATGGATCAGCAGTCAGTGGAGCTGCTGTGACCAACCCCAGTTAGCAATCTGGCTGTGGCATTTTGGATCCGCTGAAGTTTCAAAATGCTTTCCAGAGGCAACCTCATGTATAGCATGTTACAGTAATCCAGCTGGGATGTAACGAAGACATGTGGCACACTGATTTAAACTGCGCAAAGGCATTTCTCACGGTCGCCAAAACCTGGGCATCCATGCCCAGAGATTAATCAGGATGTACCCCCAAGCTGCTCACCTGTGTTTTCAGAGGGAGTTTTATTTGCCTTCACCCAGTGTATTAAATGACACCAAACATTAACCTAGAGCCAAAACAACATCCTCAGATTTAGATGGAAAGGAGAGAAAGACTTGTGAGTCATCTGCATACTGGTGGCAGTGAACCACCAAAGTCCAGACAACTTCTTCCAGTGGTTCCATCTAGAGGCCGGTGACCAGGGTGTTGAACAGGATTCCCCCAGCACCACCTTCAGAGTTCTCTCCTCCAATGAAGCTTTCACCACTCCTCTTACCCATTCAACCAGTCCCTTTCTGGTAGCTTTTAGAAGCCAGGAAGGGCAAGGGTCCAACAGACATGCGATAGCTTTCATCTCTCCAAGGGTTCTGTCCATATCATCAGGTTGCTGAAACTGAAACTCTTCCATCAACAAAGGATAAACAGGGGCCATAGTTACACATTATGTGATGTCCAGGGCCAGTCCCAGTTAGCAATATAAGTTTCCAGACACTTACCAGAGGCTGGCCCGCATAGAATGTGTTACACTAATCCAGCCAGGATGTAACTAAGGCATGTGTAACCAAGGCCGGATTGGACCCCTCCAGGAATGGGCACAGCTGGCACACTAGATGAAAAATGCTGAGCAGGTTTCGCTGAGTCTTCTCATCAGTAGTTAGAAAAATTAATAAACTGTACTCAGTGTCCAAAAAACAGAGAGAGCTCTAGCTCAGCCTTGAATGTCTATCTCCTTACACAGAAATGTGAGCTAAACAATTTCACTTAGTGAAAATGACAAACATTTTCAACAATCATCCATACAAATATACTGACAGCATCTCTTAAGGTAAGGTAAAGGTTCCCCTTGACATTTAGTCCAGTCTTGTCTGGCTCTACGGGGCAGTGCTCATCCCCATTTCCAAGCCGTAGAGCCAGCATTTGTCCGAAGACAGCTTACGTGGTCACGGGGCCAGCGCAACTAGACACAGAACACCGCTACCTTCCCACCAAGGTGGTACCTATTTTTCTATTCACATTTGCATGCTTTCGAACTGCTAGGTTGGCAGGAGCTGGGACAAGCAAGGGGAGCTCACTCTGTCACATGGATTCGATCTGCAGCACAGAGACTTCTGCGGTTTAACCTCCAGCACCACCATGTCCCTCTGGGATGACAGCAACTCAATTGGCTTTAAAACTAAGAGATCTGTTTCAGTTTGAGCGCCTGTGGATTACAATTTATTTTCTCTGAGTTCTGTCCGAGGAAACACTAACACAGTGTTTCCGAATCCCATCCCAGAGAGATGGCCCAGAAAGATGCAGTGGTTGATGGCACTGAAAGCCACTGAGAGGTCCAGCAAAACCAAAAGGAACACACTCCCCCTGACCAGTTCGTGGTGTAGGTCCTCCCACCAACGCAACCAAAGCAGTCTCTGTCTCACAACCAGACCCTGGCACCAGATTAAAAAGTATCTAGATTGTCTGTGTCATGAAGGAACCCCTGGAGCTGAGAAGCCATGACCCACTCTATCCTCTTGCTCAAGAACAGAACATTAGAATGGCCAGTAATTATTCAATACCATGTTCTTACTTCTGACTCCTTTAAACATGCAGTGATCCTGTCCTGCTACAACAAGGCAGTCATCACTCCTTCTACCCATTTGGGCAGTCCCTTTATGGCAGCTTTTATGAGCCAGGAAGGGCAAGGGTCCAACTGACATGTGGCAAACTTCACCTCTAAAATGGTAAGAATATGCATTTCCAGTGGGATAGGGACAAGAGAGGATGGAAAATGAAATGGAATATCTTACTGAAAAAAGAACCAAATTACTATAAGACAACTCTATTAAAGGTGAAAAGACTTACAAAGCAGAATGTGTGTGCATGTGGGTCTGGTCTCTGGAATTTTGTTGTATGGGTAAACTATGTACAGTGGTGCCTCGCTTAACGATTGGCTCGTTTAGCGATTAATTCGCATAACGATGTGTTTTTTTTAGAAAATAATATGCACCGTATAACGATGTTTCCTATGGGCGATTTTCGCTTAGCGAAGTTTGGGACCATGCTTCGCATAACGAATGCGATTTTAGGTCCCCTGCTTCACTTAACGATGTTTTTTTTTCAATTAAAAAAGTGTCTTAGAAGGGTCAAAAACGGTTCTAAATGCTTGGATTCGTTAGAGGACCCCCTAAGTCATGTGCAAACCTGATTTGGCTTTGATCTGACTTTTAGTTAATTTATGGTTAATTTTTTTTTCCGGCCCATAGGAACCAATGGACCTGTCAAAATCTGACAGCTCCATGCTTTCCTATGGGGGAGAAAACAATTCGCCATAAATTAACGAAAGTTCAGATCAAAGCCAAATCAGGTTTGCACACGACTTAGGGGGTCCTCTAACAAACCCAAGAATTTAGAACAGTTGCTGAGTCTTCATTAATTTTTTGTGAATTTTTTCTTCCCCCATAGGAAATAATGGTGCTGTCAGATTTTGACAGCTGTCAAAAGTTGGGGGAAAAAAAATCACCATTAATTAACGAAAAGTCAGATCAAAGCCAAATTAACTTTTGCATCCGTTTTAGAGGGTGCAGAAGCTAATCCAAGCATTTTAAACCATTTTTGACCCTTTTATGACACACTTAATTTTGCAAAAATTGACTTCGCAAAGCCATTGAAATGTATTGAGTCAGCTACAATACATTCCAATGGATGAAACATTGTATCGTTTAACGATGTTTCCTATGGGTTTTTTCGCTTAAGGACGGCAATCCGTGCCTATTGGAACGGATTAACCGGTTTCCAATGCATTCCTATGGAAAATGGTGTTTCGCATAACGATGTTTCACATAACGTTTTTTTTTGGAACCAATTAAAATCGTTATGCGAGGCACCACTGTATACACTTACAATGACAATAAATTTATTTGATTGTATTTGAAGTGCAGTTATAGCAGATTAATATAAAAGTAGACACTTTGTTCAAGTCCAGAAGCAAAAGGCTTTATCAAAATGTAAAATTACTAAGAGTATAATATGGAGACATGCTCAGTATAAATCCCAAAATGTTGCATTGAACTGTGAGAAAGTCCTCTACAAGCTGGGTTTGCATACATTTTCTCCTTATTACAATTAAATACTTTAAATATTTTGGTCCTCTGCTATTATGAGACTGCTGTCTTCCCTTGTTTTTCTACTTCTCTGGAATGCTGGAGTATGCTACACTGCAAAACTTTCTTACAGGTTCCAGTTCTCACAACTGATACCAGCAAGCGTGATTAATCACTTGATTGTTTAGACATTCCACAGTGCTGTATTTAGAAATACTTGAAATATTTCAGATTCCTAGATAAAAGCAAAGACATTTCAACAAATTAATATTCTTTCTTTCTTTGTATCTGAGCACTGCACAATTTAAAATTATGGACATGCATAAAATACAAGAAAAATTAAAAAATGAATTAAAATGTTAGGAGAGAATTAGACCATGTTTGACCAGAAACATCCGACTTCAGCAATATTCTCAGTCATTTGCTAGATCTTTTTATGTATTCCCCCTGAACTGTAAGAAGATTCATCTCTTCTCCAAAGGGCATCAGTATTCAAAAAAGGAAACACATCAGCTGTCAGACCATGAAGAGCAAAAGGGAATCGTGGGGTGTTAATGAATGTGGCCATTTTGATTTGATGGCACTGACTGACGTACTGCAACATGCTTAGAAAAGCAATTAAAATCCTGCATTAATCTTTATATAAACTCCTTTTGGATTACTGTGCAATAGTTTTACCTTTTCTCTAGTACAGGCTACTTCAGACAAACAAATTCCAGAGAAACGAAGCATTTACACAGCAACACTCTTTTAAACAGCATTTAAAATTAATTGAACAAGTGCTAGAATCAAAACATGAAATAAACATACGGTTGGGTAAGTCTACAGCTTAAATATCTTCAAGATTGTGTGCTGGTTTAAGTAAGCTTACTGTTCATGAATACTGG
The DNA here is from genome assembly GCF_051106095.1 of Pogona vitticeps. NCBI lineage: Eukaryota > Metazoa > Chordata > Lepidosauria > Squamata > Agamidae > Pogona > Pogona vitticeps. The sequence continues at coordinate 43,913,733 of NC_135783.1, read as the reverse complement.
TTAATGAAGCCCGGCATTGTCTCTCTACAGCCTGGAGATGGCTCTCCAGTCTCAGGGAGAGACCCTTCCCCAGTCATACAACAGAAAAGCTTTCACGAAAGTTGGAAAATTTCCCCTTTAAGACTTCAACTCCCCAAATTCCCCCAATCAACATGGGGAAACCCCAGAGTTGTGGCCCAAAAAGTAATGTTTCTAAGCTCAGGTAAATGGTTGACTAATAGTTACACTGACTAGGCGATTCTGTATCTTGCTGTTTCAAAAACCAACTTTTCTAAGCAATGCCTTTTATCTGGCGATGTTGGGTCTTAACATAAGGAAACTTGGAAGTGAACAGTTAGTCATCAGGAGGAAGCAGCTTTCAAGCTTGCAGCTTCTACTTTTGTTTTGTTTTGTTTTGCCAAGAGGCCACAGCCAAGAACACTTTGAATTGAAGAAGTCTGAGCCAAGGAGTTTATTTGAGGATTCAAAGTGAACTCATTTTTCTGCATGAAAATCTGCTCCTGTTTGCTCTCTCATTCAACGCAGCTTTCTTCATTTCAGCAGCAGAGCTGACTGAGCGGGAGTCACTTGCAATTTCCACTCTTAAAGAACTGGAATCAGAATTTCTTGTTCATCCATTTCAAAACATGCCAGAGTCTACTTGTAGATCTCTATCTAACTTCTGCCCATCTTGTGCCTACAACTTTAAGGATGTGTTGCAAATAAGCTTTTGTGAATTTTTGCTTTTAGCTAACTTTGCACTGATATTGGCTATACCTATACCATGGTAATTATAGCTACGGGCATTCTTAAAGGAAGATCTGAATGTGAACAACTGAGGCTATTGTCAACTCCACATTTAAAAGTATTGCAATATGAGGCACTTATTTAGCACTAAGGTTGAACAGCAGGGAAAGTAACTTATGACTCTCCATATGTTGCTTAACTGCAATAACCATCAGTGGTAGCCTAGCTGTTGGAGGGTTGAATGAGGGCTGATGGAAGCTGCCATCGTGGAGCACTATGAACTGCCAATCTATGTGCTCAAATATGTGCAAACCCCCAACTTAAAACAATGGGTTACTTTCGCCAAAGACAGGAGAAACGTGTGATAGCTTTTCAAGCACGGATGCAGCCTTCAAGTCAGGCCTGTCTCTTCCATTTAGGTCTGCACGGGAATGTGGCTCAAGAAAGAACAGGCAAGCTTATTTCTATTGTCAGATCAACTTTCCCCTGGAAAGCAGAAAATAAATTAGAAATACAGATTAAAGGAAAAAAAGGGACATGACAGAAAGTAATAATGAAATAATGTAGGTACTTATAAGTAGGACGGATAGATCTGTCAGTTTCAGCTTCTCAGTCTCACCATCCTACTTTATCCCATTCAATGTCTCCAGAAATTTGCAAAACTCCACCTGAAAACTGGTATATATATTTCATACACACACACACACACACACACACACACACACAGTTTCCCTAATGCACATGTTTGGACAAGCCATTTACCTTAATATAATGCTGTTTGCACAGTTCTTTAGTTAAATTTTCTGAAAAGTTCAAAGGCTACCTTGTTTGCATATCTATTTGGAAAGTGCAAAATTAGCTGTGTTATTAAAATGTAAACTGAACTTTCCCTTACATGTATGCAATTTTGTTTAATCTCCTACTTAGTGCAGGAAAGCCATAACTATAGTATCTTCCACAGATGGCTTTCTTATCTCTGCTTGATGATTGCCTGAAAGGGAAAGTCTACCACCCTTCTAGGTAATTTGCTAAATCATCAATCACCTTTATTATCAAGACATCTACCAAGTTCAGCTCAGATACAGCTATTCCAACATGCCATTAAATCTGCCCCTGTCCACTGAAGCAGTCTACAATAAGTCTTTGCTCTCTTCTCTGCGACAACCCTTCAAACATATGACTACAAATTTCTTTCCTGAGTCTAACTCATTGAATTTCCATGTGACATAATTACTTCAGCCCAAAGTCCCTGCTATTTTAATGTAATCAATCAACTTCTCTTAGTAGTGAGGATCAAGCCAAAGACAATGAATCTACAACTAGAAGTTTTTCAGTGACTACAGTATCATTATCATTATTTTAGAATATCTATACCTACTTTAGTCACCTTAAGCGACAGGTGTCATACTCATTCCATCAAGGTGTTTGCTCTCTAAAATGTAAGAATTCTCATATTACTGTTCCAACCAGTTCTTGCTATGAGAAAGGCTACCATTTATTTGCTACTAAGTTGGCCAATAAATCTAGCGTGATAGTGTACATGTTACTATGGGAAATATTTGTTCAGTTACATATTAAAATTGATGGAGAACACCAAAGGTCAAAGTGAACTAGCAAAGTGACCTGTTGCTGATTTATTAGCCAGGTCCTTCATGTGATGCCACTGGATACAGCAAAAGAAGTTAAGATATGTCACAAGAAAAGGGCCTGCTGAAAGGTCATTACTTCCAAACAGTTGATTAGTTGATTGAAGATCTATTTTTAATGTTATTACACCTATTTCTCCAAATAATACAATTTTATGGATTCTTCCATATTACTACACATATTTGGTTTGATCACTAAGAGGCAAATGAGATGAATTGCTATACTTAAGTACAGTTCACACAGAAAACAAAACGCTGGCCAAGCCTTCAATGGACTGTACAGTGGTGCCTCGCTAGACAGTTACCCCGCATGACAGTTTTTTTGCTAGACATTGACTTTTTGCGATCGCTATAGTGATTTGCAAAACAGTGATTCCTATGGGGGAATTTCGCTGGACAATGTTTGGTCCCTGCTTCGCAAACCGATTTTCGCTAGACGACAATTTTGACAGCTGCGCTCGCAAAAGACGATGATTTTGATAGCTGCGCTCGCAAAACAGGTGTTTTCGGGACCTAAGCTTTGCAAGACAGAGATTTAAACAGCTGATCGGCGGTTCACAAAGTGGCTTTCCTATGGCCGATCTTCGCTAGACAATGACTCTTCCCCATTGGAACGCATTAAACAGGTTTCAATGCATTCCAATGGGGAAATGCTTTTCGCTAGACAATAATTTTGCTAAACAGCTATTTCAGTGGAATGGATTATCATCGTCTAGCGAGGCACCACTGTAAAGGGAAAGAGGTTGCTGGAAGGAAAATACCCATTCCTTAACCAGCTCTTTATGCCTGCTTGCTGTCAAAGACTCTCTTAAAGCAGGGTTTAAAGGGAAAATAATGAGGGACCGGTTGGGACTCGGCTATTTCTGAGTGTTCTGTAAATGATTTTTCAAGCCAATCCAAACTGAACACAGGGGAAGTAATCCATTTCTGACATCAAAAGTAACATTGCTCTGATTAAAAAAATATTCTGAGAGAGATGGGGCAGGCTGCACAGCTTTGTCTCTTTATCAATTTCCCATGGTACTTTCTAGCCCAGATGCAGAAAACCTCTGGCCCACCTAATATTCCTGGATTACGATTCCCATGGTAGTACCCTCTAGCAGGCTAGTCTAGAATTCAGACTGGTTCAAGCTCTCCCATCACCTGCTACCAGATCCTTTTAACAAGAGATGCCAGGCAATGAACCAGAAATTACTGCATGCAAAATATGTATCCTACTACTTAATTATAATCCATCTGTGACCATGGACCAACCCATGCTGGGGTTGATGCGAGCTGGAGCTCAAAAGCATTTGGATGGTCACAGGTTGCCCATCCCTACAAGAAACAGTCATAGATATGTTTGTTTGTTTGTTTGTTTGTTTGTTTAACTTATATGCTGCCTACTCTACCCAAAGATGGTATGTACAACTAATACCATAAATGTTCCAGAATAATTATTGATGATCATATACCTAATCAGTAGTTTCATGCATTTGATTAAGCCATAACTAGAGATGGAGGTATTTGTGTTGCGTTGTCCATAATCGATTACCCACTCCTGGCAGGAGGCGGGATGACAAGCCTCTGAGAGTGACTAATCCATTGTGGAGAACGGTGCGATAGGAAGCTTCTGTGGAGCCAGCGGCAGCAGTGCAACTGTGAGTGGACACGTTATACGAATATGAATACGCCCATCTCTAGCCATAACATGTTCTATTAGGTTAAAATATAATACTGCAATTCTGTAAGAAGTCAGCTTTTACTTCTTTTGCTCACCTAGCAGAATCGACTGGCAAGGAACTACCCTCCATAACAAAACCATGTTATTTAACAGTCATACTTGGGGAAAAAAATCTTGCTCTAAGGATTCACCATTGAAGCCTTCAATTTATTCTACTTCTGAATAAATGAAGCTTAAGAAAAAGTATTATTTTCTATTTTTCTCTCCTATTAACAGCTGTTTGCAAAATTTGAGGGTCATGGTTGTAAACACTAAGATCATCTTTAAAAAATTATGCAGGCTACACATTGCACACACACCCCAGCAAGCTGGGTACTCATTTTACTGAGCTCAGAAGGGCAGAAGGCTGAGTCAACCTTGAGCCGGCTACCTGGGATTGAACCCAAGGTTGTGAGCACAGTTTTGGCTGCAGTACAGCAATTTTAACCACTGCACCACGAGAAGGAGTAAGTCCCCAGAAATGCTCATGGCTGGTGAACCGGCTTTCTAAACCGGATTATCTGGAGATTCTGAGAGTTCACACAGATATAATCTTTCACCTTGGGCTCTGGTGGTTCTTCACTTTGACAACAGGACAGCAATCAGCTTGCCAAAGGCAGTTAACAAAGGAAATCTTTTTAACTGGAGAGCTGAAAGGTCAACACTTCAGTCTAGTTTCAACCTCAAACCACAAAATAGCAATGCTGCAGATATCCATCAAAACACTTTTCAGAAACACCTAGGAGCCTCAGTATGTCATGAAAAGGGAGGGGGTGTTTTAAAAAAATCAGTAACACATGCAGTTTAGGTTTGACATGAAACCTTGGTACATTCATCCTTTTGTATGCTCTCCTCTCCACTGGCAGCAGAAAGGAGATTGGAAGCCTTCACTTCAGCTTTTAAATAAACTATACTTCCCTTTTATGTTTGAAATTAAAAAAAACCTGTGCTCTTCTTAAGTTTCTGGTGGCTTTAGGTCAAGCCTAGATCTAAAACTTCAGGTTGATTCTGAATTGTTTTAACAAAGTACCTTTTCAACTAACCACATTCCCAGAGTTTGGATGTAATGAGAAACAGTAACACAAACTCAGACATTCTAGTTAAGATCTCCCTTGACCATTGCCCGGCCTGGCTAATCAAAGCAGCCAGGCCTCTAACAATGGAGTGGGCCATGCAATAAATATCAGCAAACCCTCGAGCCACACAGTGCTGCTGATGAACGCCAGGTCAGTACAAAACAAAACTGCCCTCATCCATGATGTAATTCTGGATGAGGGGGCTGACCTGGCGTGCATTACTGAGACCTGGGTGGGAGAGGAAGGTGGTGTCCCCCTCTCCCAGCTGTGTCCTCCTGGGTACTCAGTCCAGCACCAGTGTCGCTCAGAGGGTCGGGGAGGGGGAGTTGCTATAGTCTATAGGAGTTCTATCTCCTTGACCAGGCTTCCTATCCCTTTGAGAGGAGGTCTTGAGGGCCTGTATTGTGTGTTGGGCTCACGAGACAGATTAGGGATTCTGTTGGTGTACCGCCCACCCTGCTGCGTACCAACAGTCTCCCTACCTGAGCTGACGGAGGCAGTCTCGGACCTGGTGTTGAGGACTCCCAGGCTGCTGGTGCTGGGGGACCTCAACATCCATGCTGAGGCTGCCTTGACTGGGGCAGCTCAGGACTTCATGGCCGCCATGACAACCATGGGGCTGTCTCAATGTGTCATCGGCCCGACACATGAGAAGGGCCACACCTTGGACCTGGTTTTCACAACGGGACTGGAAGGTGGTGGTTTGGATGTGGAGGGGCTGGTCGTGACCCCATTGTCATGGTCAGACCACTTCCTGGTCAAATTTAGTCTATTAGCTTCTTCTTCCCTCTGCAAGGGTGGGGGATCGATTAAGATGATCCGCCCCCGGAGACTAATGGATCCGGATGGTTTCCTGAATGCTCTGGGGGAGTATCCGTCTGATATGGTTGGCGCTCCTGTCGAAGCTCAGGTCACCCTATGGAATAGGGAGATGACCCGGGCGGTTGACACGATTGCGCCTAAGCGCCCTCTCCCTGCTCGCCGAGCCCAGACAGCTCCCTGGTATACTTCTGAACTGCGGGCGATGAAGCAAGAGGGGAGACGGCTGGAGCGCAGGTGGAGGAAGTCCCGCTGGGAATCCGATCGAACACGACTTAGAGCCCATTATCGGGCCTATTTCGTGGCAATATGGCTGGCGAAACGGCAATATTTCTCCAGCCGTATTGCTTCCTCAGAATGTCGTCCAGCAGAGCTGTTTCGGGTGGTCCGGGATCTTCTTCAACCGGGAAACCCGGTGGAGGTCCCGGACTGCTCATCAGCTCGCTGTGATGAGTTTGCTATTCATTTTGAGGAAAAAATCGCTCAGATTCGCAGTGGGCTGGACTCCACTGTTACTGCAAAATCGGAAGATGTGTCCAGTGGGCCATGCTTAGGTCAAACTTTAATGGATGAGTTTCAATTGTTGAGACCCGAGGATGTGGACAGGGTACTTGGATCTGTCCGTTCTACCACCACGCCGCTCGACCCTTGCCCATCTTGGCTAATTGGAAGATCTGCCAGGGGGGTTCGCACTTGGGTCCAGGAGGCCGTGAACGCCTCTCTGAGAGAGGGAGTGGTCCCTACCGCCTTGAAAGAGGCGGTAATTCGACCACTCCTTAAAAAGCCTAACCTGGATCCAAGGCTGGTGATTAACTACCGACCAGTGGCGAACCTCCCTTATTTGGCCAAGGTGTTGGAGCGGGTTGTGGCCGGGCAACTCCAGGCGCTGCTGGATGAAACGGATTTTCTGGATCCATTTCAATCGGGTTTCAGGCCGGGTTTTAGTACAGAGACAGCCTTGGTCGCCCTGTATGATGACCTTTGCCGGGAGAGAGACAGGGGGAGTGTGACCCTGTTGATACTCCTGGACCTCTCAGCGGCTTTCGACACCATCGACCATGGTGTCCTTCTGGATAGGCTGGCTGGGTTAGGAGTTGGGGGCACTGTTTTACGGTGGTTCCGCTCCTTCCTAGCTGACCGTATCCAGAGGGTGGTGCTGGGGGACAGTTGCTCTGCCCCATGGCAGTTATGTCATGGGGTTCCTCAGGGCTCGATACTGTCCCCCATGCTGTTTAACATCTACATGAAACCGCTGGGAGAGGTCATCAGGAGGTTTGGGCTGAGGAGTCAGCAATATGCTGACGACACTCAGCTCTACCTCTCGTTTTCCACCAATCCAGGTGAGGCGGTTTCTGTGCTGAACTCGTGTCTGGACCTGATAATGGACTGGATGAGGGTTAATAAATTGAAACTCAATCCAGACAAGACGGAAGTGCTGTTAGTGGGTGCTTCGCCGGACAGGTTGGAGGGCCACTTCCCTGTCCTGAATGGGGTTACACTCCCCCTAAGGGACAGGGTCCGCAGCTTGGGGGTGCTCCTGGACCCCAGTCTAACACTGGAAGCCCAGGTGGACTCGGTGGCCAGGGGCGCCTTCCTCCAGCTGCGGAAACTATACCAGCTACGGCCCTACCTGGACGAGCGGAGTCTCATGACAGTTACACATGCACTGGTAACATCTCGTATTGATTATTGCAATGCGCTCTACGTGGGGCTGCCTTTGAAGACGGTCCGGCGACTGCAACTGGTCCAGAATCGAGCTGCGCGGCTGGTGAGTGGTGGGGCCGCCAGAGAGCACATCAAGCCGATTCTGTATAATTTACACTGGTTACCAGTTGCTGTCCGGGCCCAATTCAAAGTGCTTGTTTTGACATATAAAGCCCTAAACGGCTTGGGCCCTGGATACTTGAAGGACCGCCTCCTTCCATATGAGCCTACCCGGCTGTTAAGATCTAGCCAGGGGGCCCTTTTGAAAGAGCCATCCCTCAAGGAGGTAAGAGGGATGGCTTGTAGACAAAGGGCCTTCTCGGCAGCTGCCCCCAGACTATGGAACGCCCTCCCAACTGAAATTCGCCTGGCGCCGACACTGATGATATTTCGACGCCAGGTCAAAACCTTCCTGTTCCAGAAGGCTTTTAATTGAAATAACAATAACTGTGGGTCTTAATGATGGCAATTTTAATTGTATTTTTAATTGTATTTTAATTGTATTTTAACTGTATTTTAATTATTTTATTTTATTGCATTGAATTTTAATTGTTGTGAGCCGCCCAGGGACCTTTGGGTAGAGTGGGCGGCATATAAATTAAATAAATAATAAATAATAATTAATGGGTCTCTCCATTAGGCCCATTAGGAAGAAACCAAATTTGGCGGAGGATGATATTGGAAATTATAGGCCCGCCACCAATGTTTCTTTCTTGAGCAAAGTGGTGGAGAGCGTGGTGGCAGACCAACTTCAGACGCTTTTGGACGAAACCAATGCCCTGGATCCATTTCAGTCGGGCTTCAGGCCGCGCTACGGCACAGAGACGCCACTGACTGCACTGCTGGATGACCTGCTGAGGGAGGCTGACGGGGGCAATGTGTCCTTGTTGGTCCTCCTCGATATCTCAGCCGCCTTCGATACCATCAACCACAGTATCCTCCTGAGGAGGCTCTCCGAGTTGGGAATTGGTGGCCTGGTGCTTGCCTGGTTCCGATCCTTCTTGGAGGACCGTCCCCAGAGAGTGCAGCTTGGGGAGAGTGTTTCGGCCCCGTGGAGCCTCAATTGTGGGGTTCCGCAGGGGTCGATCATCTCCTCAATGCTGTTTAATATCTATATGAGGCCCGCTGGGAGGGGTCATCAGGGGGTGTGGGGCTTCGTGCCACCAGTACGCTGATGACACGCAGCTTTACATCTCCTTTTCACCTATTTCAGTGGATGCCGTTCTGTCCATCCAGCACTGCCTGGAGACTGTACTGCAATGGATGCAGCTGAATGGGTTGAGGCTGAACCCGGACACGACGGAGGTCTTGAGGGTGGGTGGTTCCTCCATCAGCGGTTTAGGTGATTCCCTCTCCTTTGGAGGGATGACCCTTGCCACAAAGAGTGAAGTTCGCAGCTTGGGGATACATCTGGACTCGGTGCTTACCATGGAAACCCAGGTGGCGTCCGTGGCCCACTCCGCGTACTTCCATCTATGGCGGATTGCCCAGCTGCGACCGCATCTTGATGGGGGAGCCCTCACCACTCTACGTGGGGCTGCCTTTGAGGTTGATGAGGAAAGTTCAAATAGTTCAGAATGCGGCAGCTAGGCTCCTTAGTGGGGTGAGGAAATATCAGCATATCTCCCCTGGCTGCTCTGCATTGGCTGCCCATTCGTTTCCGCAAAGTACTTCAAAGTACTAATGATGACGTATAAAGCCCTAAACTGTTTGGGACCTCGCTATCTGACAGAGCATCTTCTCCCACCTAGTTCTACCCGAATCACCCGACATAGCCAGCAGGGACGGCTGAGAGACCTAACACCAAGAGAGGCCCAGAAAGAAAGAACAAGAAACCAGGCCTTCTCAGCAGTGGCGACTCGCCTCTGGAACCGCCTCCCAACAGAAATTCGTCTGGCACCCTCACTGGGTGTTTTTAAAAGCCATTCAAAAACATGGCTTTTCAGGCAGGCCTTCCCTCCAGTCAATTAAACTGACCTTTACTTTTTCTTTTAATCATTCCATCTTGGCAAGAATTTATATAATAGTTAAAAAAATGATGTTTTAAATGTTTTTAGGATGTTGTTTTGCTATGTTTTATGTATGTAAGCCACCACGAGTAGACTTTGTCTAGGGGGCGGGGTAAAAATCCAATAAAAGTAAAGTAAATTCAGACATTCCAGTTAAGATAGTTGTCATGGACATAAATGACTGCGTATAAAGACTGTCTATCACAAATCTATACAAATTAAGTACTAGAACCAAGACCTGTTTTCTACCTATATACAAAGACATATGAGATGTGATGCAATGACTATATTTTGTGTCAGCTAGGAATATTCCACATGTAAATTTCTATTTTTACAGAAAGTAATAGCTCCAAAAAAGTGTCAACTCTGTTTCTCAGTAAGGCCCATGAGGAAAGGAAGTTATTTCTAAGATGTTTAATTAGACTGTATGATAGATGCAATGGCCAAAATCTTGTTGTTTAGCACAGTAAACTGTGCTAGAATAGGGGATTTGGAATGGAATTTACAGAGCAGTTGACTTGTCCATAAATTCCACTGGTTCAAATGGCCCTACTCCGGTTTAGTTGACTATGCTTAGAAGCTTTAGGACAGTTGTTGTTATTTAGTTGTTAAGTCATGTCCGACTCTTTGTGACCCCATGGACCAGACCATGCCAGGCCCTCCTGTATTCCACTGCCTCCCGGAGTTGGGTCGAAATCATGTTGGTCGCTTCGATGACACTGTCCAACCATCTTGTCCTCTCTCGTCCCCTTCTCCTCCTGCTTTCACACTTTCCTAACAACAGGGTCTTTTCCAGGGAGTCTTCTCTTCTCTTGAAATGGCCAAAGTATTGGAGCCTCAGCTTCAGGATCTGTCCTTCCAGTGAGCACTCAGGGTTGATTTCCTTCAAAATGGATGGGTTTGTTCTCTTTGCAGTCCAGGGGACTCTCAAGAGTCTCCTCCAGCACCACAGTTCAAAAGCATCAATTCTTTGGCGGTCAGCCTTCTCACTTCCACACATTGCTACTGGGAAAACCATAGCTTTGACTAAGTGGACCTTTGTCGGCAAGATGCTGTCTAGGTTTGTCATCACTTTCCTCCCAAGAAGCAGGCATCTTTTAATTTCGTGGCTGCTGTCTCCATCTGCAGTGATCATGGAGCCCAAGAAAGTAAAATCAGTCACTGCCTCCATATCTTCCCCTTCTATTTGCTAGGAGGTGGTGGGACCAGTGGCTATGATCTTAGTTGTTTTTTTTTATGTTGATGTTTTTAGGATAGTAAAGTAGGCCAATTTGAAGCAACTGAACTTATGAAGGAGTTGACTCAATGAGCCTACTCTACTGCCATTTACTACACTAAGCAATAGGATTTTGTTCTAGGGAGTTTTAAAAAGCAAGCTTTGTAATTAATTGGGGAGTGTATAGTAGTTAGAGCATAAGATGTGGCTTTGAAATAGCTGAGTTCAAGTCAACAAAACCAAAAATTCACTGAGTGGCTATGGGGCAAGCCATACTCTCTCAGCCTGACCTACCACATTGTGATGATAAACTAGGGAGGAGAAGAACCCTAAGCTTGTAGGATAAAAAGTGAACTATAAGGGCAATGAGTAAATGAATAATTGAATAAAATGGCCTGTTTAAAGGATTCTCACTCATCCATAAATATATAAATTAATGAACATGATTCTGATGCATAAACACAAAACATTGGAAAACCCAACTAAAAAACTGAAGAATTCTCTAAAAGATTAGAAACAGCTTCACACATCATTTTAAGATCCATATACATTCTTCAAAGTGAAACTGCAACAAAGTATTGAGAAACATATGTATCATCTAGGCACATAATTACATTTTTATAAATGTTAACACTCCCAGATAATTAAGCTTTTGCAATCTACAATTGTAATTGTAACTCAAAATGAAATCTGTTGATATTTAATGACTGAAACAAATCCAAAATGACTCATAAGGATCTGTTAAAACAATTTTCTTAATAAAAATGAGAAAATCTGTTGCATCATCATTCAGATAACTGCTACAATTTTAAAGCCATTCAAACCTGAATGTTATTCACCTTTGCTTTTATTCACCTTTGCAGTAATAAGACTCAAATGTTTATAGATATATTTTACTTTTCCCTAAACAGGCAGTCTAAACTACAGTAGAACCCCTGTATCTGCAGGACCAATATCCTCGGTTTCACTTATCATGGTCCGAAAACATTAAAAATATTAAAAGAAAAAATCTGGAAATATACATATCCATGGTATAATCTCCAGAAGTGCTCACTAGAGGGAGCCAGAGATCATGCTACATATATGGTTCACTATTACAGTATCCATAGTTTCTGGCATCTGCAGGGGGGGCTGGAACCAATCCTCCACAAATATGGGGGATCCCACCATATACCTGTTTATTATGTTTTTCTGTGTGCTTTCTCTTCCAAACATACTGGTTTTTCCACTCTTCATCAGTGTAATCTTAATACCTAGGTTCCACTTTGAAAAAAATCTAAATTCTTACTCATTAATAGCAAACTCAAATGGTTGTGAATCAACAGAACTGGAGCCAAATGAGGTCAGTGTAAAACAATCATGTGGCTTTCAGTGCCCTTGGGTGAACTCTAGCATATTAATGAAAGCAAAACAAATTAAAAGACCCAAAAGAAAGTGTGTGGGGAGGAACCAAACTCTAAACCTCTCAGCCTTGCAAAGCCCGAGCATGTTCAGTGTTCTCTAGCTGAATGTCAATTAGAAAAGAATAATGGAAAAAAGTGGAAGAAGAAAAATTCCTGCCTTCCTTTTGTCAATTTACTCTGGAGGAGACTTGTGGACACACCTCTGCCACTACAAGGAACACTTGTGATACTGGCATCTTAAGCAACACCTTAACCTGTTTAAGCACATAACCTGTTTAACAATACTGTTTTAATTCGTGACAGTTGTCAGTGGCTTGTGGAACAAGTAGGGGTAGAGGGTAAGTCACCATTTTCCGATAAAGTGTTCCCCCACCTTGGACAATGAAGCCTTCCAATAAGAAGTGTTTTTAAAAATCACATTTTACTTATCTGTTGTGTCATCAACAAGATACTCAATTGTAGGGAAAAGATATAGAGCACCAGGCCCTAGCTTTGCAGATTTACCGAGAGGTCAAGAAAACACCGTATCATCAGAATGGTAAGGATGCAAGAGAAACCAATGAAAAACAAACAGAAATTATTCTCTTCTATCTCTGAACATCTGCTGGTTCCACATTCTGGCACTGTAATTATCCCACATTCTGGCACTGTAATTATCCCAGGAGCCTTTTCCCCCCTTTCAGATAGATTAGCTGTAATCTGATCTTCTAAAACAGTTTTGAGGCAACAATGATATACAGACATTTATGCAAAACCAGGAAAATGCCTACTGAGAGAAAGCCTATATAATATACAGTATTGTCTGACAGTCTCCGAACTCCAAATACAAGTTGACTATCAAGACTGAAAATTTGTGGTCTCTATTCATCTCAATACTTTCCTAACTCAGGATTGTGTCCAGAAGCTTGCAGCTTTTTAAACCCCATTTGTCCGTAGTAACTCATGTGAGACTCACTTGCCAACGAGCAGCATATCTATGAAACCCCAACTGGTCCCCATGTGAAGAGTGAAAGGCAGCACAATGGATCTCTGTATTGCCCCTCTGTACAATGAGACTACCTTTTTAGATATGGTTCCACTACCATTCCACTGACAATGCTGCCCAAGGAGTGAATAAAAGCAACTGGTTGTACATCTTATAGCAAATGCTGAAAGGCGGCAACTCTTGTCTTCTGATTCTGGTAGCCCCAGTACAGGTGAACAAAAGGAGCAGCTTTTGTACTCACACCAACTGTCATGCTTACTGCAGTTAGTTTACTTTGTTGTTTTTCAAACAATGCGGCAGACATTTGAAATTAAGCCACATCCTATTTGCACAATCTTACCGTCTTTAACTTGCAAAGACTTGATTTTTTGCTGATCATGCTAGAGAACTACACTGGAAATCTTTTTTTTTCTGGATGAGATCCAGATTACATTAGCAAAAACTTTTCTGTGTCCATAACTTTTCTGTGTCCAAGGGCGAAGGAGCAAAGTCCAAATTCAGGGGTCACTTTCATGACAGCACATTCAGCAGTTCAAGATATTCTCTTTCCATTTGAGCAATTAGAGCTTGGCTTTGGCTACTGATTCAGTAGCCTACTAATTGATTTTGAAGGCCAAATATCTATATGGTAATAAAGATTGGCTTACAAAATAAAAAAGGCAGAAGGATTTTTACAAATCAACACTGATTTAAAAGCAGCTCAAGGTCTACAAGTCAAGAAGAGACTAGTCCCCATGAGGGCATCAAGCTATAGGTATTACTGCCCTCTGCTAGAACAAAGAATTTATGAAGCCAGTCAGTATTTATGTGTACATGCACGTATATGTGTTCATGCACATATGTATGTAGATGCACAGAGGTAAAGAACATTAAACAACCCCTCTTGTTTCATATACATTTAAACTGTTGTTGTTTAGAGCTGTTTGTTTCCAGCATGGTGTCCAGCAGTAACTACAGAAAGTCAGACTGTTAGAACAAGCAAAAGGGACTCCACTTTCTGTGCAAAAGGTAGCACAGTATCTTTAATTTGTTGCAAGAAGATATAACATTGTGCCTTTCAACTTGCTGCAAGAAAGTATTTTACAAATTTTACACCTCTTGCCTTAAAAAGAATATACAGCAGTTAATGCTTACATTAAAAAAGTTTCCCCCCATTAAAAATAAAACACCTGTAATGGAACAGAAGAATAAGGAAAAAGAATAATGAGTCAAGTTACATGAGGAGTACTAAGGGATGGCGGGAGGATGGAACAAAAGCTTATTCAAAATGATTTCCAAACAGGGAATTAGCAGCTAAATATGTGCATCCCAACTACTCTTACTATGCCTGATGCCAAAAAGGAGTTTTCCAGAACTTGAAAAATTCCTCAGCTAGGATATGCTGAAAAGGGACGTGGTGGCGCTGCGGGCTAAACCGCAGAAGCCTGTGCTGCAAGGTCAGAAGACCAGCAGTCATAAGATTGGATCCATGCGACAGAGTGAGCTCCCATCGCTTTGTCCCAGCTCCTTGCCAACCTAGCAGTTCGAAAGCAGGCAAATGTGAATAGATAAATAGGTACCATCTCGGTGGGAAGGTAAAAAGGCATTCCCTAGTCATGCTGGCCATGTGACAACGGAAACTCTTCGGACAAGCACTGGCTCTACGGCTTGAAAATGGGATGAGCACAGCCCCCTAGAGTCGGACATGACTGGATTAAAAATGCCAAGGGGAACCTTTACCTTTAGGCTATGCTGAAGAGTTATTACCTGCAAGTTGCAAATATAATAAAGCAAGACTAAAATTAGCAAAAAAATATCCTAATTCTCTACACCGCTTGCTAGTCTCAGATTACATATTAATTTCTCAGACAGCACAGTTTTCCCTTCTCTACCAAGTTGTCTTCTTACGGACTCATCAGGGGATTTCCAATGGGGTACTAAGTAACACTGCACCTACCAAAAAAATAATTAGCTCCCTGTGAGGCAAGTGTCCATTCCCACCCAGAACACCAGAAAATACAGCCATCTCATATTCCTTCATTAGCTACAGTACTTTGTGATAATATTTATAGTTGGCCACGGGTGCGTTTGGAGGGGAAACAAGAGAGGGCCTTCTCTGTTGCTGCTCCCAGATTCTGAAACTCCCTGCCACAGGAGGCTAGTCTGGCTGCACCTTTACTGTCCTTCCACAAGCAGGCGAAGACCTTTCTTCTCAGGCAGGCTTTCCCTGAACAAATGGCTGCAGACTGGAGTTTTTAAAATGGATTGCTGGTACCTTACTGAATTCAATGTGGTTTGGTGTTGCTTATATTTTTTTGGTATATTTTGTATCCATTGATCCTTTTAGTATAAATACTATTTTTTAATTGTTGTAAGCTGCCTCGGGTCTTTTTTTAAGGCAAAAGACAGGTTAAAAATATTTTAAATAAATCTGTACCCAGAAATCAGCAACAACTGGAAAATCTAGTCATATACCCCAGACTCCCACTGGCTGCAGTTCTTTCCAGCACGAGGATTAGGCTGAAACACTGATCTGGAATGACTGATATGACACAACTTGTGTGGGATCAAATGTCACTGGAACAGGACTTTTAGAGAGGCCTCCTCCACGTATGTAGCACTTGTTTACAGTGGGGAGGATATCCACCAATCAGTCCCACTGCATATCAGTAAGGATCATTCCCAGACTTTCACGCGGTTAGTTTTAAACCAGTAGACTGACAACATTAAGCCTGCAAAATTCTATCTGTATATGTTGCACTTTGTCTGCATTGACATTACCAATACAAAGGGGGCAAACATGGCAGGGAAGATTGCAATTCTTGTTTATATGTCAGATATGCTATAAAGAAGGAAATCTCTTTTTTACAGAAAAACTGTAACTTTTTTATTATTACAGCCATTGTTCAGGCATGTTAGCTATACAATAATAAAGCATATAGCATTTGCAATCGATACAAAGCAGACTAAAATTCAGATTACAATTAAGTGTGAGTTCCTAATCTGATTACTGGAATAACTGAGTCATCTGTTCTCTTATTGTACAAGCCACTGCACATAATTTTACAACTTTAGCTGTAATTTCACTTGAGGAATCACAGAGAAGAAAAGAGATACAAAATTTATTGGGGAAATAAGTAGATTGTGTGAATTTTTATAAAATGTGCTATACAACAGGCCATGTTCCACAGTTTCCACCATGCCAGACTGGGAGGGGCAAAAACAATGGTCATAAGGGATACACGAAGATCTTCTCTCTGATATGCCTGAATGTAGAGCATTGAAACAGGCCAGAATAAAAGCCCTCCAGTGTCTTGCAACTTCTAAATTATAAAGGTAATCTTATGGGATAAATATCTTACGGTGTTCCCCAGCCACAGAATAATATGGGACCCATGCTTGGTTGAGTAGGACGGCTATGAGGCTGCATAAAATGAAATATAATGCAGACAAGACAGGTACTCCTAGGAAGTTGAAAGGCAGATCAAGGAATAGGGATGCAGCCTGTGTTAGATGGAGTTACACTCCCTCTGAAAACACAGGTGCATAGCTTGGAGGTGCTCCTAGATATGTCTCTGAGCCTGAATGCCCCGGATTTGGCCAGTGGCCAGGAGTGCATTTGTACAATTAAAATTAATGTGCCAGCTGTACCCATTCATAGAGAGGTCTGATTTGGCCACAGTGACACATGTCTTAGTTAAATCCTGGCTGGATTACTGTAACATATTCTATGTGTGGCTGCCTTTGGAAAGTGTCCAAAAACTTGAGTGGGTCAAAAATGCAGCAGCCAAATTGCTAACTGGGGCTGTTCACAGTGATGACATAACATTCCATCATAGCAGTTCCACTGGCTGATGATCCATTTTCTGGCACAATTCAAAGTGCTGGTATATAGCCTATAAAGCCTTAAACTGCTTGGCTCCAAGCTATATCAAGGATCACACCTCCCTTTATGAGCTTGCTCAGGTGTTAAAATCATCAGGGGAGGCTTTTCTCTTGGTCCCACCACCTTCACAGGTGTGTTTGATGGTGACACAGGAGAGGGCCTTCTCTACTGTTGTTCCCAGACTTTGGAACTCCCTCCTACAGGATGCCAGGCTGGTCCCATCCTGGCTATTCTTCACAAGCAAATGCCTTTCTCTTCAAGCAAACTTTCGTTTAGTGACTGGCTGCCTGAACTGAGTTTTTAAATAGATTGATGTACCTTCCTGGTTTGACTACATCTTTGGTGTTGCTTTTGGTCACCATTTGTAGTGCAATTTTTGTTTGATTCCTTTTGTTATTCGTATACTTACTATTTTTAGCTTTAGATATTGTCTTTTAATGATGTAAGACACTTTGGGTCCTTCTTAGGGACAAAGGTGGGCTAGAAATATTATATTTCTATAATATGATATTATATAGATGAAATATATATCCCCGATAGCTTTATTCCTTGTGCAATTAATGTTTCAATAGCACAATTCTGGAAAGATTAGAAGCTGGGCAACAGCAGTCCTGTCAACAAGCTTCACTTCAAAAAGAAGATCCAGGCCAAAATGTAAGTTGAAAAACAAGATGTTGGTATGTGTGAACAAAGGTTACCTTACAATATATTACAACTATCGCTATGCTTTGTTCCTTGCTTTACTTCAACTGTGACAAACTGCAGTATCTATCCTAGAACTTCTCATAGTTAGAAAAAGTAATAAACTGCCCTTAGTGTCCCCAAAACACAAAGAGCTCTACCTCAGCCTTGAATATCTGTATCCTCACACAGAAATGTGAGCTAAACAATTATAACACACTCCAATTTCATTTAGTGAAACTAGCCAACATTTTTGAAAATCTTCCATATGTATATACTGACAGCATCTCAACTGACTTTAAAACTAAGAGATCAGATTCAGTTTGAGTGTCTGTGGATTACAATTTATTTTCTCTGAATTCTGCCCAAGGAAACACTAACACAGTGTTTCCAAGTCCCATCCCAGAGAGATGGCCCAGAAAGATACAAAGGCTGATGGCACTGAAAGCCACTGAGAGGTCCAGCAGAACCAACAGGAAAACATTCCCCCCTGACCAGTTCCCGGTGTAGGTCGTCCCACCAAAGCAGTCTGTGTCCCACAAGTGATTGAAATGGATCTAGAAGATTGTCTGTGTCATGCAGGAACCCCTGGAGCTGAGAAGCCATGGCCTGCTCTATCCCCTTGCCCAAGAAGAGAACATTAGAATGGCCAGTGGGATCTAAGGAAGTCTTTTTGAACAATCCATTTTCTCTGAGTTCTACTTAAGGAACTGAACTCCAACCCACAGAAGCTCACACTTAAATAAAGTCTTTAAAATGCCACATACTGAAACAGACTAAAAAAAGGGTTATTTTGTCAATAACATGACAAGCAGCTGGTTGCCTTGAATACTTCTTTTTAATCTTTCCATCTACTCTCAACCAGGACAGCTAACCCAAGAAGAGTCTTGAGTCTGGCCATTCTCTAAATCTACTCTAAATGTGAAGGATTAGCTACTCAGGCAGAATTAAGGAGAAAGCACCCCTGACTATGTGCAAAATACATGAGTGGAACAAGAATAAGGACACTTAACTAATACTTCTGGAGCACTAGAAAGCTGGCCTTGTTTGTAAAACTTTTGAGTAATTCAATAAAAGTATTATCTAGCCCAGAATTAGGTTCATACAGATAGATCAAACGGCTATTTTTTCCACCTCTTCCCAGATCTGCTAGATCCACTTCAATCATAATTGTGACTGTAGGTAAATCCCACAAATTTTACATCACAGAGCGATGGAGTTGCCCCCCCCCCCCTTATAAGGTTCCCTGGCTCCCTGAAAGAATTACACCATCTTGAGGGCACTGCCATTCAATGGTGAAATGATTTCAAATCCAGGCCTTAGGTTTAGTCGCTCTAGCAACCGCTCATACAGAATTTATTTCACTAGTTACTCACTATTCCTATGGTGTGTTGTTTTAAATTTCCTGGAATTTTGCATTTTATACATACAGTATTTTGCATGGTCTTTGCCAAGTCCTACCCAACCATGCTGCATTCTGCTATGCCACGGTAAATAAGAATAAAACTTGAATCCTAGGGTACCTCCCACAATGACCCTCCGTGATCAGAAGCTGTTCACTCCGTTGCCCTGCACACTTAAACTGTCCCAAACACGCTCGCTTGCACGACAGTCTGCCGCCCGATCCTGGGCACGGCTGACTCCCAAGCAAATCTCAGGAACCTCTGGGAGGTTGCCCTCTCCCGCGAAGTCCTGCAAACTTGCTCCCTTGGTAGTCCTAGCCCGCCCGCCTGCCCTAGAGAGCCCACCGCTGAACCCCCCCGGGGTCCTTCTTTCCCCCTTCGCCTCACCTGCGCCGAGGGAACTTCAAGCGCGGGCAGCTGGGGCTGCGACAGCGGCTGCTGCTGCTGCCTCGCCGGCCCCCCGGAGCGACAACCCCTGCCAGGCGGGGCTCGGAAGGCCCCTCTCAGGAGCAAACCCCGGCGCCCGCGCCAAGCCGCGGTGATAGCGGAGCCCACGGCTGCCATGAGACCGGAGAAGGGGAGCCGCGCCGGCCGCTTCTCGCCGCCACTTTCGACCGCCTCGGCCGCCAAGCAAACACCACCAGGACTCTCCAGAGGAACATGAACCGAGAGGGCGGCGAAGCAGGAGCCAATAGAGTTCCAGCACCGGCAGGCCCCACCGCTCGGCATGCCGGGAGTTGTAGTCAGCCAAGAGCACTCCCGCCAGATCTGAGGCTGACCTGTTTGCTTGTCTCGGACGCCTTGCGCTGGCTTAGGGGGGGGGGATGATGAAGCCCGGGGTTAATGTATGACTCTTGGGAAGGGAGAACTGGGTTAACAGTTAACTTGCGTTTTCTGGGAAAGGGGCGTTATAGATGACTGGCAGTTCTTGTCCTAACAAGATTGGGAGGGGCCTTCCCTCATGTATGCCCTCAGAGGTGAAATCGGAGAATTGCCACCTCTGATCCGGTTTGCAACTCCCGTTTTGGCCGTTGCTTTTAAGCAGTGTGGCGTCCGTGATCAGCCACGACTTTTGGAATTTCTGTGTTTTTTCTGCCCTCCACCCGCCCAGTTTTGTCGTATCCAGCTTGATAAAGATCTATTATGGGTTTGCAAGCTAGCTTATGTTTGTGGTTTTAAGTGGTCTAAGCATGGAATCGCCTGTGCATGTCCTCAGATCATTTATCGTTATCTTTAAAGTCTCTGGTTTGTTTGCCCACTTGAGTTTGTTTTTGTTCGTTTTTCAAAGT
Source organism: Pogona vitticeps (assembly GCF_051106095.1). Classification (NCBI taxonomy): domain Eukaryota; kingdom Metazoa; phylum Chordata; class Lepidosauria; order Squamata; family Agamidae; genus Pogona; species Pogona vitticeps. Next base: position 43,893,209 of record NC_135783.1, on the reverse strand, counting down.
CTAAAGGCCCATTCCTGGTGATAAGCAATAACTACCATGATCTCACCACCTCCTAATGAACCTGTCTATTTATTTATTTATTATTTTATTTTATTTTATTTAACTTATATACCACCCACTCTACCCAAAGGTCTCTGGGCGGCTTACAAGAATTAAAATTCAATTAAAATACAATAAAAGATAAAATGATTAAAATACAATTAAAATTGCCATCAGGACCCACAGTTGATGTTATTTCAATTAAAAGCCTTCTGGAACATATCTATCTCATGCTATGATGTCAAGTTGCATCTGACTCACAGCGACCCTAAAGTGAGATTTTTAAGACTTGTTTTATCATTGCCCCACACATCCTGCAACCCCCAGTGATTTTACATGACCAAACGGGTTTGTTTGTACCAGGGTCTCCTGAATCCTATTCCCTCATGTTGTCCATAACCACACAGGAGACTTCAAATTATTTTTAACAACTATTAATTGCATTTTAATTGCTGTCATTTAAACTGTCATCCTTTTGGCAATTGTGTGGCTATATACCATTGCAAAAAGGCTGTAGTTCGTGAAGACTTATGCCAAATAATAATATAATTTATTGTCATTGTAAGTATATACACAGTATACCCATACAATGAAATAAACTGCATAAATAATAAAAAGGTGGATGAAAAGAGGAAAAGTACAATCTCTGTCATTTTCCTTAGTGGTAAAAAACACAGAAACCTCTTTGCTCAATCTTAACTGTTCAGTGGCTAATGCCCAGAGAACCGGGGAGGCAATTTTGTCAGGATGCTGGCAAGTTTGCTATGTAAAACTTGGCATCCTTTTTCCTGCTGCCAATGTGGCCAAGATATTGTGCAGAAGTATCATTCCTGTAGCATTTTGAATTGTGGATACAGAAGCACAATATACCACATTCACAAAAGCTGGGTTTTTTGTTTATTTTTTGAAGAATTGAATTTTAAAACTGTTCAACGATTACTTGTACTTCAGACCTTTGTCAAATGTTTTTTTTACAATGCACAACTGGTCTTCAAAGCTTTTTTTTTTAAAAAAAATATTGGCCCCAGCTTGCTATGTTGCAGCATTTCATCTGATTATTCAGTGATCCTTAATTCAGGTAGTAATAGATTTGTGGCATTTATTTTGTGGAAAGTATAGGTTGTTAAAAGTGGTTACTTGTACGTTGATCTAGAGAGGACAGGACCAGATCTAGACCCAGTTAGCAGAGAACGCAATGAAGCTGCCAATGGCAAATGGGCAGGAGAAATGTACATTTTACCTGTAGATCCGCAGGGGGAAAGACTGCCTGGGGAGACAGTGTGCTTGCCTTTGCTAGCAGTAAAAACAAGCTGGATAATTGTCTGAATTGCAAATTCGGCACTGAGCATAATGTTGGACATGGTGTTTCTGGATACTGTACAAGGACCACATGGCTTTTTTATAGTGTATGAAATGCATCAAAACAGCCACTGGGCAAAGCACAGAAAGAGCTGCTACTATCATTTCAGTCCTCTCAAGTAATGTGAAAGAGGTGTGATGAAATTCATCTGGCTCTTATGATAAAGCAGCAAACCCTAATTTACACTTCTTGCTTTAATATGTGAGTGTGAACAGAATTATTTTTAAGATTTTTGTATGTTTATGAATTTAAACACAATTCTCCAGAAAAAATGCATACAAAAATAGATATGTTAGGGATAGTGTATAAGGATATATTAGGGAAAGGGGGGAAACTTGCAAAAAATTTCCTTACATTAGGGAAGTTATTTAAAATTGAAGGAAAACTCTTTTCAAAAGACTCACATTACTGTAGGAAAACTCCAACCCAACTAAACCCAGGAGCTAAAAACGCTGACTCCATTTGCCTTGAATCTCCACTTCTTTAAGAGCTAGACACTCAGGGTGCAATCAGACAGCAAGAAAGGTACACATCTGACCATACTGGAAAGGGTTGCTTTGCCTGGAGCCTTCTTCCTTAAAGCAACTTTCCATCTGTTGGAGATTCACTCCAGCCTGACTGCAAAAGTTGTAGATCAACTTCTGGAACAAAAAGGTACAATCTGGGCATGGATCAGGGTTGGGTTGGAGAACGTGTGCAATTTGGTTGCAAAATGTGTGCAATTTTGTTTGTGTGTGGAACAATGCAAGAAAACATCTGTAGGGAACAAATGTGCTTTTGAAAAAAAAATGTGAATGTTATATAGAATGAAAAAAAATTGTCCACTTCTGTGTAAAAACAATTTAGACTAAATTCTTTTTAGTTAGGCATCCTTCAGTCTTGAAAGAGTAGACGTGGTCTAGAGGGGCGGGGTAAAAATCAAATAAATAAATAAATAAATATGGTAACGTGCTCTGGATGGAGGACTTAGAACAGCATCTAGTGTGGCTGAGAATGCTAATACAAGAGTGACAAACCCTTTCACACTGAAGACAAATGCAATCTGTCCCCTGTCCCGCTTCCTGATTTTGTTGCTTTTGTGACTGCTTTCCCCCTGCCTGCTGGACAAGGGTCTTATACCTTCTTATTCCTACTTAGCCTCACTGGAGCAATTCCAGAGCTCACACTCTGCAATACTTAAAAACAAGAAAATGAGAACCTTTAAAAAAATAATGAGTTAACAGTTCCTTTGCAATTTTTAGTTTGTTTGTATAGGTGTGAAAGCTGGACAAGAAAAAAAAATCCTTTGAGATGTAGTGCTGGAGGAGAACTTTATAGATACCCTGGACTGCCAGAAAGATGAACAAGTGGATCTTAGATCAAATCAAACCTGAACTGGAGGCAAAAATGTTGAAACTGAGGCTGCCCTACTTTGGGAACATCATGAGAAATCAGGATTCTCTGGAAAAGACAATAATGTGGAGAAAGGTTGAAAGCAGCAGGAAAACAGGAAGACCAAACACGAGATTGATTGACTCCCTAAATTTACCCGCAGGCTTGAATTTGTAAGAGATGAACAGGGCAGTTGAGAACAGGACATTTTGAAGATTGCTCATTCAGGGGTGTCGCCATAAGTAGAGAAGAATGAGACATAACAGCAAAAATAAAAGCACAATAAATTAATGCTATGAATACAGCACCTTGTCAAATGTAAGAATTTTACATAAATGACATTCAAATGTTTTATTTTTTACAGCTGTGAAGAGGGAAAGGGTGCTGTATTTTCTTTTTTTTTTTCAATCAGTCAGCTGAAAAAAACAGAAGTGTGTTATTCGGAAGCACAAAGTGTCCTTGCTCTTGAAGGAGCTCTTCAGTGTTTTGTTAGCCATAGGGTTGTCACACTAAATTTCCCTTTAATCATGTGTTTTTCACATGGCACTGAACAGCTTCAGAGTGCTGCTGATATGTAGTTTGAAGCAGGAAAGGAAGGAGATAAAAATAGAACACTGGTTGGAGTGAGTGGTATTGATTTTGTTCTTGGATCAGCTGTTAGTATAATCCAGCCACACACCAAGGATGCCAACAAGTCAGAACTTCTGCTTTGAGGTCTTAATCACTGGTTAGCTTTTGCTTACTTTTAATCTTAATCAGGGGTGTTACAATGTGTTGTTCTTGGTGACTGGTCCATTAGGGCAAAGGTGCTGCTGTGAAATTTCTGGCTTAGGCTATGCTCAGCTAATATCATGGCCACTGGTCCCATCACCTCCTGGCAAATAGAAGGGGAAGAGATGGAGGCAGTGGCAGATTTTACTTTCTTGGGCTCCATGATCACTGCAGATGGAGACAGCAGCCACAAAATTAAAAGACACCTGCTTCTTGGGAAGAAAGCGATGACAAACCTAGACAGCATTTTAAAAAGCAGAGGCATCATTTTGCCAACAAAAGTCCGCATAGTCAAAGCTATGGTTTTTCCTGTAGTAAGGTATGGAAGTGAGAGCTGGACCATAAAGAAAGCTGACCGTTGAAGAATTGATGCTTTTGAATTGTGGTGCTGGAGGAGACTCTTGAGAGTTCCCTGGACTGCAAGGAGAACAAACCTATCAATTCTAAAGGAAATCAAGCCTGAGTACTCACTGGAAGGACAGATCCTGAAGCTGAGGCGCCAATACTTTGGCCATCTCATGAGAAGAGAAAACTCCCTGGAAAAGCCCCTGATGTTGGGAAAGTGTGAAGGCAAGAGGAGAAGTGGATGACAGAGGACGAGATGGTTGGACAGTGTCATCGAAGCTACCAGAATGAATTTGACACAACTCTAGGAGGCAGTGGAAGATAGGAGGGCCTGGTGTGCTCTGGTCCATGGGGTCACGAAGAGTCGGAAATGACTAAACGAAACAAATCCTCACAGAGTTCATGCTGGACAGAGGGACAAAGAGATATTTCCCCCTTTACTTGTACTAGGTTACACTTGCTCACACACTAAACCCTGCAAATGCAAAGGATGGAGACAGGAGAATGAGAATATGCAATGACAGCGCAGGTGAGCACCAGTTGTTTGATGGAGCATTTGAAGTATTCATCTGACATCCTATTCCTGTCTTGGAGACCTAACATGAGGATGTGAAATACACTTTTGAAAATACTCTTTCTGGATGAGACACAATTGTCCCATTTCCATTGCAGGTTTCCCACTTGTTCCTCTGGCCCATGCTCCCAAGGTAGAGACAAAGGGAAATGCACCCACAAAAGCCACTTTAAGAAGACTTCAACCTACCAGGATACTCTGTCCCTAATCTCAAACTGGCCATTTAGGGGGGAAATGGAATAAATTCCAGTATGCATGTAGAGCCTTAAATATAGGATTTCCACCACAATATGGATGAAATCCTGTGGTGAAAGTTATGCCACATGTGATTGAAGGCATCAACACTCAGGTTGGTTTTCTAGAAGAACATTTCCAATTTCTCCCCAATTGCTCCTGAGACTCCTGGGTCATAAAATGCGTTATTGGAAAGCCATGGGACAGGAAGGGTAATTCCTTATTGGCGGTGGCAATTTTTCGTACTTAAAATCTTCCTCTTCCTGTCAGCAGTGATTTTAAGTAATTAAAGAAATTAAAGAATTATTTAATTTATTAAAGAAATAATTAACTAAAGAAATTAATTACGTGGGACCCATGGGAGTCTTGGGACAGAAGTAGAAAATAGGTAATATCTGAAAAATTATCCCTGCAGATGATACCATCAGTCTTATGTGGGGGTAAGTTACTGTAGCAATCTTTCAGCATTACATGATGTTTCATGGAAATCGGTGAAAATGCACCACCCCTAAAAAGTTCTGAAATCAAACCACGGCTCCATAATTTATGCCATATAGAACTACTGAATAGCTCAGTGGTCATTATTTGGCATGGCACGGTGGGACAAAAATACCTGCCACAAAACTGAATTTGTTTCTGGTGTTTTGCTTGCAATGTACACACCTGTTAACAATGATTCAGCAACGGTTTTGAAAGACAACCATATAGGAGTTGCCAACCCTGTCATTAAGTAGTAATGTAGTAAACAAAGTAGGCCATTGAGTCAATGGGGAATTAGTGAGTCAACTCCTTCATAAGATTGATTGATTCAAATGGGCTTATATTAACTGCAATTGACTTTAGCATAGTACACTGCAGTTAAAATAGGCCCATCTGAATTAACAGAACTTACAGGGGAGCTGATTCACCAAAACCCTCTTGATTCAATGGACCTACTCTAATTTCGGTCAAAACCTTCTTCAAGACTGTTGTTTATCACATGAGCAAAGCAATGACACACAGCAAGATCAGCGCTATGTTATTTAACTCCAACAGTGAGTGCTTACATCAAGTTTTTGATTATTTCAATTAACAAGTCATTTATTACAATCTCTTGGACAACATAGAACTTTAGGAAACTTAAGGCATAACTGAATAGGCCCAGGATATTGCTGATCTCTAAATAGGTAAGATGGGACCCAGCTGCTTCTGCTACAGTGCTAAATTCACTCCTTCTACTGCATTTCCTTCTGTTCTTTCCACAAGGCCTGCCATGACTATAATACGCAGCACACAGCAGGAATGAAAAAAGAGGTACTGGGGCAGTACTTATCTTCACAGCTTTAACCATCGTGTGTGCTGCTTGAACGCTGATCATTGTTATGTCTAAATCACTTTCATAACTCATGGTTTTACTTCTATTTTTTAAACTGCCAAAAGAACAGCATAAATTGAATGATGTAGGAAAGCTATTAACATATATAATAGCTGTTTTATATTAACAACACATTTTAGCATGTTTCCATAGCCCTGTTTTTATTATAGAAACTGCCCTGAGAGCTTTTTTTTTTTTAAGGTGGAGTAAATCTATTGTATGTGACTGAATAAGTTCACTCTACTGCATTAAGTGCATTAGTAGGGTCAAATACAGCCAGAATCCTATTAAGTTTGCACAGCACATCTTTTAATTTTGTGGCTGCTGTCTCCATCTGCAGTGATCATGGAGCCCAAGAAATTAAATCTGTCACTGCCTGCATATCTTCCCCTTCTATTGCATTGTTCCACCTTCTGCAGGAAGTGAAAGAATCCTGTCTCTGCAGCTCCACTCATCAGCAGGACCAGTAACCCTCATTAGTGCATATGCACCAACACTGTCATCCACTACAGAAGTGAAAGACAAATTCTATGATGATTTGGCAGCTACTATCAAAAAAGTCCCTGAAAGAGAGGCACTGTTCATTCTTGGAGACTTTAATGCTAGAGTTGGTGCTGATCACAATTCTTGGCCCACTTGTCTAGACTGTTTTGGCATTGGAAAGATGAACGAAAATGGCCAACGCTTGCTGGAGTTTTGCTGTTATTATGGTCTTTGTGTCAGCAACACATTCTTTAATACGAAGCTTCAACACAGAGTTTCCTGGAGGCATCCAAGATCCAAGCATTGGCATCAGCTTGATTTGATCCTCACTAGACATTCTAGCGTTCCTAGTATTACGATCACACACAGTTATCAGAGTGCTGATTGCGATACTGATCACTCCCTGGGCTGTAGTAGAGTAAAACTGCGAACAAAGAGATTGTATTACACAAAAAGGAAGGAAGACCACGTATTGACATCAGCAAGACTCACAATCAAAGAAAAGTGAAGGAATTTACCCAAGTATTTAAGGAAACCCTTCCAGGTCCGGCTAATGTAAATGCACCTGAACGATGGGAACATTTCAAGAAAGCTGTGTACAACACCACCTTGTCCACCTTTAGCAAGAAGACAAAAAAAAATGGCCGACTGGTTCGAAGCCCATTTGGAGGAGTTGATGCCAGCCATTGAGGATAAGAGAAGAGCTCTAGCAGCATACAATGCCTGTCCTAGCGAGTACAACTTGCAAGCTCTTCGAGCTGCTCGTAGCCAAGTCCAACAGGCTGCCAGGAGATGCTCCAATGATTATTGGCTTCGGCTCTGCTGTCAGATGCAGATAGCAGCGGACACAGGTAACATCAAAGGAATGTATGACGGTATCAATCAGGCCTTAGGTCCAATGCAGAAGAAATCTGCTCCCTTGAAGTCTGCTACTGGTGTGATCATCCAGGACTGAGTGCAGCAGATGGAACTCTGGGTACAGCACTACTCCGAGCTATATTCCAGAGAGAATGTAGTAACTGAAGAAGCATCAAATAACATTGAGTGCCTGCCTGTCTTGGAAGAGCTGGACAGCGAACCTACCTTAGCAGAAATAAGAGTGCCCTTGGATTCCCTCGCCTCCGGCAAGGCACCTGGAAGGGACAACATCCCTGTTGAAGTGCTGAAATGCTGTGAGGAGATCATCATCATCAAACTGTATGAAGTCTTTTGTCTCTGCTGGAGGGAAGGTGGAGTACCACAGGACATGAAGGATGCAAACATCGTCACATTGTACAAGAACAAAGGAGACAGGGGCAACTGCAATAACTACCGTGGCATCTCTCTTCTTAGTGTTGTAGGGAAGCTGCTTGCCCGTGTTGTGCTGAAGAGGCTCCAGGTGCTTGCAGAGAGAGTCTATCCAGAATCACAGTGTGGATTTTGAGCTAATAGATCCACCACTGACATAGTATTCTCCCTCCGACAAAATATGCAGATGATACCACGCTGGTGGCAGAAAGTGAGGAGGAATTAAGGAACCTTGTAATGAGGGTGAAAGAGGAGAGTGCATATTTGAGGTTGTTGATATTTCTTCCGGCAATCTTAATTCTGGCTTGGGATTCCTCCAGTCCAACCTTTCACATGATATATTCTGCATATAAGTTGAATAAGCAGGGGGACAATATACCGCCTTGTCGTACTCCTTTCCCAATTTTGAACCAATCAGTTGTTCCATATCCAGTTCTAACTGTTGCTTCCTATCCCACGTCTAGCAGGGGAAATGAGTGCAATTGTATGGTAGTTGGAGCATTCTTTGGCACTGCCCTTCTTTGGGATTGGGATGTAGACTGATCTTTTCCAAGGCCTTCTTTCCTAAGGCCTTCAGATCCCGCTTGCAGGTATCCTTGTATCGAAGCTGTGGTCTCCCTCGGGGGCGATTTCCCTGCACTAATTCTCTCTGGCCACTGTTGAGTTTTCCAAACTTGCTGGCATATTTAATGTAGCACCTTAACAGCGTCATCTTTTAAGATTTTAAATAGTTCAACTGGAATGCCATCATCTCCACTGGCCTTGTTGTTAGCCAAGCTTTCTAAGGCCCACTCGACTTCACTCTCCAGGATGTCTGGCTCAAGGTCAGCAACCACATTATCTGGATTGTCCGGGGTATCCAAATCGTTCTGGTATAATTCCTCTGTGTATTCTTGCCACCTCTTCTTGATGTCTTCTGCTTCTGTTAGGTCCTTCCCATTTTTGTCTTTAATCATGTCCATCTTTGCGCAAAATGTTCCTCTAATATCTCCAATTTTCCTGAACAGATCTCTGGTTTTTCCTTTTCTATTATTTTCCTCTATTTCTTTACATTGTTCATTTAAGAAGGCCGTCTTGCCTCTCCTTGCTATTCTTTGGAAGTCTGCATTCAGTTTTCTGTAACTTTCCTTATCTCCCTTGCATTTTGTTTCCCTTCTCCTCTCTGCTATTTCTAAGGCCTCGTTGGACAGCCACTTTGGTTTCTTGCATTTCCTTTTCATTGGGATGGTTTTTATTGCTGCCTCTATCCAAAGTTCTTCAGGCACTCTGTCCACCAAATCTAGTTCCTTAAATCTATTCTTCACTTCCATTGTGGAATGGCTATATGCAAATATATGTAGCACAGCAATTCCCAACCTTAGGTTCCCAGGTGTTCTTGGACTGCAACTCCCACAACTCCTGGCCAGCACAGCTAGTGATGAAGGCTTCTGGAAGTTTTATTCCAAAAATATCTGCCAACCCAAGGTTGGGAACCACTGAGCTAGAAGTTGCACTGCCTAATGAATATATTGCCAATAGCAAAATTAGAGGTGGGAGAGAAAACAATCACCAGTGGGATAAATTACTTCTTAAATAGATTCCATTAATCTATTTTCTGGTAAAATGCAATAATTACACCTCTGTTCCTATTTTCAGCACTCATATTGGTGGGAGATGTGCTCTGCATTGTGATAACTAATACTTTATGAACTGATTTGAATGAGATTGAGGGAGGAATTTAATTTATTAATACAGTCTTTCTGAATAGATTCAGTATTAAGTTCCCTTATATTATCAGGTATAATAGCAATATAGGAGGGTACATTCATCCTATTCATGGATTTGGTAATACTAGGCTTTGTAACTATGGTACTGAATTCAAAAGGAAGCTTTGAGGTGTGAGAGAGTGCTTCTTTTCCCATCCTAGATACATAACATATACTTCCCTAGTTTACAAGGTTTGAGGATTGTTTGTTTTCAACAAATGTTATAAATAGATGCCTTTTTTAAATTCCCGAAAGCCAATGCTTTCAGTGGGCTGCTCCAGCTGAACTAATCCTGTTTCGTAGCATTAGCTGTCATGGTACTAATACTTGTTACAACGTGTCATCTGGAGTCACACTGTCATAGCGTGTTTTGTGTACTTTGGGTAGAGATAGAAGGAACATACTTGAGGAGGTGCATCCATTTGGATTTAGTGTGACTGGGCTCAAGGACAAAGGCACTTAAAATGTGGTGTTGAATATTTGTCTCAGCCTCTTGTATATGGAGGACAACTTGTTCAAGACAAGAACAGCTCCACACTTGTTTGCTTCTTTAAGGACAATGTTGTGGAATTTTTGTGGTTGTGGATGCCATCACGCTATAGCCAGCTGGTGTTGTGTAGTAAACTATTTCATAAATAAATACAGAGAGAGAGAGAGAGAGAGAGAGAGTAGTTGTACGTATTAATATGATCTCCCAGAAGCAGAGAACATAAAGCTGTTACTTTACTAATCAATGTGCCTCGTAGTTGATTCCAATTCATGGTGAGCCTCCCAGGGCTTTTTCTTTTCTTTTCAAGAGGCATAAAGAATTTAGAAGTGGTTTACCGACGTTTCTTTCTGGTGGCCTCAGGACTGCACAGGTGGCAGGGCAAATATCTCTATCAGTCCCATATGGTCCATGTGATCAGGGCTTCACTGCCTCCAGGAAGCAGAGTGGGTACTCAAACACCCAGCCCCTGGCTCCATACTCCAACCCACTAAGGCAAACCAGCTCATATTATATAAATATTTGATATAGCATTAATAGTTTTGGTAACCCCATTTAAAGGAAAGATGGAAGTAAGAAAGGAGCAGAGCATTTATTTCCCTGATCTTCATTTGCATGCCAAAATATCACAGTATGTCTCCTGCACTTTTAACAAGTTGGGAGTAAAGAAGAAACCCGCCCAAGACCTCTGCAATGAAGTTACAGGCCTGAAGCCTGAGCATGGAGACTTGGTTTCCTTTTCTCACCTTCTCTTCCTGTAGCTTCAAATGTCACCTTGAAAATGAACACCATGTCACATAATGACAGAAGTGTGTGCCAGGGCTGATTATGCAATAAGAAAGCTCACTGCGAGCTGTCATTTCAACCTCTCTGCTGTAGTTATGACAGTAACACAGGGAGAAGAGGTCCTGTTGTTTTTAGGTCTCCCTTGAAGAGATTCCATGGGGTGAATGAAGCGTCTCCTACATCACTGTCTGCAGCAGGAGTTGAACATGACATGTCCCAAATGTCACATTTGCAGGACTTAGTCTGAGAAGATTTTGGTGGGTTACATGTATGTACACATACACGTACAAACACAGAGAGCACCCAAATTTCTTACAACCCCTTTGGTGGAATATGGCTATTTAATTTCACTGCCTTTTCCCCCAAAGGGGACCCAAGGTGGCTCACAACTATTAAAACTATAAAAAAATCAAAAGCTATAAAATACCATATTTAAAAAACCCAAGAATTTTTAGATATGGGAAGTTGTATAGAAATTGAGTCAATATCAAGTAAATCCATATCCAAATGGAGAAAGGACCTGACGGATTATAATCGGATAGCTGTCATGGTCGCCACTAACCTTTACCTGGCTAAGGTAAAGGCTGCCAGTCGATCATACTTCGCTAACCGGATAAGCGAAGCTTCCAACCAGCAGACGGAATTATTCCGTATAGTGCGCGACCTATCCGGAATTGGTCCGGGTGATGGGCCTCCCCCTAGCTTTTCACCGGACCAATTTGCAGCATTTTAAAATCTAAAGTGGAGGCCATCCGCCGAGACCTGTCTCCTTTTTTGAATACAGTGAGTCGAGCTGAGATGTCCAGCACTCCGTCTTGCCCGGAAATTTTTGATTCCTTTCAGCCGGTTACACCTGATACTGTGGCCAGGGCGCTTGATCGCTGTCATGCCACCACCTCCTCCCTTGACCCTTGCCCGGCCTGGCTAATCAAAGCGGCCAGGCCTATAACAACGGAATGGACCACTGTAATAATTAATGGGTCTTTCCTGGAGGGCAGGTTCCCATCTGCCCTCAAGGAAACACTCATTAGGCCCATTAGGAAGAAACCAAGTTTGGCGGTGGATGAAATTGGCAATTACAGGCCCGTCGCCAGTGTTTCTTTCCTAAGTAAGGTGGTGGAGAGGGTGGTGGCCGATCAGCTTCAAGCGCACCTGGACGAAACAGATGCCCTGGATCCATTCCAGTCGGGCTTCAGGCTGCGCCATGGTACAAAAACGACTTTGGTCGCCCTGTGTGATGACCTACTGAGGGAGGCCGACAGGGGAAATGTGTCCCTGCTGGTCCTCCTCGATATTTCAGCGGCCTTCGATGCCATTGACTACGGTATCCTCCTGGGGAGGCTCTCTGAGTTAGGAACTTGCCCTGGCCTGGCTCCGTTCCTTCTTGGAGGACCGTCCCCAGAGAGTACAACTTGGGGAGAATGTCTCGGCCCCATGGACTCTCATTTGTGGGGTTCCACAGGGGTCGATTATCCCCCAATGCTGTTCAACATCTATATGAGGCCGCTGGGAGGGGTCATTCGGGGATGTGGAGTTCGGTGTCATCAGTACACTGATGATACACCACTCTACATCTCCTTTCCACCTACCGCAGGAGATGCCGTTCTGTCCCTACAGCGCTGCCTGGAGACCGTACTGCAATGGATGCAGGAGAACGGGCTAAGGCTAAACCCGGACAAGACGGAGGTACTAAGGGTGGGTGTCCCCACAGTGGGGGGTTTGGGAAACTCCCTCTCTTTCGGGGGGTGACCCTCCCTGCCAAAGATGGGGTCCACAGTTTGGGGATTCATCTGGACCCGGCGCTTACTATGGAGTCCCAGGTGGCGTCTGTGGTCCGATCCGCCTTTTATCACCTTAGGCGGATAGCCCAGCTGTGGGCCTATCTTGATGTGGGGGCCCTCACTACCTTGGTGCATGCGCTCGTAATCTCAAGACTAGACCACTGTAATGCGCTCTATGTGGGGCTGCCTTTGAGGCTGCTGCGGAAACTTCAGGTGGTGCAGAATGCTGTGGCCAGACTTCTTGGTGGTGTGAAAAAATACCAACATATCTCACCCACTCTGGCCACATTGCATTGGCTGCCCATCTGATTCCGCACCGACTGCAAAGTACTGACGCGTACGTATAAAGCCCTAAATGGTTTAGGGCCTCGATACTTGGCGGAACGCCTACTTCCACCAAGAAATGGTTTAGGGCCTCGATACTTGGCGGAATGCCTACTTCCACCAAGATCTACCCGTGTCACTCGCGCGAGTCAGGAGGTGAGGCTGAGGAGCCTAACGCCGAGGGAGGCCCGGAGAGAAAAGACAAGAAATCGGGCCTTCTCGGTGGTGGCTCCTCACCTCTGGAATAACCTACCACCTGATATCCGTGCGGCTCCCTCGCTGGGTATTTTTAAAAACCAACTAAAACCACTGATGTTTCAGCAGGCCTTCCCCTCAGCCAAACCCTGAGTTTCCCTTTCTTACCTTTTCTAGTGTCTGTCCTATTTGTCTAAAGTTCTTCCCTTAGTTAAAACTGTTTTTATTACATTGTCATATTATTGTTGTAAGCTGCCTAGAGTGGTCCTAACCGACTAGATAGGCGGGATATTAATAATAATAATAATAATAATAATAATAATAATAATAATAATAATAATAATAATAATAATAATAATAATAATAATAATAATAATAATAATAATAATAATAATAATAATAATAATAATAATAATAATAATAATAATAATAATATGACTTTAATTATTTTTAACTTGATGCTCATTGATTTCAACAGGTCTACCTTACGTAAGACTAAGTCTTATTTTGCTATTTTTTGCGATGGGATAGGGAAATTCCAGGAATTTGAAGTCTGCACCAGCTGCCTATGACCCCCAAAGGGCCACGGCCATTCTGCAACATCCATTTCCATGTTCCCACTCCTTCATATTATTGCCTGTACAAATGACTAATATCCCTAGACACAAGTAAGAGTGCAAATGGTTATAATGGCTCATCTTCAGCCTTCCTCTGTGTTTTGTAGACCAGAGTGACCCTTGTTTCAAAACCAGAAGTGACTCCAGACTTGACAAATCAGGATTTGCAACTGATTGGAGTGGCTTCAGGTGTACCAGGTGTCATCTTGGTCAGACGATCATTCTTCACATGAAGTGATCCATTACAGAGAGGTGGGACTGGCTTGCTCCCTTTCTCGGTTATGTATTTATGTATTACATTTATATCTAATCTTTCCTCCAGTAAGTGACAACTATCTCATGAAGTAGGTAAGCCTAAGCCCTCATTCAGCACTCTAAACACAATACCACACTAGCTTTCACTCTTCCATCACATGTTTTTGTTAACCTGTTTTGAACACCTGAATAGGGCATTTCTCTTCACCATTCTTTGGCTTAGTAATCTTGGTTTTGTGTGTTCTTTTGTTGTGCTATATACCCAGTTCTGTGAACCATTAGCTGATGCCACATTTCATAGGAGTGTGTTGCAATTCACAGTGTACCTGGAAGAATATTTCAGGTACCTTTACCTATTTCTCTTTGAATAAATGGGAGTGCTATATGCATTTTGAGATGATACAGGGAGATGAGTATCTTCACTACATAATAGGCATGTTATAATGAATCGTCACACATTTTCTCATCCTCAGTGAAGATAAGCGTGATGAACTAAATATTTTGAAAAAATTGTCAGATACTGGAAACTGTTCTATGCCTGCATAAGAGTAAAAGACCTGTTTTTTTAAAAAAGAAGAAGTAAGGTTTTGCATAAATACACTCTATTTTGCATAAAGAATCTTGTATTTTGTTCAGAATACATGCTTTTGGTTTTAAAAAATTTCTTCTGTGAATTTTTCACAAAAAATTCGAAAATATGAAAAATGCAAAACACCTTTCGCAATCTTACTCCATGGAGAGAAACCCTCTGAAATTCATTGTTCTTACTGGCAAAATCGAAATATATAATGGTTTATATCCACACTGTATATATGTCCTCAAAAGCAGCTACTATTCTGGTCTTTAAATAGCAAAAACATGTTCAGCAGCTAGATGGAGTCATTGGCTTGTAAATCACAACAAACCCGGCCCATTTTTTTTTCCTTGCACACTGTGAAATTGCAGGTGATTTGAGTGATGCCTTAAGGAGACATTCAATCATTGGTCCCCTTATATATTATTGATAATTTGCATATATCTATGAAAGGGTTCTAGAAGGAAAAGGGAAAGAAATGTGAGCCAAATGGTCAAAAACCAGAAGTGCCAAGTTCTTCTGGCCTGTTAAGAGGTGTATGTGACAGAGTTGTAACCTGGAATAATTCCAGGATGTGCTCAGCACATATTTGTGGTACAGAGGGGGTAACCTGTTGGCATTGCTGCCTGGTATCTACAACCTATGGATCTTCCTCAGGGAGTTATTCTAGTTACCAGAACTGCAGAAAGTTTTCTGTTTCGACTACAACTCCAGGAATCCCAAGTTAGCAGGGGGAATTTGGGAGCTGTAGTTTAAAAAAAAGGTGTGCCAGTAATTTGTATTCCATTTTTTTGGAAAAGACCAGAAAGCAATGACTTCCTCCAGGAAATTCTTATATCCCCACCAGAGCTGACACTCCTGCCAGATTCTATGCTAGTGGTTCCCAACCTTGGATCCCCAGATGTTCTTGAACTACAACTCCCAGGCCAGCACAGGTAGTGATGAAGGTGTCTGGCAGTTTTAGTCCAAGAATATCTGGAGACCCAAAGTTGGGAACCACTGTTCTATGCCATCCTGACCTGCTGAGTCAGGTTTAGCATACATGGAACGGCCGCCTTATGTGCTCTTCCACTTGTGTCCCCTCTCCCTGTATTCTCTGGGGGAAAATCTAGCAGGAATGTGTTGTTATTTGTGGGAAAGGTTCAATCGATGCCTTTCTTCCTTTTATGCTACTTCTTTTATAGTATGGCCCGCTCTGGAATAAGCAGAATTGTTCTGAGCTGTCAATATGGAACCGACTTATAATGACCGCTACTAGGGCTTTAAAGGTAAGTGAGATATTTGAGTGTGTTTACCAGTTCCACACACCCACCCAGTGAGGTCCCATGGCCAAGTGGGGATTCAAACCCTGTTCCACAAAGTCCTAGTCCACCACTCTATCCAGTACACCACACTGGGAATCCCAGATGCTGGATTTTCCAGGCCTGGAGGAAACACCACTTCTTTCCTAGCTGAGAAGGAGATGAATTTTGATTGTAAAAATACTGGGCTCTGCTTGGATGGGGCCATGGGATTAGAACTAAGGAAGGCAGAAGCAGGATTTATCAAAGGTGGAGAATTGCACAAATCAGAATATATAAGATGCCATCTGGTGAGTCATCAGCAGAATCTGCTGTGTTAGTTGGCGACCTGCTAGGTTATGGTTGGAGCCGGCATTTCATATCAGCTGGGTGTTTGTTTCTATGCAACCATCCCTTTTTATAATTCCCAGGATTTCTCAGGTGCCTTAGAACAAAACAAAATACAGTAGATATGTAAAACAAACAAACTGCAAATTGACATTAAAATAAAACAATAAAAGGAGCAGGAAAGCAAGACAAACACAGAATGCCAAATTGCAAAATGTGTAAATTTTCAAAGAGGTAGCTGTCTTAGTCTGTTTCACCGTGCATAGAAAAATAAAAGCAAAAGTATTGTGGAACCTTGAAGACTCGTGTATCCAGCTTTCCTGGATTACAATCTACTTTCTCAGGTACATGGAACAGAAGAGTTAGGCCACAGGTTTGTAAATACAGCGTACTTGATAATGGGATGGGGACCAAGTGAGATGAAGAAAAGAGGGTGACAATTACACTGGTAATGAGCTTTCAGTGTGACTGTGGTATTATTAACACTAGGAATGAACATGCAAAGTGCTGATTAGGAAGATAACCTGTTAGAAGCAATCAGCTTGTCTGTCAGCTAATATCAGAGGAAGTCTGACAGCTTTGAAGTGGAGATGGTGATGAGCTTCAGAAAGTTGTTCTAAGGTCAGAGTTTTCTCAGGAAAAAAAATACTGTACTGTTTGGGTATAACCAAGATAAAAACAGAGTATCATTTTATGTAGTATGCACTAAGAATGCTTTGTCTCTAAAATCTGGAGCATTTTCTTTTAAAAAGCCTTAACCTCTTGGTTGAAGTTCATCAATATAGGCATCTGCCTAGTTTTCCTGTAAAGAAGTTTCCAGAATTGTGATACTATCCTGGAAAATGCAATGGAGTTTTTAATTTCTACTAAAATTCTCTCTCTCTCTCTCTCTCTCTTGGCTAAACAGTAGATGTACAGAGATCCACTAAGGAGAATAGCTGCAAGTTCCTCGGGGTCCACCCATTCTCATTAACTGGAACTTAACGTCTCAATAACTCAATTTAGGAAATTTGTAGGAGAAAAAATAAAAACAGATTTTACTGTGTTTGAAATTACAAACCTGTGAATACTGCTTTCTTTACTGCACTCATGCTAGCAACCAATCAAACAGATCAATAGCAACAAACTATTGCCACCAAGTGACAGAAGAGAGAAACAGAACACTCAGTGGGGGCAGGAGCTCTCTTTGAGAGTCAATCTCTTTGAATGGCTTACTGCTGGATCGTAGATGGACAGCCACCGCAGCCCAGGAAAGCCTCTCCCATTCACCCAAACTACCGAAAGCATGTAAGGTTGTAAATAAAACTTCAGCTATTTGAACCCACTAGTTCAGGTCCTATCTTCTGCATACCCATGGTTATGTCACATTTGCAAGAACTGGTACACCCATTGTCACTTTTGTCCCAGCAAGTAGCTTGCATACACTTTAAAGAAAGTTTAATTGGCCCAAAGAAAAGCATTGCCCTCCTGGGTAACTTTGGAGCTCAACTCCAAGATACCCAAAGATAAGTAAACTGCAGCTGTAATCATCATCATCATCATCATCATCATCATCATCATCATCATCATCATCATCTTATTCTTATTCTTCTTAGAATTGCAGCACTGGAAGAGACCTTATGAATCATTGAGTTCAGCCCCTGTCAAGGAGGCATAGTGGGGAATTGAACTCCCAACCTCTGGCTCCACAGCGAGATGCCTAAACCACTGAGCTATCCAGTTATGTGGTAAAGTTTGATTGTTGGATGGCAACCAGAGTGGTAACATTGCTTGTTACTCCCCCTCCCCCCTTATGCATGCTTATGGGGTATAAATGCAAAAACACCAAGGCATAGAAAGAAGTGAGACATTTGCCATGCTGAGACAGTGAGACAAACAAGGCAATGACTGGAACATTAAGTGTACCCTTAGACTCATTTTTAGCTACTATTTCAAGAGGGCAGCAGCAGATGCTCTTTGAGTTCAATTACCAGCCTGATTCCAGAGTTGTATCTTTATATCTCCATAAATAAAGCAAACTTCTGAAACAATACAATCAAAACTTCATGCTTTTAAAATGCCTTGTGCTTTCAATTTTCTTGGATATCAAAGATTATCTCTCTTTTCCATATCATCTATTGTGCCTTGTTTTTTTTCCACATCATTTTGCTACTTCCAGGGCCAGAAACAGTTCTCTGTGGCAAAGATTTCAGATGTTTGGATCCCATGTAATCTGCTAACTGCCCTTCACATCTGGCATATCCATTGAAAGTTATTTGTTCCTTCCGAAGAGCATAAATTCTTCCCTCTTTCCCTTTTGAAATAAGCCTGTCAAAGATCACTTTGTTTGGAAGAGCACCGTACCTGCTGAGGTACCAAGTGTTCTGTGTTCTCTTATTTATCGGGTTGTTCACTCACTCACCCCACAGCATGCATTTATTGTGCTTCTCTTCCTGTCTCTCAAAACATTCCCGCTTCAAGGAGGCACAATTACCTCCATTTTTAAAAGCTCTTGCTTGTGAAATTGTCACTTCGCATTATTCTCCATTTCTGTTTATGTGAAGAAGCTGCACCATTTGATGATGAGAGCATCACCTGCCTTCATGCTGTTGTCCACACAGGCTGGGAAAAATACATTTAAAAACCCAGTAGTCAACAGCTCACAGTGAAGCCTAAGAATGGGGGCATTTTCATGGCATCCTGCAACACTGAAACAGAAGTGATGCTTCATGCGTTCCGATTCTGAGGTGTGCAAAAGAACGTAATCATGGCCTTTTCCTGCCATCTTGGCTTTCTTCAGTGACTAATCTCAGCATTATCCATTTCCAATATATATCCTTTTGTATTGGTTTCTGAGGCATCTTCATGCCCTGTGAATGCAATAATAATTCCATGTTTTATTTATAAGTGAGGCGAGAAAAACACATCGCACAGTATTATCTCAGCTGGACTCACTCACTTTGCTTCACCTCTGGTATCTATTTCACTTTGAATTTTCATCTTCTTTCTTGACTTTGCTTTTGGCAGCACTTCCTGCTTATGTTCCTTTATGTCTTATTCCTTGCAAAATATAGAGTAAACGAAATTAGATTTATCAAAGACATTTTAAAAATCATATTATGAATCTTTCCTAAAAGTGTTTTCTGCTTCTTCAGCTTTGTGATTCCAGTGCTTATTTGAAAATGAAGAGACCACTTAAACTTTGCCCATTCTCCCTATAAACTTGGATTGATATTTTACAAAGCTAGTTGGTATTTCTACCTGTTCCTTCATCCCTGGTTGTGACTGTAATGTAGGAATTTAGGGATTTCACACTGGAAACCATGACTGGTAAAGGGTTTCATCTATGTGCTCAGTTACTTTTTGGGTTAATGCGGTAAAAGTAAAGCTTCCCCTTGACAATTTTTGTCCAGTCGTGTTCAACTCTAGGGGGCGGTGCTCATCCAAGCCATAGAGCCAGCATTTGTCCGAAGACAATCTTCTGTGGTCACATGGCCAGTGCGACTTAGACATGGAATGCTGTTACCTTCCCACCAAGGTGGTCCCTATTTATCTACTCGCATTTGCATGCTTTTGAACCGCTAGGTTGACGGGAGCTGGGACAAGCGACGGGCACTCATTCTGTCACGTGGATTCGATCTTACAGCTGAAGATTTGTAGACCTTGCAGCACAGAGGCGTCTACGGTTTAACGTCCTGCAAGGGTTAATGAGGAAATATAACTAATAATTACAAAGTCCATTTTTAAGTGTAGTGAGTAATATTTGAGTTACTTTGGTGCAATAAGTAATACCTAGCTACTTTCAAAAGTTACTTGACAGGATGGTTGCAGATTTTATGCCATCTAAGTAGCAACAGAATTCTTCTTTTTACCAGTATCCTGATCAGCATAAGCGCAATGACACAGTGATCCATAGGGTCCCTTCTGGAGCTTCAATTTTAAGATTAAAAACATTATATTATTAAATCACAGAGGCAAATTTCTGCCAAGTAACGAATCACTGTTTCTAATTCTTCTTGCGTACAAGTAACTGCATGCATGCATCTAGGAAAGGGAAGATGCTATTTGTGATGGACTTGGTGAAATCTAGCAGGAAGAGGGTTAATCCATCCTCAGTGCTAAGTGAAAATGTGTGTCTAGAGTTTTCTGTGAGAAAGTAGGGAGGGGTGAGAAAGGAATTATGAAGAGATTGTCTACCTCTTGGTATGTTATCTTGAAAGCTCAAGGCCAGAAACCAGCTCTTTCCATAGTACTGTAAGTTAATTGCAAGAATCTGTGAAGCCAAATGAAGTTGGGAGAATGGATGAGACAATTTGCTTGAGAAAAAAAAGTTACTCCCTACCAGAATGTTCGGTATAACTGGGTAACGTGACTGGTGGAGACCATCAAAAGATCCAAAGAGGGGATAATGGGATATAAAAAGAAGATGGACAATGGACAACTCAAGCTCTTGGCAAGCTTTTGCTTACTTAGCTTTTTCTCTCAGGAGAATGTAATGCTTGCGAGTTATTCTGCTACTTTGCACATGTGCTGGAACTATGCTGCAGTCTCAATGTTATGTGAGTATAAATTAGTTAGCCTTGTTGTTTTGTGGGAGAATTGTTATATTCTTATCTGTATCTTTTAAAGCCTCAGGCAGCCAGTCATTCAAGGATTGAAAAGAAAGGTCTTTGCCTGCCTGCAGAGGGACAGCAAAGATGGGGCCAGCCTAGCCTCCTGTGGGAGGGAGTTACAGAGTCTGGGAGCAGCAACAGAGAAGGCCCTTTCCCATGAACTCACCAAAAGAAAGGCCTCTCCAGATGATCTTAGTACTTCAACCTCTTGGTCATTTCTAATGTCCAATACATTCTGACACACATATATTCCACTATTACTATCAGTATCAATATTAGTATTAGTTTGCTGCTCCTGCTCCTCTCACTATGATTGAATCACAGAATTCCTGGAACTATTCCAATAGGAAGTGTTTATTTATCAACTATAAGTCATTAAAATACGTTAAAATAAAATAATAAGCAGCAGGTGAGATAGTTAATTAAAAAAAGAAAATACAATAAGGCGTAAGCAGGAATCAAAGAGACAAATGTACAGGGAACAAGCGAGCTTGAATGTTAATTGCAGCCAAGGCAAAGTTTGCCACGTTTAAGGTGGTATTGGCGTTAATGTCAGCCAGGAGCCAACAGACCTGGGTGAGATTAGGTCTGTCTTGGATGGAAGTCAGAGAACTTGCCAAAAACCTTGATCTAGGGGAGTGGTAATATGGACATCTCAAAAGGTAGTGAGTGATGTCTTCGACTTCTCCAAGGTGGCAAGGACAGATTCTTAGGTGATAGGGCAGATTCTCGTGTCTGCCCTCTAACACTCTTGAGGGCATACATTGAAAACGTAGAGCGGTAAAGGCCTTGCGAAGGGCAAATGTAGTTATCCAGTTATCCTGGAACTAAATTATGTATCCCTTGAATTAATTCACCGTGATCCAAACTGGGGCATTTCTATTATTTCCAGGTACTTTATATATTTTAATCAACCTTTGTCATTTTCTGTAAAAATGAGCATTAACAAGAACCTTTTTTGTCTAAAAACTAGTTTAACTATCTGCATAACTACTGAATCAATTTTATCAATATCATATAGAAAATTAAAATGTGTCTGAGGCATTCATGAATGAAAGAGTGGCATGGCATAGAGACCTACTCCAACTGCAGAGCAAGTCACTTTTACTAACAAGGCATGTTTCATTTGCCACTCGGCACTCAGCAACTTAGCCAGTGATATAATCATTATACCATGTTAGAACTGCATGATGTAGAGATGCTTAAATAAGTGGGGCTCAAATATATCAGGAATAATTTGATTTCAATAGACCTTCTCTTATTATGACCACTACTGGACCTACGGTAATCAATTGTAAATACATTTTGAATTAGTCATTATTATTATTATTATTATTATTATTATTATTATTATTATTATTATTATTATTATTATTATTATTATTATTATTATTATTATTATTATTTCATTCATTCATTCATTCATTCATTCATTCATACATACATACATACATACAGTGGTGCCCCGCATAGCGAGGTTAATCCGTTCCAGATTAACCCTCGCTATTTTATTTATTTATTTATTTAATTTATATCCCGCCTATCTAGTCGCGGTGGACTACTCTAGGCGGCTATGTGGAATCGTCGCTAAACGGGTAGGGAAAATGTATTGAAACGCATTAAACTTAGTTTAATGCGTTCCAATACCTTGCTTACTTACCCGTTCAGCAAGGATTCCCCTTGCCGGCAGCCATTTTCGCGCCCTCGCTAAGCGAGGGCAGGGCGTGAAAACGGCTGCCGGCAGCCATTTCCGGGCTTCCGGCGGCCATTTTGGAGCCGCCGAACAGCTGTTCGGCGGCTCCAAAATGGCCGCCGCAATACCCGATCTTCACAATGCGGGTTTTCCCCATTGCGAAGATCGGGTATGTTTCCGTATAGCGATCCTGAAAAAGGGATCGCTATACGGAAACATCGCTATACGGTGCACTCGCTAAGCGAGGCACCACTGTACATACATACATACATACATACATACATACATACATACATACATACATACATACATACATACATACATACATACATACATACATACATACATACATACATACATACATACATACCCCGCCTATCTGGGTGACATTAAGGAGACTGCTTAATTTTAAACATGAGTTATTAGTTGTGAAGATTATAGTAATACCTTAATCTAAACTATTTATAAGACTTTATCAGTTTAGGAATGTAAATTGTTTCCCATTACATTTGGTTTTGACTTAATATGCTTCAAACTTTAAAATAACAAAATTGTATTTATTTATTTGTGCAATTTATATATTGCTCAACTTAGTGGAAACCCTCTACTTTGGATGGTGAACAAAAAAAGTAAGACAAAAAGCTACAAATAATCGCACTAATAAACAGCAGTACAGAATTAATAGCACAGGATAAAAAAAGAAAAGAAAAAAATATCATTGTTGACATTTATACTATAATAATTTACAAATCATGGTGTTTCCAGGAATGGCTGAAGGGTGTTTTTTTTTTTAAGCTAAGGTAGGACATCTGCATGGCAGCTCCATAGTATATAAAAAGAACTGTATTTTTTAAAAAAGAAAAAAAATTTATGCCTGTTGTTAGTACCCAAACATGCTACCTGATGGTTCTCTTCACATCATCTAATGATCTGGCACAGGATGATCCCAGATGGCCCAAGAATCCTTGGAAATTTGGCACCGGACAGCATTTTGAGAGGACAACACAGCTTTCTGTCTAACCTACGGTATATATATCCACAAACTTTTGTGAAGCTATGTGGGTGATGTTGATAGTGACAAGATATGAATAAAGGGCAGTGAACCCGGATTAATGTTGACAGGTGGCAAAAATAGACTGCAAAAGACTACAGCGCATTTTGTTCTTGGGAAATGGAAGAGGAGGTTGTCAGGAGCTTGGAAAGAAACGAGCCTGAGAACAGTTTGCTCACCAAACTGCAATCCCTAGGTCTAGGGCATCCTTTAGTATTGCCTTCCTTACGACTTATTTTTATGAAATGCTTTTGGGGTGTTTTCTTTTTCCTTTTTTAAAATGAAAAGTTAGCAACCCACAAAATGAAGTAGACATTTGGTTGATAAATTTTATTTCCAAATGTCGAGCTGGTAATAAAAAGTGTGATGGAAGAACTCCCAGCTATTTAACTTTTAAAATTAAAGCTCTAAACGAGTACATGTAGAGAGCTCACTGAAATTGCTTTAGACCAGGGCTGTTTCAGTTCCAAGCCAAGCCTTCAAACAAGGAGCGTATCCCTTCTGACGTCACAACAGCAGGTTTTGGGGTTTTTTTTGGCATTATTGTTTTTGCTGTATGTTCTCAAAGGCAAACAAACAAAAAGCTAAGGCAAAAGTTTATGTATGGGTCTAGAGAGCTTCCACACCATTCTCTGTTGTATAAAATATGCAGATAGATCAGTCTTTGAATTATCCTGTTCTCTAAGAATTAGGGTCATTTATATTGTTTCTTTTGGAATATAAAGGTAATAATGGAAGATGAGGTACAGCTGTCTAGACCCACACATGAACCTTTGCCCTACATTTTGCTCTTTGTTGATATTTTTTCAATGTGTACTCTCTCTCTCTCTCTCTCTCTCTCTCTCTCTCTCTGTGTGTGTGTGTGTGTGTGTATACATATGGGAAAGAGCAGCAACCACCCTGCCATTGAGAAATAACCGTGCCATTGTGACTCCAGGAAAACCCCATTAGGTAATGTAAGCTCCTCAGATGGCGTTGACTCTCTTCAACTCTTTGTTCTAACAAGATCTGGAGAACATCTAAGGCCTCCTAGGTTATGCCTTTTTGTCTGAAAAATGCGACCAATTACCAAGTCTGTAACAGAAGGAGAATCACCAGAACTGAAGACAAGTCCTCCTCTTCCTCTCTGGCCCTTCCAACAGGGGTTCAGAGAGTCTTGGCTGTGTGTGTGATTGTGACTTGGAAAATTGTGTCCGCAAAGATCCTTGGCAGTTGAAGCAATGATAACGATAAGGACAATTTGGTTACTGAGAAACAACAGGTCATATCACGAGTTGCTTTCTGGAAAATAGTGTTCTATTTATTGTGCATGAATGATACAAAAATGTGTCCTCTCTCAAATCCAGTACGAGATTCAAGGTGTATATTTGTCTAAGATAACTTTTATTATGCTTGTAGCCTGACAAAGATAGAATACCCAATGAAACAGCCATGATGTGAGCACTACAGAATAAGGATGTGTTAGAAGAACAAAAGAGTTCCTCAGTGGTTTAGGTATCTGGCGGTGGAGCCAGATTTTGGGAGTTCAATTCCCTACTGTGCCTCCTTGACAGGGGCTGGACTTGATGTTTCATAGGGTCCCTTCCAGTTCCGCAGTTCTAAGATGATGATGATTAGTGCCATTTGAAATAATCTGGATTTTATGTTCTTCCCATGTGGTTTTGTGAATGGAATGTGGGAGATAATCTACACTGAGAAGCACTGAGGATTTGCTAGCACTTTGAGGATCAAATGTAGAAGTGGAATCTATAAATTGTTCCTGTTCCATCAGCTGCATGGCCACAACTTTTTCCAGATATCCCACTCCAACCTCCCATTTTCCATTTCCTCTTTCTTTAACAGACAACATTCTGTGGTCACTGAGCATGTTCATTCCCCACTGCGACTTTGATTCCCCCCCCAAACTCTGGATTTTACCTGAGTATCCTGTACCACCCTCTTCTTTCTCAGTAATACTGTTACTTATTGTTGTTGTTGTTATTGTTGTTGTTTAGTCATTTAGTCATGTCCGACTCTTCATGACCCCATGGACCAGAGCACGCCAGGCCCTCCTGTCTTCCACTGTCTCCCGGAGTTGGGTCAAAATCATGCTGGTCGCTTCAGTGACACTTTCCAATCATCTCGTTCTCTGTTGTCCCCTTCTCCTCTTGCCCTCACACTTTCCCAACATCAGGGTCTTTTCCAGGGAGTCTTCTCTTCTCATGAGATGGACAAAGTATTGGAGCCTCAGCTTCAGGATCTGTCCTTCCAGTGAGCACTCAGGGTTGATTTCCCTTAGAATGGATAGGTTTGTTCTTCTTGCAGTCCAGGGGACTCTCAAGAGCCTCCTCCAGCACCACAATTCAAAAGCATCAATTCTTCAACGGTCAGCTTTCTTTATGGTCCAGCTCTCACTTCCATACCTCACTACAGGAAAAACCATAGCTTTGACTATGCGGACTTTTGTTGGCAAGGTGATGTCTCTGCTTCTTAAGATGCTGTCTAGGTCTGTCATTGCTTTCCTCCCAAGAAGCAGGCGTCTTTGAATTTCGTGGCTGCTTTCTCCATCTGCTGTGATCATCGAGCCCAAGAAAGTAAAATCTCTCACTGCCTCCATATCTTCCCCTTCTATTTCCCAGGAGGTGATGGGACCAGTGGCCATGATCTTAGTTTTTTTGATGTTGAGCTTCAGACCGTTTTTTGCACTCTCCTCTTTCACCCTCATTAAGAGGTTCTTTAATTCCTCCTCACTTTCTGCCATCAGAATGGTATCATCTGCATATCGGAAGTTGTTGATATTTCTTCTGGCAATCTTAATTCTGGCTAGGGATTCCTCCAGTCCGGCCTTTTGCATGATGTATTCTGCATATAAGTTAAATAAGCCGGGGGACAATATACAGCCTTGTCGTACTCCTTTCCCAATTTTGAAGCAATCAGTTGTTCCATATCCAGTTCTAACTCTTGCTTCCTGTCCCATGTATAGGTTTCTCAGGTGATAGATAAGGCAGTCAGGCACTACCATTTCTTTAAGGACTTGCCATAGTTTGCTGTGGTACTCAGTGTTGTGTCCCCCTCAATAAATGCTGACGTTTACTCTTATTCCGCTTTAGCCGGGGGGAGTCATGAATTTATACATATTTTCACCTTCAGCACCATTTCTTCTGTTCTATGCTAATCACTCGTTGCCTCAGTTCATTAAGTGACTCATTTTTAACACAGTGTTGTTAAACTCATGCTGTTATATGCCCTATTTGACCAGAATCTAGCTTGTGTTAGTCATTGTGTCATGCTGTGAAAAAAAGGCATGAATTGAAAAGCATGTTTCCCCCCTTGGATAAACAAATGTTTAGCAAGCCTCTTAAATATACAATTACAAGCTTGATTCAGATCTCACTTACTGTATCACTGGGAATGAAAGAGTATCTCAAAAGCTGGGTAACTGAGAGTCACATAATACCAGAATGAGGTAGAGTAAGTCTCACAGACTGGATTAATACCATTTCAAAGTGTGAAGTTATTACCACGAGTCCTGTTAATCCTTAATGTAGCATCCTGGAGGTCAACAGAGCTGAACCCAGGTTGTATTTTCTGTTAGAAACGCATTACGACAAACGCCTTCGCACAGCCAAGGCTTATAGTCCATGATGGTTGTCAGTTCTAAAATGAATTTGGGGGACTTCCTCACTCCTCGTGTTTTACTCATTGGGACCAGAAATAAATAATAGAGCTTTTTGCAATAGGTGACACATCTGCTGGATTAGTATTTGTGATATAAAACAACCTGAGAACCTGCCTAAGCAGCAGGTGTCTCAGGTCGCAGCTGTCTCTGTTTCTGCTTCCTTCCAAGTATATATTCACTCACAGACTTAAGGTATTGTGAGTACATCCATATAGATCTTGCAAAAATTAACAGTTTAAACACCTTGGTAGGCCAATTCCAATTACCTACAAGGTGGGAGAAGACTCACTATGAAAGGCCTTATTTAATTATTTATTTTGCAGAATAAAGGAGTATACATGGGTTAATACTTGAACAATGTGTCTCAGAGTTTATAGGTGTGCACTAGCATTTGTATACCCTACTAGTCATGTATCACTGACCTCATCTGCATTCCTCATTTGGCTGGTACAGCTGACTTCCGCCCTCTTATGTTCAGGCTTCTCTCTTTCCCGTCTTATCTATAATTGTTCCCGTATAACTCCACTTTTGTTTTCCTTAATTCTTTTAACAAGACGTTCAACATATGCCTTTCCTTATGTCAATAAAGGTCAGGGCTTGCTATTTATAAGTTTCTTAATATCTAACATGGTGAGCTAATCTAGAAGGCTTTTAATTGAGATAATATCAGCTGTGGGTCCGATGGCAATTTTTAGAGTATATATTTTAATTGCATTTTTATTATTTTGCCTTTTAATTGTATTTTAAATGTTGTAAGCTGCCCAGAGACCTTCGGGTAGTGTGAGCAGCAATCAATCAATCAATCAATCAATCAATCAATCAATCAGTCAATCAATCAATCAATCAATCAATCAATCAGTAAATAAATGGTACTATTTATACTAAGCATGGCTAGGCATAAGGATGATTGAACCTAAATTCCTTAACAAAGGCTGTTTTCACAGGATATGTCACAGGAAGTACTAAAAACTGCTGATGCACTCTGTACATAGAAGGTTCTTTCCTGGATCCTTTCTTAATGAAGTCTTTTCTAAATTTTCTAACTATAGAAGTCAAAACTTTATTTGAGACAGAGCCAAACCTACCAAAAGGGAGAGAGACACAATAGTGTCAGGCAATGCATTTTGTTATGAAAGAGCAGCAACTTATTAGTACTGTAGTGCCAGTCTGGTTTAGTGGATAGAGTCAGACTAGGACTCAGGAGACCTGAATTCAAATCCCTGCTTGGCCATGGAAATTCACTGATGTTTTAAGGAAAAGATTATCTTGCAAGCAAGTATGGCTTATGACAAGGGGGCAGCTCATTGTCCTCACCCACAAGGCAGCCCTTTCTGCAAACCACTCATGAGCAAATCTGTAGAAGTAAAGTGCACTAGTTCAGACCTGGGCAAATGTGCGGCCCGAGGGCCACATACGGCCCGCAAACTGCTCCTGTCCGGCCCACGGACAGTTTTGAACATCAAAAACATTTATAGCTTTTTGTCTAAAGTTGATCAGTTGCTTATCTTTAATATACCGCAAAAAAACACCCTCTTTAGTATTTGCGAAGATTAACAAGTTTACAATAAAAACAATCATAACATCACTGTTTCATTTTATTTTTAAGTAAAGTTGGTTCGGCCCCTGAACACAGTTCAGGTTTTTCATGTGCCCCCCCTGTAGAAATTAATTGCCCACCCCTGCACTAGTTGGACATTTTAAAAAGTTGTCCAGAAGGGTTACTTGTGAGGAACTGTGAGCAAAGAATTTCAATAAAGGCTAAATCCCTGCTATATTCACAGAAAAGGGTTGGCTAGCAGAGCTTTGTTGGGAATCTACATAGCCATTGTCAAGGAAGAGAAGACTAGGCACAAAGTCAAGGAAGAGAAGACTAGGCACAAAGAATAAGTACTTTTGACCCCATGGAAGATAGCTTCCTCCTGTGCTCCTGTGTCAATGACTGCTTCATTAACTAGTAGGAGTCTTTACTTGCTGTTCCAAGCAAGAATTTGACATCATCTAGAATGGAAAAGTTACTCTTTTCAGACGGTAACTCCTGGGATCCCCCAGAGGCCCGGCTGGCTGATGGATTCTGGGAGCTGTAGTCCAAACCATGTCTTTCCTTAGCTCTGGGGTTACCTGTGGGCATATCGTCTTATCGATAAAAGAACTCTATATGGTTCTTGTGATGACAGAGTGGGGAACTCCCTTGTGAGCAGTATTTGTGAGGCATATGTATACAAAGGGCAAACATATGGAAGGAAGAGCAGTCTTGAGAGTGTATTAGGTTTCACAGGGAGTTCCCGTACATCATATGCAGTGGGTGAGAGAACTTCCCCAAACAGTTTTGGATAAACCTGAACTAGTTCCACAAACTCCAGAAAACCTTATATTTATTCTGAGCCCGTATTGCCCTCCAACTGCACGAGGGCTATAACCAGCATAGCAACTTTGCATCAAAATTTAATGGGTATAAAAACACAGAGGTTAATTTACTGATGATCATCAGGGAAATAAATGGCAATCCCTCATGGACTTTTTTAAAACTTGAAAGCATAAATTTACTTTATTGTTGGGGAGTGGCACCACTTTTTTTTAATGTTCTTAGGGAGGCTTGCACCCATGCTTCAGAGCAGAGTGGCTGGGAGGCAGAGCTGATTGTCATGGGTGCCAAAACTGCCTATTATAGCTCTCTCACCCACTCAGAACTATCTATAGGCTGGCTTCCCTCCCAAGATCAACCTATTTTCCTCTTCACTCACCTTGCCCTCTGCTCCAGTAGTGGCAATAAAGAAGTCTGAAACTTTGCCCCTACCTGAATACTTCTCCCTGGCATGCTGCTCTGGCATCAGGAAAGCTCAGATATGTACTGTATTTCTTTTTCCCAGCGCTGCTACTAGATATAATTGAAGGAATAATGTTATCACCTGACAAATCATACAAATTGCCTTCTGTGATAGTATTTTCCAGAAGGAAGCCAAAACTAGTGTTAATCTAGCAGCCAGATCAAAGTCAACAAGTTGGCACGATAACGGTTTCTTCTGTGTGTCTGATGAAATGAATCTCTTTTACTTATTTACATGTAAAAAAAGAGCTACCTCAGAATTTCACTTTATTCAATTACAACATGAATGAAATGTTGACATTCTTAGTTCTACGTATAGATTTTCCTGTAGTACTTGAGTAATTAATCATCACTGTTACCAGACTTTTAATATTTTCTGATTCAGGCAATAGCTGTCTCAGGAAATCATTATGTATTGGATGTGTGATCATGGTGCTCCGTGTTTCCATCCAGGCTTGACACTTGCAAACATTAAGTCGATTAGCATGTGTAATGGGCAATATTTTCTCTCTTGCAGAAGGGCAATGATGCCCAGAAAGACCTTGGCAAGATTACATGGCAGTTCCATGGGTGGGAACATTGTCTCTTCAGTCTAACACCAAGTCCCTCATTTCAGTCAATATTTATGCTAGCGCTAGAGCTGGACAACTGATTAAAATGGCTGCTTTTGCCTTTGTTTACATGGAAGAGATTCCAAGCTGTGTTTCTGAGTTAAAGCAGAGGGAGACAAACTTTGAAAATACAGAGGCTCCAAAATCCTTCCTTTGGATCTTGGAGGGTTGCACTTATCCTGATACCCACCCCCCCCAGCCTTGTTAATTTTGGTTTTAAAATGCATTGCACATGTATTCTAGTAGGTGGGGGGCATTTTTGCCCCTTGGCCTGTTTTCAGGCCATAGAAGGGGGGCTCTTGCTCTCTCCCCACCCCAACCAGAAATGATAGGGTGAAATTAGGAGTGCGAGGAGTTAGGGAATGTGGTTGACTGCCCTCAGGACTGAATATGGTTTGTGAGAGATGTGCCCATGGGTCACACCTTGTTCTCAGAGTTCAATGATTTTTGGAAGTAGAATGAAATAGAATACTTTAGGACTTGGAGAGCTGCTTCCAGTTGAGGAGACATGGTTGAATTTGGAAAAGTGACTTTTTTGGATGAATTCCCAGAAGCCAGTGACTGTGAGGCTTAATTTAAATAAAAACAATTTGTTGTTTTTTTATCTTAATCCGTTTCCAAAAAACCCCGCTACTCAAACACTTTAAATGCAGCTGGGCACAAACTGCTTCTAGCAGAGACACATGACATGCAAATAACAGTCTAAAATGGTGTTTGATCCAGGGATATCTCTGTTCTAACATGTGTCACTTAGGAACAAATCTCCCTCTCCTCATGTTCTGAGGGCACATCCAAAGTCTTGGAAATAGCCCATTTTACTGAAAATGCTTCGTACCTGATTCCCTTTTTATTCAAAGGCAACTTGAATATCTTTGAAGCAACATATGTGTCTCATCCAAAATATTTGCCCAGCCCCAGTACCTAATTTCTCTATATAATGCATATGCATCAGCAACAGAGCGAAAATGGAAAGCAATAACAGCACTTTTCAAAATAGCTTGAGTAATTTTGGTAAGATCATGTCATGTAGTGGTCTACATAGTCTATAACCAGCTCGAATCCCCTCTCTCCAATGACTATATCCCATTTGCTGTGGTTCTCTGTGGGCTATTGGGTGGGGGAGAGAAGAGAGACATAATAAAGCAAAGTCTTTTTAAGAATTCTCCTTAGGGAATAAAGTTGGACCATCTGACTTCAGTGGAGCCAGTCACTCTCTTTTTTTCATCCGACGCCGTCATTCATCTGACAAGAACTGCTGATGTCTTCCTAAGTTCCACTGTGGGACTTATTAAAGAGCCTCCCTTTACTGCAGCTGTAGGATAACCTTCTGATCCCATACTCTGCATGGTATTATCAGCAGTTCCGTACATTGGCAAGAATTTGGAGATTGTCAGGAATTCATACCGGTCAGATTTTATATTGTTAAAATAACATGGATGTAGGCGGAAGATTTTGATTTTGTTATGAAAGAAATGAGTTTGTATTATTTTTATAGAACCAAGGCCTGTGTCAATTATATTGATTAAAGAAGAAGCATTGCACCCCAGACAATAGGCAGAATTGTAATTGTTTCAATTTCTAAAACTCTAGCAGTTAGGAGTTCTTTTTTTTTAATACAATAACTATGCCTACTACTTCTTGCCTTGTGTGGCACATTATTACTTGTAATGTAATAGTGTAATGGAGATAATGTGATGAATGAGTTAAGCTCTACTGGTATGTGTAAGAGTTAAGTGCCCAAGTCAGGGCATTTGATTTCAGCAGAACATTCATATGTTAATTTTTCTAGTATGCATTCTAAGTGACTACAATTGTTTAGCCATTAGCAGGTTGCATATGAATTAATTTTTCTTATACTTTTACTTAAGAGGTGTTCTTTCAATACTATGGCTAGGAAGATAGAAGCCAGTTGCAATTCCAGTCTTAGAGCTCCTGCCTGACCTATCACTGTCTGAGGAAGGAGCAAGCAGAAGTTTGGACTCATATATGAAACCCTTTAATGAGCAGAAGAGTTAGTTTGGAAGTAAGAGGCGTAAGTGCTTTTCTTTACTCAGATAGCTTATATTTGATACAACTTCTGATTTTTCCAGAGTCTTGTCACTCTTTCTCTATAAACCCATCAGTACATGACACATGTTGATCGCAGTATAGCACTTTATTACTTTCCTTATCATTATAACAATCTTCAAGTTGAGATCGACTGTGAAGGCCTGTGGTGCAGTGATTAGAATGCCAGACAAGGCCTTGTAGAAGACACAGGTCAAAATCTCTGCCCTGCCAGAGGGACTTTGGCTATAATATTGACATTGATCACTGGACGATGATGTGGAAAGACTGTTATAAAATGATCAAGCCAGTAAATCTAAGAGAAAATATCCTCAAAATGTTTTATAGATGTCATTATACTCCTATAAAACTGGCAAAAATATCAGAAGGTAGCAGCAATATCTGTTGGAAATGTAAAAAAAAAAAAGTAGGAACTTATTACCATATGTGGTGGTCATGTGAAAAAGCCAGGGTTTATTGGTTACAGTTGTGGGAAATGATAAAAGGAATCATTCAAAAAAGATTAAACTTTAAACCTGAAATAGCATTATTAAATATTACGCCAGAAATTATTGATAAGAAAATCAAATATTGTTTGATGTATATATTGATAGCAGCTAGGTTACTCTGGGCCCAAAAATGGAAAAGTGAAGATGTACCTACAAGGGAGGAGCTCCTGAAGAAGCTGTTGGACATTACAAAACTAGATACATTATCAGAAACACTATGAGATCAGCCAAGAGACTATGCAAAACAAAGTTGGAACTTAATACATGCTTGGGCCCAGGGACAGGCTTGAAGATAGGGCAAATGATTGATGGGCTTTGTTTTTTCTTTTTTTGCTTTCAATGCTCACTGGATTTTGGGAAAGTTGGAATGCAAGAAGGTCTGAATCTCTGTCCTCAAGGGGGGGGGAGGGTTGGGGATATTTGTATTGTATTTCAGATGTGTGTTTGTAGTTGTAATAAAAGAAAAAAATCTCTGCCCTGCTATAGAACTCCCTGGCTGACCTTGGACCGGTCTTTGGCCTGGCTTGGAAATGTTGATAAACCATAGCTTAGTGTGATGGTTCTCTCTTCCTTACCCTCTGTTCCTTCCTTGCTTCTGCTCTCAGTCTCAGAGGAAAAGAAAAATGGCAATCCCAATCTCTACATTAATTTCATTTCTGTTTGGTTACCTGGGGTTTCTTCATTTTTAGTTAATCATATGCCTAGTATGTAGGCAAGTGATTAATTGAAGGAAATCAACCCTGAGTGCTCACTAGAAGGACACATCCTGAAGCTGAGGCTTCAATACTTTGGCCATCTCATGAGAAGAGAAGGCTCCCTGGAAAAAACCCTAATGCTGGAAAAGTGTGAAGGCAAGAGGAGAAGGGGATGACAGAGGACGAGATGGTTGGACTGTGTAATTGAAGCTACCAACATGAATTTGAACAAACTCCGGGGGGCAGTGGAATACAGGAGGGCCTGACATGCTCTGGTTCATGGGGTCACGAAGAGTCGGACACGACTAATCGACTAAACAACAACAATATAGTTTCCGGATGGAGTCCAAGTATCTAGACACCAATCCCTATGTTGACCTAGAATCACTGCCTCCTAATTTTGACTGCCCATTATTTACTCTGCTATCTAACACCAATTGAGTCACCAGGAGAATGAAGCCTTCCTATCTTAACTTCACTAACAGTACTGTAATATCCTCTGAAGGCCTTTCCCAACAACAGATGTCATGACATTAGGTCTACATGACCTCTCAATCTCAAGTTTATGACATATTTTGGCTGCTAGTTGTGACCATGGCAGATTCCCTCTTGATGTATGTAATTCTAATAACACAATCCTTTACTTTCCAATTTTTGGAAAAGAACTGAAACTGTTTAGTTGGTGTTTTTTTAATTTGAATGCACTACCATGAGGCACAATACTTGAACCATGTATGCTTCCTCCTCCATTCTTTATTGAAATTTTATTTAAGTAAAAGTAATTAAAATATACAGATAAATGGCAAAAAGATTGTAAACTTACAACAGTACTGTAAGTATCTTCTATTTTTGTTACTGGAAAATAATGAACTATAAGTAATTCTTTATTTGTAATCAGTTACTTTCAAACTCTTGTCAAAATTACATGTAGGAAAGGGTTCACTTTTTCCCTTGTACCGTAGTCCCAATCCAAATCTTGTGTTAGTGGTACATGTGATTATGCATTTACATAATGTAGCGTATAACAGACAAATAAGGCAAAGTTTGTAAGTGATTTAGTACATCAAATAATATTAATTATTCAGTTACAAAAAAGAAGCCAGTTCTAGGATATATAAACAATATATTTTTAAAAATTCAGTCTATAACAATAAGTACAATCTTGAATAGTTTTTTTAAAAAATATTGGGATAAACCATCTGATAAGAAGCTTAAGGGTTAGCCATGTGTATAATCATCATGAGCCAATACACTTCATTGGTCCACACACTGCACAAATGCAGAGAGGAGTGTTTGGAGCTCTACATTGGAGAAACCAAGCAGCCACTAGACAGGGGAATGGCCACAGCACAGGAAGGGCAACAGCGCAGGACCACAGTCAGAAGTGTTCCTTCATTTAGAGGACAAAGGACATTCATTTGATGACCAGAATGTACTCATTTTGGATCCAGAAGATAGGTGGTTGGATCCAGAAGATAGGTGGTTTAAGAGAGGGGTCAAGGAGGCCATATGTGTGCACATAGAAAATCCCTCACTCAACAGGGGTGGAGGCCTTAGATATCTGTCTCCTATTTATCATGCTGCCCTTTCATCCATCCCTAGAAAGATCAGGACCACACCCACCAGGAAGATTATTGTTAATGACCCATGACAGTGGGTGGAGAAGGATTGCAGAAGTGGGATTTTCCCTCACCTGCAGTCCTTTGTCTATCTAACAAACCTATTCAGACCATAGAGAAGTGAAATCAATGTGGAAGATATATCAGGGGTCTCCTACCAACTCTCCTCAGACTGACGAAGCTACTTGGATGAGTAGCAAAACCTTTTAACATAATAAGAAAGAAGTCCAGTTGCCATGACTCAGTTTTCAGATAACCTCACCTGGACTACTGAGAATCTTCACAGATATACCACACAAATGGTGTTTTGTTAACCCTTTCAGTAGGCATTGTGAAACAAGGAAGGAACAAGCCAATAATGTATGATATATGAGCAGTTTGCAAGCTATAATTGTTCCAGTTAGAGTTATGGGAATGGCTATGTTTCTCTGAGTCTTCAAATGGGGAGACAATTCTTAGGGTAAGAAGTGGTGCAGGAGCAGAAATGTTGTTCAGATGAGGGGTTCTAAAGCTTGGATGCCCATCTCCAGCATTTCCCATTCGGTGCCAGGGTGCATTTTGCTGCTTGCTTTACTGTTGTAAAATGGGTTTCTTTTGGCAGCTCTGAATAATTATATTATCTGGTTAGTCAGGTTTTACCCAAATTCTGGGTTATTTACCCAGTGGAGAGAGCCTAACTATCCGGTGGGTGGAATGCAGGAATTACTATGGGTTTGGGGTGGGCCTATTCACATTCTTTCTCATTGATCACATGGTTCAATGGGAAATGTGAATCAACCCAGAGTCCCACATCCCCAGTCCATAGTATTAAGTCCACACAAGAGCCCCTTCTGCTTTTAAAAAATTTGAATTCTTTTTGCTTTGGTTCAAAGTGTGTCATCACTTGAAGTGATGCAGAAAGGAAAGACCAAAGGAACATAGGCACACATACACAAAGCAGTGCTTTAGCAAAGTATCTTCCCCCTTGCCTCTTGCCTCATAAGGGAGGATGAGGAGAATGCTTGTGCACATGTGCGCATGCACACACAAGCAGCGCCAGCACTCACTTCTCTCCACAAAGAAGTCTTTCTCCTCAGACACTTCTTATATATGGTGGCAACTACAGGCACTTCAAATAGATCTGCAGTGCTGAGGGTTATTAAAAAAAACACCTGTGTGGCCACTTAAATTATAGAGAACTGAATGCCCAGGTGTGACTTCACAGTGAGAGAATGCGAGTTAATCCGCATTTCCCTCACAGTGTAGTCACACCCTCACTCTGAAGTCAGTGGGGTGATGAACCCACTTCAGGTTTAATTCTTGACTTTAAAGGTGCTTTCTAAGGTACTGAGTGGATATGGTTCAGCACCTTGGATAGCTCTTGTACAGTTTAAACTAAAATGTGGAGTGAGTTCATGGTCTCACTAACGTGGGAGCCATCATTTTCGCAACAGGTGCAGCAACTGATCAAATGAGTGGATGAATCAAGGGAAGTACAAGACAGATCTCGCCACAAAGGATATATATACAAACAGGAGTTAGAACTTCCCGCTGTCAGATGGAAGAAAAAGGAAGCTCCTCTCTCTCCAGAAAAAATTTACTGCCAATCCAGCAGGCATTGTTCAAGCAGAAAGCCCATTTATTTCAGCAGGTCAATGGAATGTACACAGAATTATATCTGATCAAAAGGTGAAAAGCAGATATTCCCTGAAAAAACTGAGCTTGTTCAAATCCAGAGCATCCCACAAACCTGACTTGGAGAGAACAGGGGCACATGTGGCCCTGAGATCAGGCCATCACTTTCCCATCCCAAACCTGAAGAGTGGACCAGTCTGTTACCAAATACAGCAGAGAGCTTGGTAACTCTGAACTGTTAGCAGGGCCTGGGGGCAAGGAGTCCCGAGGAAAGCATGCCAGGGCTCAAACTGAGTTTCTGCACTTGTTGGGGGGGGGGGAAGGTGGGCAAATTTGAGAGGAAAAGAAAATCTGGGTATATCCCCTGGTGGACGGGGGCTGTCAAAGGGGTCTTGCCAAGAGGCAGAGAGGACCTCTTATTAGAGAGGACATGCAAGGAGCAGGCTTGCAAATGGAAGTGACCCAGGAGCCCCACCCCTAACTGTGAGGAGAAGGAGAAGCCCTGGAGGAAGAGGCCTGGGGAGATGTCCCAGAGACTTTCTCAGGGGTTTACTGGGCAGAGAAAACAACCTGAAGAAGACCCAAGGTCTTCTGGGGAGTAGGACTACATTTATAAAGAAGATCCCTGTTGCAGGGTCCTTGTCCAGTTGAGGGTTCCTAAGGGAGAGAGAGGGGAAAGTATGAGAATCCTCAGCTATCTTACAAACTTCCCTGCTGGAGTAAATGGAGAAGGAAGGATCAGAAGGAGCAGCAGTCTAGCCTGAAGCCTGGGAAACCTATCGCTACTCAACTCCAATGCCAGCATAGAAAGAGGCAACAAAAACACCAGGGCCAGCAGGAGAAGGTGGCAAAGGCAACAACCAGCCTAGGACCATCCTGGAGAAACTCCTAATCCTATTGTCCTCAATGTGGGCACAGCACCCTTCATTGTTGAGGGCAGGACAGTTAACAAGTCCATTTGGACTAGGCGCCTCAGCTCTAATATTCACCACGGCTTCAGTGAATAGAAGTTAAGAGACATTCCACATCCCTTGGCGAAGGGAACTGAGGGATCAAAGACAGTATATAGTGATTCAGCCCCACTGAAGGGAAATGGGCAGAAGGAAGTTACCTTGTTGTAGGTTAATCGCTCACCTGTTATAATAAGCTCTGTTTCGTTGCAACCTTTGTGTCGGGAGTTCGGGAAGCACAAGATGGAAAAAGAGAAAGCCAAGGCAGGCAGTGCTGGCAGAGCTCTTACTGACATAGACAGGAAATTTAAAAATGGCTTCTGATGGTTATCTTAGCCAACAATTGACTTTCTGAACATATTTTGCCCTTGTAATGCTCAGCCTTATGCGTGTTCCAGGAAGCATGAGCACAAAAGAACCAGCAGAAAACAGAACACAAAAAGAGAGTGCACTGAAATACCGTGTTTCCCTGAAAATAAGAGAGGGTCTTATATTAATTTTTGCTCCAAAAAAAGCAGTAGGGCTTATTTTCAGGGGATGTTTTATTTTTTTCATGTACAACAACCTACGTTTATTCAAATACAGTCATGTCATCTTCTGGTTGCTGTACAATGGTGGAGTTAGGTCTTATTTTCGGGGAAACAGGGTAGGAATAAATATTCATGGAGATTTTCCAGCCCTGTGAGAAAGATTAAAAAGAATGATGCCTTTTATCAGAATTGTATGAGCAAGAAGTTAGGTTTGACTTGCTTCAAGTTAGAAGGCAGCAAAGATCAACATTTTATTGTAAACACATTGGAATAAACTCCTGAAAGAATGTGAAAGCTGTGAAGAAAACTACCTACAAACATGTCTTCTTTCTGACCTACAAAGATGGCAAAATGTAATCTTTTTGATTTCTATGTGCACTGAAATCTGAAAATTTTGCTGAATCTTCCTCCCAAGACCATTTGATGCCCTCAGTATTGAGGAGGGGGGATGCTCAGCAACTCTGCAGGCAGCAATTTTGATAACATTTGTTTCGTATTTGTAAATATGAGTAAGCTTTCTCTCTTCTCCCCATGTGTGTTTTTTAACAGCAAAACCAAAAACTTGTTTCTATCACTTGGTACAGCAGCTGGGCTTCTTTCCCAAGGACATTCTTGGGATTAAAAATGATGGTTACTCTCATTATGGCCTGTGGAGGCAGCTATATCCTCCCCCCCCCCATCCCCATTATGATCCAGTCTCCCTAAAGAGGCCCAGATCGCGGTCAGGGAGTCCCTCTGAGCGCAAAAGCTATCACTTTTATTTCTTGAGGTAGGGCCTCTAGGCCTCAGAAGTGCGTAGTAAACCCCATAGACAAGTCTGAACCTTGATTGCTTCCAAAGCAATAAACTATAGGCTATGTGCTTCCTTAGAACGCACACCAGCCTTGCAAAGTAGAACAGTAGGACCTTTTAGCTTACAGTGGCAACTATTACCTTTCGTTCATCCACACTGAATTTAGATATAGTTCTGCTGTAACAAAAGACTAGTCCTCTGTTGAAGAATTATATTTGTTTTATTAAGAAATGAAAATAGATTCATTAGCATACAGTTATAGCTTTAAAGTATAAGCATTGAGCATTTCCAGTATATTACAATGTTTAAATAACCTTAGAATTTCTAATTAAAATAAAAACAGCTAGAAGCTGGGCTATCCCCCCTTCTTCTTGAAAAGAAAAACAAGCCTCTGTGTCTCACATTCCATGGCATT
Organism: Pogona vitticeps; assembly: GCF_051106095.1. Lineage (NCBI taxonomy): Eukaryota > Metazoa > Chordata > Lepidosauria > Squamata > Agamidae > Pogona > Pogona vitticeps. Next base: position 43,853,399 of record NC_135783.1, on the reverse strand, counting down.
CACGGACCACGTTTTTTTTTACATACACAAACCCTCTCATTTTACATATCTTTAGGACCTCCTTTCTAGCTGTCAGCCAATTAAGTCCAAGTCGATGTAACTCAGATCGCTCTGATCACTGCCCAAAGTTCTTATGCTCCAGGCTCCAGGTGCCTTATCTTCTCCCAGTTAGTGGTTTGTTGTTTCGTCTTCCTTTCCTGGACTGTCCAACCTTGTGAATTAGGCAAATGACTCTGCACAACAAGCTCCTGAAAAACATTTTTTAAAAATTCCTCTTACACAGAACCTAAAAGACTCCAATTTTGCATGACTACAGTTCCCAGTTTCCTTCCATTTCCTTATACCCACAAATGCCCCAAAGGAATGGAGCTAAATTCTCTCACAGCTTAGCTAGTCAGAGCAGCCAGTCCATTGAAGGCAGATAAGCTTTTCTTGTTCAAAAAAAAAAAAAAAAAAAAAAAAAAAAAAAAAAAAGCAGAAGAAAAATGTCATGTCATATATCAAAGTAAGAAATTACCCCCCTCTGGAGGTTAAACAAATTGTCAGGGGTATCTCCACCTCATCCTTTGAATCAGGAGGGAACTGTCTTCTAGTCTTTGACCCAAGACTAGTTCAAAATCCAGTTGTTAGGATGTACATGGTTTTAAATTAAAAATTGTGTGTGTGTGTGTGTGTGTGTGTGTGTGTGTGTGTGTGTGTGTGTGTGTGTGTGTGTGTGTGTGTGTGTGTGTGTGTGTGTGTGTGTGTGTTTGTTTGTTTGTTACATATATACTCCACCTTTCCATTACACAGTAGTGCTCAGGCTGGCTCACAATCTTTATGAACAATAAAAACAGGTAAGGTAAATTTAACCATAAAACTAGTTAAACCAATGACAGCATAAAAGCCATTAAAACCAGTCATGTATACAAACAGCTAGAAATCATGGGAGATTATACTTTAGTTTAAAAAGACATGTTTTTATTCCTTTCCTGAAAGTGGTAAGAGAGAGAGAGAGAGAGAGAGAGAGAGAGAGAGAGAGAGAGAGAGAGAGAGAGAGAGAAAAGATTGTAATTCTGAATGGAATGTATTCCTCTGACTGGGAGCCAGCATTTGAAGTTGGACAGGCAACCAAGACTTTTGTTTGCCATTTCTTTGGCTTACTGATCAAGTCATGGTTTATTTCTGAGTCCAGTTGAAAGTGCTTGTTCTGACCTTTGAAGGCCTTATAAGACTAGGTACCTTAAGGAATATCATCTCTCATATAAATCTGCCTGGACATTGCTTTTATCTACTGAAGTCTTTCCTAATTACTTGCACCATCGGAGGTCAAAATGCTCCAAAATTAGAATTTTTTTCTTGATTTCTTGATTTTACCTCACTTTTCTCCTTAAAAAGAACCCAATACAGTGGTGCCTCGACTAACAAATGTCCCTACTTACGACCATTTCGAGTTACAACCAGTTCTGGCCGTAAAATCTTGCTTCTACTTGCGACCAGAGCTTCCACTTACGAATAGAAAAAGGCAGGGGAAAAAGGTGGGAATAACTGTAGGTGGCAATGAGGCTGCTTCTTTGTAGCTCTTTCGCCCCAGCAGTTAGAGAGTGTGCGATTGGAGGAGACTTCAGAATGCCTGGTAAGGTAAGGTGCTGTTTTCTACTTTTTAAAAATTGTTCTGGGTGTTTTTGCAGTGTGATTTTGAGCTAGGGGGTTATGTTTCTATGCTGTGATGGGTCTTGGGGGTTTGTTTGTTTTTTGGAGTGTTTTTTCCATTTCTGAGGAGTCTTGTGGGGTTTGTTTGTTTGTTTTTTGGTTCCCCCATTTCCGATGGGTCTTGGGGGGGTTGGGTGCTTTTTGGTTTTTTTGCCCCATTTCCTATGGGTCTTGCATGCTTCCCTTGCTTTTTCCTTTGTTCTCTTTGCATTTCAGACCTGGTCCCTTTGTTTTCTGTGCATTTCTGATGGGTCTTGTACGCTTGATTACTTTTCTTTCTCTCGCCCCCCCTTTGGCCGGAAGGGATTAATCGTGTTTCCAATAAGTCTTGCAGTGATTTTTTTGGTGATTTTTTTCTTCGTTCAGAATGGATTAATTGCATTTCAATGCATTTCAGTGGGGAATGGTGCTTCGACTTAACAACCATTTCAACTTACGCCCATCTTCCTGAACCAATTAAGTTTGTAAGGCAAAGCACCACTGTATTTAAGAGCTAAAAACAGTAAATATGCAAATATTACTAAAGAATCAAATAAATACAATAATAAATTTGTAAACAAAATCAAAACCAACGGCACAACAATTCATTGAAAAATGCCTCTCAGACTACCAGTCACTGAGCAAAAGCCTGCTTGGAGAGAAAGGTCATCTACTTGTAGAAGAAAGATGGGGCCAGCCTTGGGAAATGGAAAACTGACAATGGGGGAATGGAGTGAATGGTGTGTCTGAAATCATGAGATTATTTTGTCACAGGCTCTATGTGTTGGTTTTAACTGGTATTATAAACTGCTAAGATTTTGAAGAATAATACATAAACATCATAAATGAAACAAACAAACAAATAGACCTCTTTACACTTAATTAGAGCTGTAGAAAAGCCAATATTCATGGATTATCATTTTTGCAGAGTTTTGAATTTTTTTTCTAGTTGCACAACAGAAGTGCAGAGATTCACAGAGTAGAATAGCTCCAGGTTGTCCTGAATAGTCCACCCCTTTTCTGAACAATTGGCACTTATAGTCTCAATAACTCTGAGACATCAGTAGGAGAAAAAATAAATAAATGTTTTCATTAGTTACAAATCAATGGATCAAAGCAAACTGACAAACATGATCGGCTTCAACAAAAGACTTCAACAGAGTAAAGGGGGGGGGGGGGAAGGAACTCAGCAGAAAGGGAGAGCAAGAATGATTAGTTAGTGCTGGATAGACTGACAGTCATTCCAACCCAGAAAGGTTCCTCCCATCACATCTTCTCCAGGCAGCATGATAGGTTGTAAAATCTCCAACAATCATAACTTGGAAACATTATGCTTTTGGACAATAACTCGCAGACTACCCCAGGGATAGCTGATGATACCATAATCTCTGCTGATCAGGAAGTCCTAGGATTTCCACCCTGCAAAACCAGGTTCTACTACACCACTGTATAAGGCATGATTTCAAGTGCCAATCAATATGGAAAACAATAGATTTTTTAAAAATTTGCTTGTTATTTAGGATGAACTATGGGGGGAGGAAAGGAATCCAGATTAAAGAACAAAAGAAATAATTTAAACCAGAGGGGTTAATTGGTCAGTGCTATTTACCACAATGCCCAGTTCTTATATTTCTGCTTTGTACTTCTAGCTGAAATATATTTTTGTATATTCATTTACATATGCTTTAAACACTTTAGTAAGCTCTATCCATAATTTTGCTTTTAAAGTTAGCAAGGCAGGAGGGCATCAAGAGTTTTTGTAGGCAATTTGCATTCACAAAGTGTTATTTTTTAGCTTTACCATCCACACACACACACACATACACAGTCATTAAGCTGTAATCAATTTTATGTTATTTCTTATATTATGGCATTGCATTTCTAAGTAATGACAGCATAACTGCTTCATTTGTTGTAATTTAAATATTACTGCTTGCTTAATAATGGTAGATAGTGTACCTGATGCATTCACTATGCTTTAAAGATATTAATGCAATATATTGTTAATTTCCACTTTTTATGGACATTTATGAATTTTCACCATTTTGTCAGTTATTTCAATAAAGGTTCTATTGGCTTCCTTTAAAAATGATAATAATCACTTTCTGTTGCTCTTTGCAGCAAAATATTGGATACAAAAAGCCCCATTTTCATTATCCTGGTTGCAGGATTAGGCTAAGAGTGAACCACTGTGAAAAAGTGTCATCCAGATGCCTTTGCTTGTGGCATCCCTTATTTGTAGCCAGCATCATCATTGGCCAGGGATAATGGAAGTTTTAGGCCGAAACATTTGGCGGCCCCTGGAGGTTGGGCAAGGAACACCACTCTCCTGTCCAAACACCATGACATTTTAAGAGCAAGTGTCTAATCCAATTTCTTCTTCTCTCATCCACTCCACACTTCCCAGACCTGAAAAATGGTTGAATGAGCATCATTAAAACATTATATATGGAAATGTGCATAATAAGCTGCTGCCCCTATTTCAGGAGATATCTGTGGAAAGAAGATTTAACCCCCTTTACTCCTGCTGCTTTTAGTTGCCACGCTCCCCATGAGAAGGAAAAATATGGGTGCTTATTTTTGCAAATGTAGCCGCAAAATCTCAGGCAGTAAGAACTGGCATGAGGAAGGAACCAGCTGCATTAGAAAAATAAAGGGCAGGAAATAATATTGACTCCTCTCAACTAGGTCTTTTGCTTTAAAACATGCTTTCTCCGAATAGCTTGGAGGAGCAGCTCTCAAGCATTGTAGTAGACATCATTTATGTGTAATGTGTAGTTTGGCCTGTTTACTTTTGATACATTCAATTTTGCTTCAAGCAGGATAAATCCAGTGTAAGTCTATTCAGATGCAGACATTTTTATCTCACTGGAACTTAAGTCTATTAACCAGTGATGGCGAACCTTTCTGAGCCCGAGTGCCCAAACGGCACACAAAACCAAATTATTTATTTCGAAGTGCCAACACTGCAATTAAACCTGAATACTGAGGTTTTAGTTTAGAAAAAAACAACTCATGTCATTTACACATTTTGTCTGTCTGGTTCTTTATTGATTCCTCCAACTGACAGCTCTTTTAGAAAAAAAGTCAAATACAAAATGCTATACTGAATGAAATGCACCCTATTTATAAAGGTTATTAAGTACATTGAAATCCTGAACTTCTTTCCTCCAAAGTAAGCTACCCTCAGAAAAGCAGCTATCTATAGGAGTGCAAATTTTTAAAGTGTATACATACATTTTATACACTACATAAAGTGTATACACACATTTCACTTATTTGAAATGTAGTGTTGGAAAAGAGATTTACAGATATCATGACTTGTCAGAAAGATAAGTAAAACAAATTAAGTGTGGACTCTCACTAGAAGCTAAAATAACCAAACAAACGGTATTGTACTACAGTGGCATCATGAGAAGACAAGCTCACTGGAAAAGGCAGCAATGCAGGAAAAAGTGCAATACAGCAGGAAAAGAGGAAGATTGCACATGAGATGGATTGACTCAATAAAGAAAGCCACAGTCTTTTATTTGTAAGACCCTTTGTTTGGTGTTGGAGTCAAAGCAGGACCAGGAGCAGAGAGACTGGGATTCAGATTTGGAGAATAAACTATGACATTTGTGCCTGCTTTGGGGATGAGAAACAGAGAAACATGAAATCTAGTCCCAGGTGTGTTGGTTGTCTTTTACTAGGTGTTTGCTGTCAGTGAAACTCTGCTAAATATTCCAGTTCTGCTCAATTCAATTTAGAGTCTAAACAGAATCTTGAAATACTGTACTTGCTGCTCTCAGCAAAAATTGCAGAGCTAAATGCAGTGGAGATGAACTTTAGAAGGTTCCTTTTATCATGGTTTTATTTATATTTACTGTATTTATATTTAATTTATATACCACCCCATTAGTCCCAAGGCACTATTCTGGGCGGCTTACAGACAATTACAAACCAGGACAAACAAACTATGGACACTAAGATGTAACAGAAACAGCAATGACAAATCAAAACCATAAAAGCCAATGGCACCAACAAATTTTCACAATAAAGGGGACCAGATGGGAGGTGTTCAGTCAAGGCTGGATTGAAAAGCCTCCCTGAAGAGTAGTGCTTTTTAAAACTCAACCCCCATCTCTGTTGTATGCTTTTCTTAGAAAACCTACTTTTGTTTTCACCTCACCAGTTTGGTTTGTAGAGTATCCTGTGACTGGTCACATCTATCATGGCAGCATTTCTCAAGTTCCCAGTTTGGGGACCCTGGGAATCAAAAACAGAGTCTGGGGACTTTGCTGAAGCCTCAGATGACTGGGATCTAACCAGTATCTTAATGAAGATCACCTAAGGAACCTGATAAATGACATAACTGAATTCAATTAAAGATAGGTGGAATGTTATACTTAACAAATGAATGGATTAAGTACTCATACTGTTACTTAGTCCTTTAAAAATCTAGAAAGATTAATGAATAATCATTTATCAAGCCTGTCTTCCTATAAGCACCCCTGGGAATAAGCACCATTGACTACAAGGGACTTACACTTGTATAATCATGGATTGCATTTTAGACGTGTCACATCACAGGATTGCAGAGCTCCATCCCATAACATATGGTGAAGCTCTAATGACATATTTCTGATATATTTCTATAGTACTATAATTTTTCAAACCTTAACCTATTGTTGCCAAGTTAAAAGTTCCTTCCTTCCTTCCTTCCTTCCTTCCTTCCTTCCTTCCTTCCTTCCTTCCTTCCTTCCTTCTCAACATATAAAATATAAATTGAATAATCACATAATAAAATATTAGATATTTAAATATTTCAAATGGTGCAGAGGGCAGAAAAATCTTTTCATCAAAGGTTGTTTTAAGACAAACATGTTTCGGCTTCTTTTGTTAATTTCCCTACTTACCAGAAAAAGACATTGCAGGGCCATGTTTTGGAATAAAATAGAACTATGTGGAAAATGCCTTAAAATTACTTCCACCTCCCACTCTGTCAAACAGAAAGCAATTTGTAAGGCTGGCTAGGGAAAAAAAATCAAGTGTGTACCATAATACGATTTTACCGAAATCGTTCACTGGGTACTTTTGAATGCAATGCAATACACCAATTGTGATTAGCTTTTGATGCCTTTTTAATTCTGGTTTTATGAGTCAAGTCTCTCTGTGTCTCTCTTTTCTCTCTCTCTCTCTCACACACACATACACACAAACACTTTGGAAGATTCCTTTTTTCCATGGTTTTATGAAAGAGTCACTTTCTCTCACACACAACCTCCCTCCCTCCCTAAATTTTCACCAATCATTTGCATCAGTTCAGTATGTCCCTGTTTCCTCTTATTACATTTTAAAAAGCTTGATGAACTCACCCATCCCTCTCTCGCACCTTCCTTCCTGCCTTAATTGGAGCTTTCCCTCTTGCTTGCAGTCACCTCCCATGGAAGTAGTAATTCACAAGCCGGATTGACTGCCCCGGGCTGTTCTACAGCAGTAAACAATAAAGCAACCTTATCTCCAATCTCTAAAAGAACTGATTTACAAGTGCCACAACCAAGGAAGGTATCAGGGATAGGTGGCTTACAATTGTGCAGTTTGAGGTTCGGCTGCAGGGGATGGGTGGGTGGGTGGGGAGTAGCACTCTGCTCACATGCCCAGGGAGAGGTCTCCGTGTGCCAGCTGTGGTATTTGTGCCATAGGTTTGCTATCACTGGTATAAACAATGAACAGGATAGCAACCTGGTTGTGGATTTAACGTAGCAGCTGGATTCCTCTTGAAACTCAAAACTTGGGAAAATTTCCATGAATCCTGAAGCCTCAAACTCCATGTCTAGGTCTTTCAGAGGAGAAGGTTTGCATTTTCCCTCCCATCACAAAAAACTTCTGCATTATTTTGTTTCTATCTGATTCTGAGACACCCAGGAGCTCACTATTCATTCCCATCATTATTCAGTGTGATGCCTCCTTGCTCTCTACATAAGTTAATATATATCGATCATCTCAGCTTTTGAACAGAAGCCACTATTGATGGTTGTGTCTTCCTTTACTTCAAGACTCTTATTTAAATGCTTCCGCCACATAAAATAATTGTCACTAGAAGTGTGTTCAATCACCCTTGACTGTTCAATATTGTTACTCTGTAATTTCTGTCAAATGCTGTCTCTTGAGATCTTAAGAAGCCTGGATACCCCTGTGCATTCACCTGTCTCCTTTTATGTCTTTCTGTGGAGAGGAGTTTGGTTTTGCTAGAACATTCAGATGTAGAAGTGGTTTCCTCAATACATATCTGCAAAAAACAACCAGATCATCAGCCTTGGAACTTCGTAGAGGTCAAACATATGGTGCAAAATAGTGGTTTGAAAATGTAGATCAGATTTAGGAGGACTGCAAGTTTTATGAATAGTCTTGATTTTGTAATGCAGTGGTTCCCAACCTTGGGTAACTTTGGTTGTTCTTAGATTGCATCTCTCAGAAACCTGTGGCTTCTGGAATTGTAGTCCAAGAAAACCTGGGTTACCCAAAGTTGGGAACTACTATTGCAGTGTATAATTGCTTTGAGAATGAATGGCTTTCTAGCTCAACTAGTTTGGCAATACCTGATTAGTTGGTATTCAGTTCTTTTAAAGGGGACAATTGAGCCTTTGGTTGCTTATAACCTAAGGAGCCTTGTGGTGCAGTGGTTAAATTGTTGTGCTGCAGTGAAGACTGCAGCACAACAGTCCTGAGTTTAATCCTGGGCTCAGGTAGCTGGTTCAAGGTTGACTCAGCCTTCCATCCTTCTGAGGATGGTAAATTGAGTACCCAGCTTGCTGGAGGGGGGGTGTCAATGTGTAGTCTGTATAAGTTGATTGTAAACTGCTCAGAGAGTACTTAAAGCACTGTGGGGCAGTATATAAGCAGTGCATGTTATAACCCAACATGTAGTTAGTTTTTACGTATTTTAATTTACATCTCAAAGTATGCTTCATCCATACTAGCGTGTACAGGTGACTCAGTAAGCCCTACTTGTTGTGACGATGTGAGTTCACAATTAATCAAGTCAGCAAAAACAAACAGGAATCCAGTAATGAAAAATGCAAGGTACATGAAGTATTTAGAAGTTGATCTGCAACAAAGAAGTAAGTAAAAGTCCAGGAAACGGATTCTGATTTTCACCATTCCAGGTAGAGTCACACAGATTTTCTAGCAATAGCTCCAGCTTATAACTACGACTTTTATAGTTAAGAACGCCTGGAGTCCCACCTAAAGCTAAGTTCTAGATCTTTTAGCTTAAGGTATCTTGAGTAGGAGGGCCCTCCTCTCATGAAGATCCCCACTGATGAGAAGGCTCCTCTTTCCTAGGCGGCATCTCCTGTAGTTAGTAATTTTGGCAGGTACATAATACAGAGCCTTCTTTGTGCTGTTCTTTCAGCCTAGCCATCTAACTTCTTCTTCAGGAGGGGATTTCGGAAACCTTTCAAGGAGCCCAGAGTTCTCATGGACTCCTCTATGTTGTTTGGGCCCTGTTATTCTGGATCTCCAACTGAAGAGAATTCCTCCAGTGGAAGCAAGACCCTTCTTTCTACAAATGTCATTAAAATAATTGTATCCCAGGGTAAAATTATGGGAGACCGTAACTCATTCTTTAGAAGACATGGTCCTTGAAGTCAATTGGGGTTTTTCTAACTGCATGAAATGTTGGTGGACAAGGGGTTGGGCAACTGGTGAGCTCTTTGTATCTCTCCTCCTTATCACAACAATACACCCACAACAAGACTCACTAATCACCCATCCCCTGAATAGGACGAAAGCCTATCTCACATCCATAAATACTCCACTCCCAAGTAAACTACATCAGAGGACAGAGTGCTGTCCTCTGAAGATGCCGGCCATAGAGACTAGCGAAACGTTAGGAAGAACGACCTTCAGAATATGGCCAAAGAGCCCGAAAAACCCACAACAACCATCTTTGTGTACCTTTGACCACTCTCTTAGGTGACCCTTGATTGCATGTCCTCTGTGAGGAGGTGAAAATCTCAGAGTTCCTATTTTATTGCATTTCCCCAAATCTCTGTTTGATAGAGCAGGTTGGGGATTTGTGTAGGTTGGGTGTTGGAAATTTGTGCATGATTTATTTTTTAGGCACTTCCCCTGACATTTACTTTCTCCCAGTGGCTCAAGCATATTTGCATATAGCTTTTCAATTGTGCACATCTAATACCTTCATGTTTTCAAGTGTTTGCGTTATGAGCGTGTTATTTCTGTGACATATCCTGTAAGCTTCATAAAAGTGTGAACTCTCCAACTGAGATGTGTTTCTTCTTGCAACAGATCTCAAGAACTGTGAAAAAGTCATAAGTGGGTTGTTGTTTCTTCCTGCAGAGGCCATTTATGTCTTCTATTAATTTTGCAGCAAATCATTAACTGAGTTCTCTCAGTGCTTCTGTATTTTTGAACATGGAGAAAGTATGCTCTCTGTGTCATTTGGGGACCGAACGACTTACGCCACAATATCAGAAAGATAAAATTAAACATCTTGTCATTGGATGGATCAAGGACCTTGCAACCCTACCAACAGGTGAATGCATAGCAAAGAGATGGCAATTTTGTACAGATATACTGTATTTTTTAGTGATTGGGATGCCTTTGATAGAAGCTAATGCATAGGTCTTATCATTTTCATTGCACTTCTAAGGTTGCCCTTCCCAGGTGTTTTGTGCTTGCTTGTGTTTTTTTAGCACAGTGAAACACACACACACAATCTTAAGAATATTTACTTGGAAGTAATTCCATTGATTGGGATTTCTCTTTGAGAGGACTTAATACATGAGTATATAGAAACTTTTAAGGGACTAAACTTTTATCAGTAAGCCATTACATACAGACCAGAGGATATATGCTCCACCAGATGATAGTACTATATTGTGCATATAGCCATAAACAAGTTTGCCTAAACAGGTTTGTGTGTGTGTGATCTTAAGAGTTTCACTCTGTATTTTATGTTTTAAAAATGCTTGCAAAGTACAGTCTTGATTTTAAGTTCTTCACTCCAGAGTTTGAGACTTGCTCTTGGTGAAGCTGAGAGTTCATGACTAGCCCGAAGTCAGCCCTCTAATCACTAAACCACAGTGCCTCAAACCCCTGGTATATTTAATGTGTTGGTATGCTTCCAACCCCTGATTTAGCATTTGTTCTTTTAAAAGAGCAGTACATACTAATAATGAAAGCCAGTGACTTGTTTTATGCTCATCAAGACAGTAAATAAATTTTGTTTGCATGCACTGCATTTTCCACTGTGTAACACTAGATGTCCTGAAAGTTCTTTGTCTATTTGTTGACTGCAATGGTGGAGAAGAAAAAAGAAAAGAAAAAGCAGCAGCAACACAAAGACATATCTATGTGTAAAAAAAAATCTTTGCTGCTAGGGCATAGTTTTAAGACTATAACTAATATTTACTATGTGAATGAATGTATTCAGTTTAAGAGCTGAAAAGAAAATGTGATGATAATAGGGAACTTACCAATAAGGGGAGATCTGTATCAAAAGAAAGAGAGACAGTTGCTCAGGGCTATGCAGATGGAAGCTGGGAAATTAATATTGCAGAGATGGAAAGTGTGTGATTACTCTGAAGAATAATAGACAAGTTGCATAGTATCAACGAGATGCTTAGCAAATCCATGAAAAATGTCTCTCTGGCTGCAGAATGTGATAAAAGTTCTCTGCTATATTGATGGCAGCCACTTGGGTACTTATTAATATAGAAAAGCAACGTATGTTGCATGACCACTTCAGTGCTGCATAGATTTCATATCTATTCCAGTGAACAAATCGAACTGGGATTCCGGTTTACCGCTCTAACACTGTTAGCCATCTGACGCCAAGGAAACTGTGACACTGGAACTAGCCACAACATAAGATACCATATTACACCACACCAATGTACCACATATTACTTAAACAACATACTTAAACTGAAGGCGTAGCCTTTAATAGCTAAAGTTTCCTGGCACTTTGGAGCTTGAGTAAGCATGGACCGCCATTAAAAAGGTTGTATCAACTATGGTGGCTTTTTGCTAAAATAAAAATCTCACATTGGTCAGTCTCACATACCAGCATACACTGTTTTACTGTTTTAATTGTAACTCTTCTTCTCTCCATGTAATATTCAAGCAGGGTCTACCTAAGAGCTATGCCACACTTAAAACTCAGTTTACTAGTCCTTGGGATTTACAAGCAGAGTTCTGTATCATTTGGGATTAGAGGAATTTTAAAAAGTTCCATGGGTGTTCTTTTAATTGGGCTGAAAAGGATGGGTTTGGGATTGTCCATTCAGAAATGCCTCTTGAGTCAATGAGCCTGTGTACATTTATTTAATTAGCTTTGGGATTCCTGACCATTCACTCAGTTTTTGGCATAAGCCTAAAACCTAATGGAAAAGAGTACCTTAAATCACATTTAATTACGAATGGCAGTGCAATTGCCTGGATAACATTCACTCTCATACTGTACTTCCTATTTTCTATTGCCTATAGGAGTTTATTCTTCCACATTGGTTTTGGGGCATTGTATCTTTTGCTTCCTGCACTTCGTGGCACAGTGGTTAAACTGCTGCACTGCAGCCAAAACTGTGCTCACAACCTGGGGTTCAATCCCAGGTAGCCGGCTCAAGGTTGACTCAGCCTTCTATCCTTTGGAGGTCAGGAAAATAAGTACCCAGCTTGCTTATGGGGGAAGAGGATGCAATGTATAGCCTGCATAATTAACTTGTAAACCACCCAGAGAGTGCTTTAAGCACTATGGGTCAATATATAAGATATATAAGCAGCATGCTTTGTTTTGTATTTTTCTTACTTTCTCTTATTTTTCTTCCTCAGACAGTTCAGTCTTCGTTTTTGTTTTTGTTCTGCTTATTCTCCAACATTTTTTCTTCAGTTAACTTCTCAGCCATGTTTTCCAGTTTGTGTGTGTGCTTCCTGTTTCCTTACATTACTTCACATTCAAGGTTCCCTCTAAGGTGTGTGTGGCGATCTACCTTGTGGCCCCTGCTTTAATTTGGCCCTCACAAGGGATCACGCCCTTTTTTGTTCATGCTGTCACCAGGTATTCTCCTAATACCAATTATGTTATACACGTGTGCTGCGAAAACTAAGGGTTATTGAACTTAAGAACCAGAGGTTTAATTAACAAACAGTCTTTTATTGTCAAGTAAATAATCAATCACATATGAACTGTATCAGGTATTAACACGTATTGGTTCATGTAGACAATCACTTTTATTCCAAACTGCTGTATACTTTTAATCAATATCTCTCTTATAGTACTTAGAATTTCATTCCTGCTTGTTCACTATATTTTAACCTTCTCAATTCACTCTCCTAACTCTCTCAGCTCAGTTCACCAACCCTCACCTTCTCTCTCCTAAACCCTAACTGCCATTCCACATCTCCAACTGTCTCTCTAACTCCACCCCTCCTGCCCTATCCTTGGCTCCTCCCCCTTGAGCTTCTGTAATGGACAGGCAGGAATGACGTCACCTGTTGGCATTTCGCTGCAGTGCGCAACTAGTGCACAACTCTTCCCCCTCGCGTAGGGTTCTTCCTCCTCCATGCACCCAGATCTATTGTTTCCAGACCTTTTGGTTCCAGTTGTGATGGAACCCCATGTATGGTGGTGAAGCCACAGATGCAAGGGGTGGAGTCACACCCAGCGGGGCTTAAAATTAGAAGGAACATTGTTCATATTCTTTGAGTAAAAGAAACAGGCCAATTCTGGTGCAGTTACTTTGGTGACCAACCAGACACACCCTGTACAAGTGAGCTGAGGCAGGCTTATCTGGATGAAACATTGTTTTGGACAGCTGCTTGGCTCCAGTGAGCGCCTGGTAGCAACCATATTTTATCTCTCACAACACTTGCTAGCAGCTGGAGACTTCTGGACTTTAAACCTGAAAACTATACGATTTGACCTCTGAACGCCTCTCAAGTAAGAATGTAATTAATATTCACACATTTTCTTATCCTCAGTGAGAAAGGATGTCTTCAGGCTAAGGATGTGAATCTCACAACCTCTTGCTTTCACAGAGAAATTGAAAAAAAATCCTACTCTGTTCTCTTTGCATTGAGATTTTCTTGGCAAGAAATTTTACAGGATTTCAAAGAGGCTTCATGGTAAATTGTGCAGGAATATTACAGTTCTTGCACAGGATGGCATTTTTCTTGCACAAGATTCACCTGGGGGGGAAAACCAACAACCAGCTGCACAGGACTCTTACAATGTCTGTGCAGAATGGCATATTTCTTGCTCAGGGCTCATCAGCAAATGCATCAGCAGAACAATGCGGGGAAATGTGAGTTGGTGATAGATGGAAAACAAGAAGGGGTCTCATGTTTGCAAAGAGACAGGAAAGTTTGCTGATGCATGGAGAAGGCTTGCTAGGGAGTCTTGGCCTAATGAGACTTAGAAAATCACCAATTATAAGAAATTGTGCCAGTATTCATTTTATCTACTTATCTTATCAGTCTAGCTCTCCCCAAGAGATGGCAAGATCATATTCCTGTGCCACCAGATCCTCCTAAGCTATGCTTCTCTGGGTGGCTATGCTAAAGGAGGGCAGAAAATCCCAAAAAGAGGTTGTCCATTGGTGGTTCCACCATCTGTATGGAATTGCCTCCTGGTGGAGTTACATCTGGCTCCCTTCCTCCTAGTTTTAAGAGGCTGCTGAAAACATATATCTTTTGTAGGACTTTTAGAGGCAGCCTCCTATGAAGTTACTGCTCCTTACACTGCTGCTTTGATACTTGGCACCTTTAGGATTTAATGTTTGTGTACTTTTGCTGTTCCTGGTTGGATTTTTTAAATTGTCTCCTCTAATAAAGCTTGCCATTCTGGGGGTTTTGTGTATTGATGGAGATGTTCCTTTAGAAGGAGAATGGCTTTCCATTCCCCACCCCTTTTGTTTTGGTTTCTAGTGGTTTTGGACTGCTAAGTGATATGTATGGAATTGTTGTCATTAGATCCCAACTTTCTTGAAGTTTTTTAAAAATAATCTACTCATCCAATGTATATTGTCAGAGCTTGTGATGTGAAGTGTAAGCTGTATCCTGATTATATTGCTGTTCCGATAAAAGAAAATATGCCACCACTGTCTCTGGGATAGGAAACTGTAGAACTGTGATTCTCAGCTGGTGGGATTTGCCCATCAGGGGAGCATATCAAGATTTCAAGTGTGTGTTTCACACACACAGTATACAGTTCTGTAATTTTTCTAAAAACTTGGAAAACATGGACAACTGTCATACATACAGTATAACTTTCTTATTCATACATGGTAGCACACCTTCTGGCAGTTTTACAATGTATATATGTTTTCTGTACAAGTTGATATTTCTTTCCATGGTAGTGACAGGGGTTGATTGACAACAGCATACAGAATTTATGCCAAGACTGATTGTTATGACTGTTGAAAAGTGCAAAACAATCTCTCTGAAAGGAAGTGTGAAAGGTCTGTATGGTTCTTAGCTGGAGTGATTCTGTATCGTATGTAATGGTGTAAGAGTGAAAGAGATAGCTTTACAGTTAGAGCAGTTACTTAGTAAAAGAGTTAGAGTGGAGAGAGGGAATGTCTCTCCCTGGTGTCATGAGACCCGTTAGTGTCACAAGTCTCAGGTGTGAAGGGGAAGCAGGTGTTATTGCTCTCGCTCTCTCAGACTAGTCACTGGAAGTTCACATAGCACCTCATGGTAATGAACTATCTGAGGATCTGAAAAAATGAATTGTTGCTCTAGGATATAAGAAGATTGCCAAACCCCTGAAACAGAGCTGCAGCACGGTGGCCAAGACCATACAGTGGTTTAACAGGTCAGATTCCACTCACCATGGTCAACCAAAGAAGTTGAGTGCCCATGTTCAGCATCATATCCAAAATTTGGCTTTGGGAAATAGACGTATGAGTGCTGCCAGCATTGCTGCAGAGGTTGAAGGGGTGGGATGGTCATCCTGTCAGTGCTCAGACCATACACCACACACTGCATCAAATTGGTCTCCAAGGTGGTCGTCCCAGAAGGAAGCCTCTTCTAAAGATGATGCACAAGAAAGCCGGTGTACAGTTTGCTGCAGACAAGCAAACTAAGGACATGGATTTCTGGAATCATGTCCTGTGGTCCGATGAGACCAAGATAAACATATTTGTTTCAGATGGTGTTAAGTGTGTGTGGCGGCAACCAGGTGAGGAGTACAACCAGGTGAGGTGTCGTGTCTACAGTCAAGCATGGTGGTGGGAGTGTCATGGTCTGGAGTTGCATGAGTGCTGCCAGCACCGGGGAGCTACAGTTCATTGAGGGAACCATGAAAGCCAACAGGTACTGTGACATACTGAAGCAGAGCATGATCCTCTCTCTTTGGAGACTGGGCCGCAGGGCAGTATTCCAACATGATAACAATCCCAAACACACCTCCAAAATGGCCGTGCTAAAGAAGCTGAGGGTAAAGGGGATGGTCTGGCCAAACATGTCTCGAGACCTAAACCCTATTGAGCATCTGTGGGGCATCCTGAAACGGAAGGTGGAGGTGTGCAACGTCTCTAACATCCACCAGCTCTGTGATGTCATCATGGAGGAGTGGAAGAGGACTCCAGTGGCAACCTGTGAAGCTCTGGTGAACTCTATGCCCAAGAGGGCTAAGGGAGCGCTGGAAAATAATGGTGGCCACATAATTTGTGCCCAATTTGAACATTGCCACTTAGGGGTGTACTCACATTGTTGCCAGTGGTTTAGACATTAATGGCTATGTGCTGCATTATTTTGAGGGGATTGGGATTGGGAGAAGAAGAAAAGAGAAGTGAGAAAGAGAGAAGGAGGAGAAAACTATTTTGCTACAAAAGGAGATCACTCTAAGATAAAAGCCTCATTCCAGGGGCTATCTGAAACACTGATACCAAATTCTATTTACTTTAAATTTTTATTGTTGTGACTTGGAAACTGTGAGAATGTTTAACTCTGAGGGAAGTGCCACCCCACTCTTGGATTGGATATGTAAATTAGACTGAGAAAGAAAGGCAAGATTATTATGATACGTGATGACAAAAGACTTAAACAGCATCCCTTAAAGAAAAAGAAAACAGCTGCTGACAGAAGACTTAAACAGCGTCTCTTATTTGCTTAATTTAAGAAGAAGAGAAAAAATCAATATGGAGACAAAAAGTGGGAAAGAGAGAACTCAGGGAGGTTCACCAACAGAAGAACAGAACCTCAGTGGGATATTGGGTCAAGATTCATTTAAGGACTGGCAACAGAGAATTCAAGAGATGTTATCTACAGGGCTTCAGCAACTACAAGGAAGGATGGCTTAGCTATGTGTACAAATGAAAGAGTTAGGGATGCAAATGTCTGATATTAAAAATTAAATTACAGGAAATAAAAAAGAAATAGCCAGAATAATTGAAGCACCAAAAAAGATCAGAAGGAATACTGGAGCCCTTGAATACAGAGCTAAAATGGGAAAGCAAGCAAGATGAAATTACTCTGTTAAATCTACAATTGGAAAGATCCAATGCCATACTTAGATTCCAGAATCTACCAGAACAAAAAGGAGGAGATGCAGCGCAAGTGATTGCTACTTATTTAGATCACTCATGGAGATGCAGACAGAGGATGATCAACAAAGTATAGACACAGCACGAAGAATTAATACAGCATATACCAGGAATAAAAATCTCCCCAGCGAAATTCATGTTAAATTTACGAGAAAAGTATTTCGAGATAAAGTTTTAAGAAATATACAAGACAAGGAACCTAATAGAAATAGAAAAGATAAAGAGATTAAGATCTTTAAACATATTCCATGACAAATAAGACAGAAAAGGAGACAATATGAGTTCACATGCCTCTTGAAAACAAACTCAATTATGTATAAGTAGTTGATACCTGAATGTGTCCTCTTTGATCCAGGAGCAGAGTTATTATACTAACTCAAAAATGAAGGCAGAAGATTTTATGAAAACAAAGAAGTGGCTGGGCAGAAAGGGGGAGAAAAAAGAAGATGAGAAATGAGAAGGGGAGAAATCAAGTGGATCATCAGGATCTGAGGAAGAAAGAAGCTCAACTAGAGCAGAAGAGCAAGCAAGAGGCTCAAAGGAAAGTGCACAATAGAAACAAGAGGATCCAGGAGGAGGAAAGAAAACCTCAACAATAAAGATGGATAAAATGAATAAAATGGTTAAAGACTTTAGGATACAATAGGTATAAAATGTTTAAAAATCAGTAACTATTAAAGAAAATCCAGATAAGATGTTTTATAGATGATACATGATTTACTGATGGTACACAATGACAACTTTTTTTAAAAAGATAGAAAAATATTTTTAAATGGTGTGGGAAATGAAAAACACAGGAGACTTTGATTATGTTTGGTGGATATATAGGGAATAATTTCATAAGACAGCCTGGAAAGAAGAAAAAGAATGTGATGGCCCAATTAGGGAATAGATAAATTAGTAGCTATAGTAATACTGGGAAAATTTGCTGTTTGTTGTTGTTGTTGCTGTTAATCTCTCTTTGTTGTATAATTGTACAAGTTGATGTAAATGTACTATCTCATTCTCTGGAATCTGACCCTTTTTCTATCCATACATACCCCCCTAACTCTAAATTCCCTTCCCCATAATCCTACCCACATTGAAAAGAATTTTTTTTAAAATAGAAATTTATTATTGCTGGGCAGGAGCCCCTCCATGATTTTTGCGCAACTGAGAGAAATAGCATTCTATCAGTTTAATTTAAAAGGGATGGCAGTTCAAACAAAAATTTCAGACTAGAAAACTGGACTTCAGATCAGCACCATATTTGGCATAGTTGGAGCAGACAGTCTGCTCCTGCTTGGTGCCCAATTAGGGGAAGTTTTGGCAGTTTATGAGTTATGATTTTTTTAAAAAGCACTAATTTACTCTTGCCCCTGAAGCAGGCAACGTTCAACTCTGCAAGATCAGGAGCTGCTGAAACAAATTTATAACTAATTTTTTTCATAACAAAATAGTATTTATCCCCACTTCTTCTGTTGATGTTGAGTGAATGAATTCTGTAGAGGGCTGAAATACTGGACCTTGAAGATAGCACTTCCAATGAGTAAAAGCAGTGACTTTTATGACACCAGTTACTGGAAATGTTCCAGGAAGAAGATTTTCTCTATTGCCATCATCCATGATTTCTACAAGGGATCCCAGTAATTTCTCTTCTCCCCTTTCCCAACAGGGAGAATTGTGGAGAAAGACAGAGTGCCTAAGTGACAGATAACTTCCAGACTGTGGAGCTTGTACAGTGGGGTCTTGACTTGAGAACTTAATCCGTATTGGAAGGCGGTTCTCAAGTCAAAAAGTTCTCAAGTCAAATCTGCATTTCCCATAGGAATGCATTGAAAACCATTTAATCCGTATCTGCTCTTTTCCGTCCATAGAAACTAATGGGAAGCTGCTATTCCACCTTCGACCACTAGAGGGGGATATTTTGTTTCTTTTTTTTTCCTTAGGTCAAGAAAGGTTCAGGGAAGGCAGGGAAAATACAGTCCAGGCAGTACAGTACCAGACAGCCTGAAGACTGTCTCCCAATCCACTCTCTAAACGCTGGGAGGAGTGAGGAAGCAGACAGGCACCCTTTTCACGGGCCAGCAGTTAACTGAAAGTTCACTTTTTGCACTTTCCCTGCCTCCCACGTGGTTTTTTTTTCAGTTCTTAACTCAAATCTAAGTATGTAAGTCAAGTCAATATTTTCCTATGAGAGCGGTTCTTAAGTCAAAATGTTCTTAACTCAAGTCGTTCTTAAGTTAAGACCCCACTGTATGCTCCTTGCTATGCCTTTTCCATGTGATCTATAAGGGATTTCAGTCACCTCCCCTCCTCTCTTTCCTTTACAGGGAGAAGCGGGGGGGGAGGGGGTTATTTGAAAAGGTGTCAGCCAGAGAGAGAGTGGTAGAGCATGTAGCCCCTGTGAGGGGCAAATGGAGGTAACTAGGATCTGTAATAAATTGCATGGAAAAGGGGTGGCAGTCTCATGCAATCTCAGCAATCTGGCAACCAGCTGTCACTTAGGCAACCTGCTCCCCCCCCCCCCCAAATTCTCAAGGGAAAAGGAATTAAGGAATTTACTAGGATCCTTTCTAGATCTCATGGAAGAGCCTTGTAGCCCCTACGATCTAGCTGTCACCTCTCCCTTTTCCCCATTAGTTTTCTGACACTCTTTCAAAAGCCAATAACATTTAAACTTTCAGGTGGTAACAAACCAAGGAAAGGGAGGGAAAAGACCAAGGCAGGTGTCCAGTGCTAAGGTGGTGCAAAGAGAAGTGAAAGAACTAGAGGTAATCAAGGAGAAAAAAATGTGAGAGAAATCCAATATTTTTGTTATTCTCTTTAGCTAAGCTAATTGAACTTGATTTCAGACACTCTCTATCCAAAATTACAAATTACAGTAAAAGCCTCTTTTGTGTTTTTTCATCAGTGCAAACCCTAAGGTCCCATTCCAGGTGAATACCACACGTCTATTATCTTTCCTTTGTCCTTCTTGATCTGGAAGTTACACTGTAATTAGAGTAAAAAGACAGAAGATCACATGAAATATTTTTTTTTCTAAAACAAGAAATGGTTTGATATTTTGTTGTTGCTGTATTTCAAATACTTTTCAAGTGAAATTATTAATTAATTTCAGATACAGGTATTGGCAAGAGACAGGTTTGAAGAGAGCATGAGCTTTTTTAAAATGATGCTGGAAAAAGGTTTTTGGGTTTAAAAATGTTAGAAGCACTGTTGAAGGGGAAAGATAATCAGCAGTAATGAAGGAGAGCTTTAGACCTATTCAGGAATTATCATAGCATGCTGAATTAATCAGCAGGGGAGCAATCTAGCCCCAAACCTCTCTTTTATCACTTCTGTCATGTCTTCACAGAGAACATAAGCTCTCTTTCCCTACTTCAGACTGTTGCCCTCCACAGGTACAAGGATGAGGGAAGTGATGATGGAGTGGATGGAGCTAAAGCATTCCTCCTGCTTGTGTATTGATTTAAGATGTGATGGTAATGCCTGAAGAGAGCTTAACAATAATTACTTGATCAACTGCAGGTAAATAACATGTTGGTAAGTGTAGGGAACTAGTGTCCAGTAGGAAAGCCTCACTGAGTGTACAGCCAAAGTACTCAATAGAGCTTCCTCGCCCCCTTGTTCCTCAGTTGGAAAATATGGAGGAGGAGTAAACATCCAGTAGCTAATTGTCGCAAAGACGGGTGACCCAAGGTTTCCTAAGGTTCTCCTTTGGCCAGAGGAAACCTTTGGAAGCCTTGGGATTAGGGAGCCTTTAATATCCAAAAATTGCTGCTGGACTGCTGGCAGTGGTCCTGATCACAATGGCAGTGATTGGGTAGGTTTTTTTTTTAAACTATAAGAGACTCCTTTTGTCCCAGAGCTCCCTAAGGCACCCCCAAGTCAAAAGGCAGGCCTTGGAAGCCTCGGAACTAGTGTGGGGTGATGGATAGAAAACTTTCAGTTGCATCATATTAAATGTTCCTGGTGCAGACTGATCATATCATCCTAGTTGCAAGGCGTAAAGTTATGCTAAGAGGATTTCAGCCAGTATAGCCAGCTTCTCATCTTTTCTCCTTGGCTTGGGACAGAAGGAAAGGTTTGAGATAATGCCCCGAGGTGGGCCTCTTAGGAGAGGATGCAGATCTCAATGGAAAAAAGGAAGAAACTCCATCATCTGGCCTGGGCCTATGGAGTGGGGGATTCCTCCTGCCTTATATGTGTCAAATGTTGCTATTGGTACCATCCATTTTGGGGCTACTAGGGTTCATGTACATGAACTTATGCACATGTATCCTCTGAAAGCTCTTTGAGCCTGTTCTGATCAACACATAACCTTCATTCTTGAATCGCTAAATACACAATTGCTAGGAAGTCATCTCTTGTCTTTATTAAAGCTGACCACCTGAGAGTTCAGGTGATTATCATTCTCCTCATGTATCTTATATGTCTTTGTGCAAGTATTATAGACGGAAGGTTGTTGGACTGAATTGTTCTGTTCTCTTTCTCTGCAGTTCATGTAGTTAAACTAAACTCTCCATAAGAATCATGTATGATTTTCTAATTCACCCTGAGACGTTTTAAATGCCATTACTCGAAATACAGTTATGTTATTTGAAGGAACAAAATTGGCCAATTTTTTTTGTACTGCTGCTCAACCTTTCTTATGTACTATGGTGTGTGGGCTGAATTTCCTGGCACCATTTGTTTTCAAGTACAGCCACTATGTTGCTAGTGTAACTGTAGACATTTGTATGCAATATCTGAGACAGAATAAAAATACAAATCAAGCATTGCAAATAGAATAAGCAAAAGAGTACTCTCTAGCTCTTGATTTCCTCCATGTTTCAGCTTCAGAAACAGTATCCTTAATGATGGGAGGTGGGTGAGAAGTGTGTTCAGTTTGCTTCCTGGATAGAACTTTCCAGGTTTCATGCATTTCTTTATACATTTGTGGATCACAAACTGAATATGAGCCAACAGTATAATGTGGCTGCAAAAAAGGCAGATGCTATTTTAGGCTGCATTAACAGAAGTATAGTCTCCTGATCCCATGAGGTACTAGTGTCTCTCTATTCAGCACTGGTTAGGCCTCAGCTAGAATACTTTGTGCTAACAAACTTGAACAAGTTCGGGGGGGGGGGGAGGATAAATCAAGGGACTGGCAACCAAACCCTTTTACTAAAGACTGAGAACTGGGTGTATTTAGCCTTGAGAAAAGAAGACTGAGAGCACTTTTCAAATACTTGAAAGGTAGTCATACAGGGGAGGAGCAGGACCTCTTCTTAATTATCCCAGAATGCAGGACAAGTAATAATGGGCTCAAATTACAGAAAGACAGATTTTGGTTGAAAAATCAGGAAGAATTTTCTAACTGTTAGAGCAGTGCAACAATGGAACCAGTTACCTTGGGAGATTGAGAGTGTTCCAATGCTGGAGATATTAAACAGAAAAAACAAAGAGACAACCATCTGTCTAATCTGCTATGATTTGGATTCCATCATTGAACAGGGGTTTGGACTTGATGGCCTTATAGGCTCCTTCCATCTATGATTTATGCACCAACCACCAATGCTAAAGAAGCTGAAATTGACCAGTTCTATGAAGACTTACAACATCATCTACAACTGACACCAAAGAAAGATATTCTTCTCATTCTAGGGGACTGTACGGCTAAAGTAGAGAGTCAAGAGATAAAAGGAACAACCGGTAAGTTTGGCCTTGGAATTCAAAACGAAGTAGGGCAAAGGCTAATAGAGTTTTGTCAAGAGAACAAGATGGTCATCACAAATACTCTTTTCCAACAACACAAGAGGCAACTCAATGCATGGACATTATATTCTCTGCAGCCAAAGATGAAGAAGCTCTATACAGTCAGCAAAAACAAGACCTGGTGCTGGTAGTGGCTATGCTCATCAGCTTCTTATAGCAAAACTCAAGCTTAAACTGAAGAAAGTAGGAAAAACTACTGGGCTAGTCAGGTATAACCTATACCAAATCTCTTATGAATACACAGTGGAAGTGAAGAACAGATTCAAGGAACTAGATTTGGTAGACAGAGTGCCTGAAGAACTATGGATGGAAGCTCGTAACATTGTACGGGAGGCAGCAACAAAAAGTATCACAAAGAAAAAGAAATGCAAGAAAGCAAAGTGGCTGTCCAATGAGGCCTTACAAATAGCAGAGAAGAGAAGGGAAACAAAATGCAAGGGAGATAGGGAAGGTTACAGAAAACTGAATCCAGACTTCCAAAGAATAGCAAGGAGAGACAAGAGGGCCTTCTTAAATGACCAGTGCAAAGAAATAGAGGAAAATAATAGAAAGGGAAAAACCAGACATATGTTCAAGTAAATTGGAGTTATTAAAGGAACCTTTTGTGCAAAGATGGACATGATAAGGGACAAAAATGGGAGGGACCTAACAGAAGCAGAAGACTTCAAGAAGAGGTGTCAAGAATTCACAGAAGAATTATACCAGAAAGATCTGGATGTCCTGGAGAACCCAGGTAGTGTCGTTGCTGACCTTGAGCCAGACATCCTGGAGAGTGAAGTCAAGTGGGTCTTAGAAAGCACTTATATGCAGAATACATCATGCAAAACGAATTAAAGAACCTCTTAATGAGGGTGAAAGAGGAAATTGCAAAAATGGTCTGAAGCTCAGCATCAAAAAACTAAGATCATGGCCACTGGTCCCATCACCTGCCAGGAGGGAATGATATAGAGGCAGTGACAGATTTTACTTTCTTGGGCTCCATGATCACTGCAGATGGTGACAGCACCCACGAAATTAAAAGATGCCTACTTCTTGGGAGAAAAATGATGACAAACCTAGACAGCATCTTAAAAAGTAGAGACATCACCTTGCCGACAAAGATCCACATAGTTAAAGCTAATCAACCCTGAGTGCTCACTGGAAAGACAGATCCTGAAGCTGAGGCTCCACTACTTTGGCCATCTCATGAGAAGAGAGGACTCCCTGGAAAAGACCCTGATGTTGGGAAAGTGTGAAGGCAATAGGAGAAGGGGATGACAGAGGATGAGATGGTTGGACAGTGTCATTGAAGCTACCAACATGAATTTGACCCAAATCTGGGAGGCAGTAGAAGACAGGAGGGCCTGGCGTGCTCTGGTCCATGGGGTCACGAAGAGTTGGACACGACTGAACGAATAAACAACATCAATGCCCTCTGTTATTGGAAATGTCCAGTAATGAATTAGATAGACCCTGGTTCAATTAGAAAAAATATGCCTTGTTCTATTTTTCTCAAATTACATATGGTATTTCAGTGTAGATTTTGAGGTAAAACTAGCTGGGTGTGGGACCTGAATATGTAGAAATAAAATATGATTTTAATGCAATATAGTCACTCCCTTTAAGAATGTAGCATAAGAAGAGTCCTGGTTGATCAGACTGATTCAATTCACCATGTTTCCCAGAGTAATTAGCTCGATATTTATGGGAAGCCCAGAAGTGAGATATGAGGGGAATAGGCTCTGCTCTCACTGTTTCTCAGCAACTGGTGGGGATAATTCACAGCCATCATGACTAATAGTCACTGACAGCATTATTCTGCATGAGTTTCTCTAATCCCTCTTTGAAGTCATCTACACTGAGGGCCATTGCCACAGTCACATTAAATTCCAATGACCAGTTGATGATTTTGGTGCACGCAACGCACCATTCTGAATTGTTGCTAACTACTGAGGCTCAGGTCACATTATAAGACATGCATGGCAGCCGTGTGTCTAGTAAAACACCTGGTACCTTATTAGTTAGTGGCACTTTGCCAAAGTAACGTTTTGCAATTTAATTATGTGGATGGAAATCACCGACAGGACCACTGTCTAACTATGCACTGTATGAAGAAATACTTCATTTCCCACCTCTTCTGAGTCTTCCACTTTTCATTTCCATTCCACCTGAACGTCTTACCATTTGTATGAAAAATGTATCTCAGTCTCTCCCTTTCATCACTGCAGTTTCCCACATCCTTCTCCAGTGAGTGCAGCACATGCCAGTATAAAGTCAACATTGACTTTAAAGTAGCAGTCTTTCTAACGCCAGACTTGATGGATGGAGCATCACTTGCTAACCTCTTGTGTATGCAGTAAATCGTCCATATGTTTGCCTGCTAATTTCTTCAGCTGCCCAAATTATTTCTAGAGACATTAGGCTGGCTTGAAAGAAATAGATCAAGGCACACCTGAAAATGCATGCAGATTTTTTTTCTTTCAGGCAGAAAACTAGAATATTTCTAATACACAGTGTTTTTTAAAACACACACACACATTATTGTAGAGCTTGTTATGCAGTTCCTGAATGTGGTAATGTCACAGATTTGCCATGCTTCCATGGCAACAGTTTTAACTGCAGAAGCAAGGTTGGGGAAGGTATATGGAGCTGGAGATGAAGATGATTTACATGGTAAATAGCTAGGAAAAAAGGAGAGGAGAAGGTGTTTATTTTTATTTATTTATTTATTTGCTCCATTCCCCCCACCCACCCATCTAGATTTGGGAATCTACTCTGGGCAGCTGTGTTCATGTCCTGGATGATAACTAGTCCAAAACAGTTGCCACGTCAGAATGTATGCCTTATGGGTTGATTGCCTGACTGATTGGATATACTGCTTTTAAATTAAAGAATGTCACTTCAGGTAGCTAACAATAATAAAAATCAAATTAGAAATATTTTAAAAATTCAAATATCAGTTTAAAAAAAGCACCTGCAAAAAACTCATGTCAACAGCATCCAAGATTAACAGCTAAAACCCTGCCTAGATAATAATAGTATTTTCCTGATAGCAGAAGGAAAAGGAAAGAGATGACCAGCCTAGCTGCCCTTGGTTGAGAGCTCCAGAGAGAAAACTCTCATATCCCTATCAAATGTAGTTCTTAGAATGGCTGGTAGGGTTGCCAGATCACAGGGTGCCTGGTGAAGTTTCAGGGAATTGTGATGCTTATCCGGGTCTCCAGATGAGGTGACAAATCCAGGACATTCCATGGCAAATAAGGAGAAAGCTTGGTTTTATTGTGTGAGGTGGCATTAAAGCCTGAGTGCCCATTTTCATACCTTTCCAGCTAACACAAAGGTGAAATGGCTCTGTGTGAAGGCATTTGTGTGTGTGCATTTAGCGTGATTAAAAAGAACAACAACTAAAATGGGTATGTAGGGGGACAAATGGTGAAGGAGTTGGAGGGGTTGTGACTGGGCAACTCTGTAAGATACAGAAGTAGTAAACAAGAGAGAGAGAGAGATTTTTCAACTAGTCATCCCAGTGCAATATATCACCTTGATGCTTAGAAAAGTTACTTTTTGGATTGCAGTTTCTAGAATTCCCATGATGACCATGAGATTCTTGAAGTTTTAGTCTAAAAAAGTAACTTTTCCAAGCTCTGGTCTGTTCTCTGGATCACAGTTTCATTTTTCCCCTTCTTCAATGCTTTTTCCCCATTCACCTCTTGCAAAATCCATTATATTAATCTTCAGCATCCCAGTTTAGAAGGGGCATTAAGGGCACTCCAAATAACAATTGATTTAAATAGAAAGATATAGCAAATTGTCTGATTAAAAATACCAATATCAATATTATAATTATATGGAGAAATGAACACTGTGTTCTGAATTAACACTATTTCACTTCTTACCATGCTTCACTCATTACCCACACCTTTGCTTCATTACAAGGTCTGGTTAGGCTGCAGTCTCTTCATCAAGAGCTACACCTTTTTAATGATCAGTGAAAGAAAATCTGTACCATTTCACTCCACTGTCAAAGCATTATTTCCAAATGATTGACTACCTAAAGTCCCCAAAGATGCAGAAATCATTCACCATTCCAGTAGTAGGGATAGATTAGAATTTTTCTTCTCTTCCTTTTGCTCTGAATTTCTGAAATCTGACAAATTTTCTTAATGTTAAAGATGCAAGGAACTTGGGGTTGTTGCTTCAAATGTTTTTAAGTCGAATTCGGAAAACCAGCAACTGGAAGATTCCTCTTTCCAAGTCAAAGCTTAGGGGTCTTTTATTTTTCAAAGTCTGGGTTTTAATTTGTTTTAAGCATGTTTTAGTACTGATTTTGGGTTAACACCTTTTTTTTTCAAAGACATGAGTCATTTTAAGACCAATATGGCAAGCAGGCATAACTTGATGCTCCCTATGAGCTTATCAAGTAAGTTTGGCTGGTGCAAAAGGGTGTGTGTTTCATTTCAGCTCATTTTTTTAAGGGACTTGAAAAGAAAAAGAAAGAAAGAAAGAAAGAAGAAATGCCAGAGAAAGCAAAATCCACTCCCCATCCTTGTGAACTAAAGTACGGAAACCAGATACAATTGTACTTACATAATTTCCAACTGATAAGTTCAGAATGACAAGTTGTTGGGATACTATTCTTTGCTCCATTTGTTGAAGAATTTTTCTTCTAATACTCTTAGCTAGTGGTAGGGAACATGTGGCCCTCCAGCTGTTGTGGGACCTCAGACTCTCTTTGTACTGAACAATTGTTGTGTGAGACTAAGAGGAGCTGGGGCTCAAAAACACATGGAGGACCACAGATTCCTGACTCAATTCCAAATTAAAACAGGAAGAAAAAATGTGTATAGCTGACATTGGTTTTTCTGTTCAAACCTACACACTTTCAGCTTGTGTTTCAGCAGATGTTCCTTTCTCACTCAGTCATCCAAAATGCAGCATACAGTACTTGCTCTCTAAGCCCATTTGAACCTGTGTGTATTTGTGGTGGGGTGGGGTGGTGAGGTGCAGCGCAAGAATGGAAACTCAAGTTGTGGTCTCACTGTCAGGTTTGACTTGAGTCACGCCTGTGACCTGACTTGGACTCGACTTGGATCCTTTTTTCACTGACTCAGACTCAACTCACAATTTGGAACCCACCCACCCCCTATTTTTTTTTCTGGGGAAAAAAGCTTGTTTTTAATAGGGACTTGGACTTGGGACTTGGACCCAAAGACTCAGACTTGGACTTGGAACTCAGATTCAAAGACTTTTAAATATCCCTGGTGTAGGGTTTTGAAAGTGCTAGAGGCCACTCTAGGAACCCTGGGGACCACTTTGCCTACCCAATGATCCATGTGAATGCTATATTTGTTACCACGTGTATTACATTTCTTTGATATAATACAAAAAATGCTAAACATTTTTCTTGGATGTGAAAGGTGACCACCAGTGAAGAAGTACAAAAGTTAATGAATAAAGACAGAGAAGTCATACAGTCCTCAATATGTAGCACGTTCCTTGCATAATGAGAAATGAAACACATTGTAACAGCTGATCATTGGGGATAAAAACCAAGCATGCTGCTTATATATCCCCCCATGCTGCTTATATATCCCCCCATCAAGCACTCTCTGGGCAGTTTACAGGTTAATTATGCAGGCTATACATAAAATAAATAGGAAAAGAATTTCAGGGAGAAGAAAATATTGGCAGACATAATTCTTTTGAGGTACAACATCTAAAGTCAAAATAGTTCTTCTACCACAGAGATTTTCTACCAGAAGAATATAATAAAATAAATTGCAAATGGAAAGCAGTATAAATTGAATGAATAAATTAATGAATGAATAGAAAAATATGCCAGTTGAATGTAATGGAGTATCATTTTGCTAAATATCATGGTGCTACTCCGCTATATTTTATCTCTGTTCATGTCAAGATTGAAAAGCTGCAATACTTGCAGGAGA
The DNA here is from genome assembly GCF_051106095.1 of Pogona vitticeps. NCBI lineage: Eukaryota > Metazoa > Chordata > Lepidosauria > Squamata > Agamidae > Pogona > Pogona vitticeps. The sequence continues at coordinate 43,824,511 of NC_135783.1, read as the reverse complement.
TGCTTATAATCTTTGAGTTTCATATTCACATCATGACAGAAGTCTCTAGGCTAGCTGGGGAGGGGGACTCTTTGCAAAGCAATGAGCCAGGAACTGTTAATGCAAAAATTTATAACAAGATAATGGCAGTCTTGTTTTGGAGGCCAGTACATTCATAATCCATTACAAATGTTTTTTTTTAACTTATGAAAAAAATCCTGAAAATAGTAGCCAAACTGCAACCCCCAATATTCTAAAAACCCATTATGTTTCAAATAACAAATAATGTTGTACAAAAAATTATAACACAATAACATTAACGGAAAAGACAATAAGGATATTGTTATATCTATCATTATTAAAAAAGTGAATTGTTATAGACTACAGAAGCCAGAATCTATTGGTGTTTGCATACCTGTACGTTTTGCATAACTTGCTATGGCTAATTTCAGCTAATTGACAAAGTGCTAGAATGTATCTTGGTCATGTGCCTGGCCTTGTGTCCCAATGTGTGATTGACTGATTGATTGATTGATTGATTGATTGATTGATTGATTGATTATTATTTGATTTTGTATCCCACACCATCTGGCAAACAGGCTACTCTACTAACCAGGCCACTCCCGCACCATCTGCCAACCAGGTCACTTCTGCACCATCTGGCAACCAGGCGATCACGATGCATCCCTGGCACCTTGTCAATTAACTACTGTTGGCTGCAAAAAGTTGCACAATCCTTCCATAAACACTAACAAGGTGCCTGTTACAGAGCTGCTACATAGTTTCATAGGCTAGAGTGCAGATTGGGGGCTTGAAGATTCAAGCCCCTATTTAGTCATTAAAATAGACTGAGTGACAATGGGTCAGTCTATCTGTGAAGATTCTCAGTCATTCAGGTGAGGTTATCTGGGAGTTGAGTCATGGCAACTGGACTTCTTTATTATTAGGCTGAAGTGTTTCGATACTCATCCAAGTAGCTTCTTCAGTCTGAGGAGAGTTGGTAGGAGACCCCTGATGTATCTTCCACATTGGTTTCACTCCCCCTCCCGTCCGAATAGGCTCTGAGCAGGCTCCTTAGATGGACAAGACTGGGAGTGGGTGAAAATCCCACTTCTGTAGTCCTTCTCCATCCATTGTCATGGATTGATAACAGTCGTTAACAGCGATCTTTCTGATGTGTGGTCCTGATCTTTCTGAGGAGGGATGAAAGGGCAGCATGATAAATAGGAGACAGGTTGTATCTAAGCCTCCACCTCCATTGAGTGAGGGATTTTCTATTTGCACATACATGTATGGCCTCCCTGATCCCTCTCTAAAACCACTTATCTTTTGGGTCCAAAATGAGTACATCCTGGTCATCAAATAAGTGCCCTTTGTCCTTCAAATGAAGGAACACTGCTGCTTGTGGTCCTGAGCCATTGCCCCTCCTGTTCAGTAGCTGTGTGATTCCTCCAGTGTAGAGCTCCGGATACTCCTCTTCGCATTGGACTGCATATACTGTACTATATTGTTCCTGCTGTGTTTTGGTGTCCGAGCCTATTCAGACCAGAGAGAAGTGAAACCAACATGTACATCGTTTTTTTCCTACTAACTCTCCTCAGCCTGAAGAAAATACTTGGATGAATGGTGAAAAAGTCCAGTTTCCCATGGGTCAGTCATTATCCTTTTCCCACTGTATGCCTGCATACCTCCATATACTTATGTTGAGCTGATGCACTATATTAGAGTATTGGACTAGGATGCGGGGGGGGGGGGACCCAGGGTGAAATCCCCACTCAGCCATGACTCCTACTGGTTGAACTTGAGCCAGCTGGTATCTCATTGCCTAATCCATATCAGAGAGGTCTTTTGAGGATAAAGTGAAGAGGAAGACTATGGAGGCCACCTTGAATTTGGAAAGGAAAGGAAAGCTGGAATATAAATCTAAATAGCGGCCAGAATCCTATTATTTAATTGCACTGGCAGTCATGCAGTTGTATGAACTATAGAGACAAATTACTGATGGCTGATTCTGGTATCTCTAATCATGCACCATTCATCTGAGTTGGTGTACACTAAGTGACACAAATGGCAAACTAACTAGGAGTATCTTCCCTCTGTCATTTATACTTGTGCACTATTACCACGACTGATAGAATTCTGGCTGATCAGTGATATTGTTAATGTTAATATATGACTTTCAGGTTCTGGCAGAGTGTAGTGTTTTACACAAAGTAAACAAATTGTTTATAACATTCAAAGCATTTGGAAGACTAGGAAATTATTTTTTTTAATGACAGAATACTCTAAATAAGCACACTCTGATCAAGTAAGTATTATATGTTCTCTGGCAGTTGCACTGGTGAAAAGTATGTTTTAATGTTATGTCCCCAAACACCTTTGAGCCTGTTTTGTGCTGTCTGCACATATATGGATATTGTTAATGAAGTGCAGGAGCAAGAAGAAAGAGAAGAGGAATAATAAATATATCATTACCATATCCAATTTAAATGCAGCATTCAGACTGCATGACCAAGAAGGCCAAAATCATGTTTAAGCTCTCTGTTTTGAAAATGATGTAGATGAAAGCAGAGGTCATGAACAGGTTTCCTAGGTGCCATCTGGGTCTGAAGAGACGTGATAAACCAAAGGTGCTCAAGAACACCAATGCTCAGTGGATTCAAGATTGTGACAGTAACTTAAATGCATTGTGTGCTACAGGCCAGCCATCTCAATAACCTCAAAGACTCATCATAACAGTGAAGGTTTTGAAGCAAAACTTAGAGAACCAAACAGTGTGTTTCTGAATGCTGGTTGCTAGGGAACTGGCACAGGAGGCTGTGAGGAGATGCTCATGTCCTTCTTTCTGTGGACTTCCCATAAGCATTGATGTGGTCTCTTTGGGAAGAGAATGCTGGACTAGATATTTTGGGCTGGCCCACCAGGACTCTTGGTCAATTAATTTATTAATTTGCCTTACATGTTTTCTCCGCACTGCTGTGTTTGAGGTTTTTGGTACTTGTTTACTTAAAAGACTTTTAAAAAATTAAGTACACCCATTGCTAACCTTGCAAAGATAATTAAGGTCCCTTCCAGATGACTGTATTTATAGTGCATCACACTTTTACTGTTGTATATTCATTGTAGTCAGCTGCATTGTAGATATCAGACAAAGAGTGGCATGTATATAATTCTGACAAGTGATAGTGCAATATCTAGCCAATTATTCCATGCATGTGTATGAAATCAAGGAAATTAAACATTGGTTTCTTTTTAAAAAATAATAATAAAAGAACAAGACCCAGGAACCTGAAGAATGAAGGGGGGGCTTTGAAAGGGAAATTTTTAGAAAAATATAGTGTTTGAGGTCTTCGAGTATTTTAGCATTCAAAATCAGTGTGTGATGATTTGGAATATTCTGCAGCAAGGCTAGTTCAGCATGCATGTAATTATATTCGATAAAGCCAATACTAACTTATGGCAACTCTTTCCTGGGTTGGCTGGGTAGAGAATAGGGAGAAATCATTTACCATTTCCTTCTTCTGTGAGTGCTCTGGGGCTGTACAGCTAGCTTGAGGTTATACAGGTTGACACTTCTCTGAGGAGACACAGAGGGAAGTCAAACTCCCAACCACTGGCTGAGCAGCCAGAAACCACATTCGCTCAAGTATCCATTTTGCAGGCTGAGCAGCAAGAACACTAGAATTGATGTCCAGTCTATCTCTCCATCCTGCTTGACAGGGGAAAACCTGGGATGATAGATCCGACTGTGGGGAAGAACATACATTCCATCCCTCCTGTTAGCTGGAAGTGAAGGGTATGCCTATAATGTCTGAACTGGTTGCGTACCTGCATCCTTTACCTCCATAATGTTTTAAAGGAATTTTCACTAGAGAAGTTACCTGGTGCTACTGGTTCTTCCTCTCTAAAACACTGGATAGCTCCCCATGCTGCCTTGCCCATAAAAGTTGTGACAGAAAGACAAATGGATCCCCCCACCAGTCATAATACAACAAACTGAGAGCAGTTATCTTCATGTTCCCGACTGTACACGTTCAACCATTCATTAACCGAAAGAGGGTGGGAGCACCTGCTTTTATATTCCCAGGTGGACTAGAGCAGTGGTCCCCAACCTTGGGCCTCCAGATGTTCTTGGACTACAACTCCCAGAAGCCTTCACCACCACCTCTGCTGGCCAAGATTTCTGGGACTTGGAGTTCAGGAACATCTGGAGGCCCCCAAGGTTGGGGACCACTGGACTAGAGAGGAGACTGCTGTTCTCAGGTACATCTTAGCTGGGTCCACTTCTACTGCTCCTGGTTGGCTCTGGAGCCTGCTGACAGCCTCCAATCAGGCAGAGGCTTGCCTATTGAACAGAGGAATTGGAGCAGCTCATCTACCCCAAGAGAGCAACCAGTGCCTCTCCCCACCACTGCTCCACCAGGCTGCAAATCAGGCCAGTTTCGTTTGTGTTCGTGCTTATCACATCCTTTCCTTTTAAATGAGACATGGTTGGATGTTCAATTATGCCTGTTATAGTGCCTGTTCTGGGACATTTCTTCCCCAGCTCTCTCTTAGTTGGCAAATCACAAAAATAATTGTGCTGCTGTTGTTTTCTTTGCCCTTCTGTTTTGGCTATGATGCACATAAAGGCTTAGAAGCAACCTGCAGCTTCTGTTCTTGCCCTCCAGCTGCCCTGAAGGCTACAGTTCCTTGTTGATCTCCTTCCTGCTTCAAGTTCTGAGTGATTGTGCTCTGGACTACTGCTCCAACTTAAGGCATGGCTAAAATAAAAGAAGAAATGCCATTCCCTGCTTTGATTTTTCTTCTCTAAGTTTTCTACTCAAGTTTCAGAGGAAGTCCCCCTCCCCCTTTCTGGCCACAATTAATTTCTTCACTTTCTACAGGTCTTTTTTCCACACACCAGAACACATTGAATATGAAGAAAATGTAAATTTTTCATGCAGCAGCCTTTTCAGGTCTTAATTTCTAGAACAAGAGATCTGGGAGGCCACATCTGTTTGGAAATTATGCTTTTTGACTTGAAACTTTTGCTGCCTGTGGAATGATTGTATTCTACCTATGGAATAAACACATTTTGTATATGCTCCCTGGGATTTGCTGTATTAATGTTATATATTCATCCCATGATAAAGTCCTATTCGTGGTAAAGGTTTCATCTGAGTCACAGATTCAATTGCTTAAAAAAAAAAAACCTTCCAGTTTATGAAGGTTGCATATTGGTCTTCTGTATCCATGATTCAAAATACCAGGAAATGGTCCAATATTGTACAATATCATGCCCACATTGGCAGCAAGAAAAAGGACATCAAGTTTTACATAGCAAAGAATAGCCTGAATGTTAACAACACAAATGGAAGCAGTCAAGATGCTCTACACTGTCTACAGGTTACCCTCTTCTACTCACTACCATTCACAAAGAGACGCCAAGCAAATTAAAATCCCAAAACTGATCTCTTTTTTAAATCAGTTAGCTGCTTCTCATCGAACACAACACCTGTGTCAGGGAGTCTTTTTCATTAAGTGTGAAAAAAAGCTATGATTTTTTGTTTGAACTGCCGCCAGTTTTAGAATTACCTTGTAGAATCTTAATCTGATTTGCTGTACAAGAACATCACTCCTCTCTTCTGCAGTGATAATATATTTCAGGGTGGTAAACTTATGAGACAAATACATTCAGGGCTAGACATTCTGAGACCCAAAGCTATATCAAGTTGTTGTTGTTTGTTAAGACAATCCAGCATACTTGTAATGTTTTTGAAATTTACTGAAGGTTTGCACAAGCTTTTAATTTCCTCAAAGAATGTTAAGTGACTGAAGTAATTGACCTGAGTTTTTCAAGATGTATTTATCATATTTAAGAGATGGCTTGATGACAAAAGTCTTCACCTCCCACCTTCTAGTTCTTAAGCTGGAAGCCAATTCAGCTCATGAAGACCAAAGCCTTAGAAAGGTACACATCAGAAAAACTGACCACCATCTGGTCCTTCAGTCACTACCATCTGGTATCACTTAGTTATATCCAATTGAGCAGCACATTTCTTGCTCATAATCATTCAGCGACCAAGAAGAGCTTCATGAAAACCTTGCACCTGAGAGTAATGCAAGGTTCTCATGAAGAACCTTGCATTACTCTCTTAGAGACCACAGGGTCTCTAAGAGACCACAGGGAAATGTTTTGGTGCTTGCAAAGAAATGTCATGGAACAAAGGCACTTCTCATTCTGAAGGAGGATCTTGGCAGAAATTCCTTTGTAGGTGCTTTTTCTGAAGATAGTTTCTTTGTTCAACCAGGGCACCTTAGCTTTGCTGGTCTCATTGGCTATCTCTCTATTTCTCCATGAAGAGACCTGTCTGCACTGCATCCAGTGTATCTGTGTCTGGTTTAGGTATCCCATTGCCAAGAGCATGTTATTAGGCAAACCTTAACAGTTAGTAGTAAGCTTTGTATTGTTAATTTTTGTTTTTAGGACCCCCTATAATCTGAGACCTTGAACTGCAGTTACTTAGCTTCTGTATAAATTTAGCACTTAGCACATTTATAGCTCGCAGCAAGTATGTTTTACACGTTGTATGGTTTCCAGAGAAGTGGCTGAGTCAGGATATGGTTGCACCAGCTTTATTTGAAGATTTTTTGTGTGTGAGTGCATTGAACTTAGGTGACCTCACAAAGACCCTGGATTGTTTTCCATGCCAGTGTCCAAACTGGTCCCTCAATCTGATGCAGTTCAATCCACAACCACAGCCCCTTTCATTTGATACCACCTGCTTGCCGATCCCTGGCTCTCCTCTGATCTCTCATCAGGCTCCTGGCACTGTTTAAAGCAGTGATTCCCAATCTTGGGTCCCCAGATATTCTTGGGCTAAAACTTCCATAAGCCTTCACCACTAGCCAGGTTGGCCAGGATTTCTGGGAGTTGAAGTCCAGGACCATCTGGGAATTAAAGAGTTACACAGCAGTATGGAAAAAGGGACAGTTGCCTAAAGTATTATATTAGTATTATATCATGTGTATTCTGATAAGATGGACCATAATCTACAAAAGCTTATGGGGCATGCAATTTGCTAATATATAAGATGTCAGAAGACTCTTTGTGTGGTACTACCCCAGGCCCAAATGTTTGAAGAAGTCACTTGTCTAGGTGAACAGAAACCCACATAGATTGCCTTGTTTTGTTTGTTCATTTTCCACCTCTCTCTTTTTTGTTCTTGTTAAAAACATGTTTTTCTTCCCAAACCAGTGAATAAGGGATCAAAGGCTCTAAAGCCGTGATGAAATACAAGTATGTATGTGTGGGAATGTTTTTGTAATGTGTATGTCTTTATAATATAGAATTTGTTTGAGTGTTGCACACACACGCACGCACGCACGCACGCACGCACGCGCGCGCGCACACACACACACACACACACACACACACACACACACACACAGAGAGAGAGAGAGAGAGAGAGAGAGAGAGAGAGAGAGAGAGACTAGTATCCTGTTGGATTTGCCCAGTGTAAGTAGGTAATCACACATGAACCTACCTATGTATGCTCTTATCTTGCCCTCAAGGCCATCTGATTCATAGCCTGAAGGAGATGGTTGCGGACTGAATTAGATGCATGGTGATACAATGGATGACAAGCCAGAAGGAAAACAAAAACCTGCCAGGCAATTACAATGACCTTTGGTGAGTGTTATTTGTCTTCAGGGTTTTAGCCACCCCTTTGCACTTATTCCTGAAGGATCCTCTCCACAACATCACGAAAGAAATCTCATGGAACAGAATACTGCTTTCTTAGCAGTTCTAGGAGGGACTGAGCTCATGTCTCCATGATTCCTACTTGTATGACAAGAAATACTGTTCTCCCCCTTCCTCTCATTCTCTTTATCTTTCTTGAAGGAGCTGGATACTCCTGTTTCAGCTGTTCAAGAGAATACAAATTTACAATTGAGGCATACAGATCATTAATTCACAGAGTAGCTAAACTATATCCAATAAATGTCCATATATTAAGATATAAACAATTTCCTAGGTATTTATTTAAATATATTCATCTGATGTGTCATAGTACTACAGTATATATATGCAGAGAGGGTGCTGGATTTATGGTCTTCTGCTATACATTTTAATATTCTGAAAATTAGCTAGCTTTGTAAGCAACTGAAATATATTCCAAGAGCTTTTGCTGTCATTTAGTTCCAATTTCACCATCTCGGATGGATAATAATATAGATAGACTATCTGGAGATTTGTTTCACAATGGGATGTGAGATGTAAAGATTGTTTTATAGCTTAGTAAAAGTTAATCCAGAATTACAGAACTTTTAAGTTAGAAGAAAAGAATGAATCATAAGCTTCCATACTTCCAAACACTATGTAGATTGCTATGGATCTTACAAGCATAATGTATCTACATCATAGCAATCCACCACAATCTACATGGTGTTTGGAAGTATGGACGCTTATGATTCATTCTTTTCTTCTAACTTAAAAGACTGTTGAAATTGGAACCTGTTCCCCAACCCCCAAGCTGTCTTGTGTTCTTTTTAGGGAGAAAGGTTGGATAAACATATTTTAAAAGAAGAAAAAAAGAAAGAAAAAATTCCCTACAAATTCTTATACAGTATCTTTTAAAATATGAACAGATGCTTTTGTACTTATTTGGCACTGTGAATTGCTTGTTGATATAAAGAAGGCTCTTATTTTCTAGGAACGTAACGTGGGACTGCACTGTACATGGGAGATTTAGATGGAGCTGTGTGATACCAGTGATGTCCATTATGCTTTCTTCTGCTACAGAAGACAAAGAAGCTGACTGAAGAGTGGTTGGGTTAAAATAAATTTCACGGAACAAAAGTTAGAGCATTCCAGTCTTAAAATATACCACCACAGAAGCAATTTAGATTGTTTATTATGAAATGAACTGAAAATAATAGAGGGAAGAGGGGTATTTTAAAAACTGCAGTGTAGTTAGAGCAGCCTTATGCAATCTTATGACCTCTGTAGATGTTCAACTGTGTTGTCCATCATCCCCTGACAGCAGAAGGCATAGGGCATTTACTCTTCCAGTCAAGGGGAGTGAGAGAATGAGACTCAATGCAAGCAAGACTAAAGTAATTCATATTGGGGGAGATTCAAATATGCATTGCGATTTTTCATTCACATATGCACTGACGAAATCTGAACTGGCAGCAACAGACCAAGAAACAAATTTTGGTATTGGGGCAGCTAGTTGGATGTTGCTGAGTTGTTTGTTTGTTTGTTTTTTTAGGTGGAAATTTCATGATAGGAATTGGAAAAGGAAATAGAAATCTAGCTGTCAATATAATTTTGCCCTTATAGGGCACATTAGGAATGCTGTGAACACTTCTGATTACAATACCGGAAAAATGATACTGTATTTTGGAGCTGGAAAGGGTGCAAAAAAGGGCAATCAGAATGATCAGCCAATTTAGAGTATTGCTGCAAGATGTGATGATGGCTGCCAACTTGGATGACACTAAAAGAAGATCAAATATTAGTAGAGATGGGTTGGAGCACTTGTCTGTGGAGCCAGGAGCTGGGGGTTTGTGACTCCCAGGCTAGGAGCCAGATGAGATCACATGGAGTATATAGGGTTGTGCCTAGCCATCTGTGGGTCCTTGGGCAAGTTGCATGGTTCCAGATCATCATCAGAAGGAGGGAAATTATCTCACCTTAGACTGAGGTTTATTTGAGGTCAAGAATAAAAATTACAAGGTAAATCAATGGCTAGTCTAGTGGTTGTATCATTGCAAGTATCGTTATGTTGTCCATTTGGTGTGACCCTCCCTATGATTCTTCTTTTGGATCTTGAAGTCTTAGTAGATTACAGGTTAAATGTAACTCAATGGTGTGATGTAGCAGCAATCAAGCAAGCAAGCAAACAAACAGACACCCTCAATGCTGTACTAGGGTGTATCAATAGAAGTATAGTATCCAGATCAAGGGAAGTAATAGTACCACTCAATTCTGCTTTGGTCAGTCCTCAACTGTGTCCAGTTCTGAGCATCACATACTGTACAGTTGTTGAGAAGGGGGAATATGTCCAGAGAAGAACCAGAAGAGGTTTGAAGAACCAAGCCCTGTGAAGATAGGTTGAGGGGATTTGACATGTTTGGTCTGGAAAAGAGAAGGCTGAGAGGCAATATGATAACTATATTCAGTTATTTGAATGGTTGAGACTTGGAAGATGTAGGAGTTTTTAAAACATCTCAAGAGGATGGAACCAGAAGTAATGGATAAAAGTAACAAGAAGCAGGATCTTGATTGAACCTGAAGAAGAACCTCCTAACAATGAGAGCCTTTTGATAAACCTTAGAGGTTGATGGACTCTCCCTCAGTGGGGACTTTTGAGCAGAGGTTGAAAGAGAACTATCAAAGATGCTTTAGCTGTGGATTTCCTGCACTGGAAGGGGGCTGGATTCAATGACCCTTGGAGCCCTTAATACTCTACAATTCTACATTCATTCTGAGACATGAGAACTCACACAACTGGAAGGCATCAGGCTGGGGATCACAATGTTACACTCACATGCTGCTGGAAAGCAAAGCTTTCACAGTAATGCTATCACACAGCTTTCAATCGTGATAATCACCATCATTACTTATCTTGTGTGGCCAAACTCACTCTGGTTATATTTTTTTTAAAAAAACTCATGTTTTTATTGCTTTTAAACATGTGGATTCATGCATATGGTACTAAAGCATTTGGATAATGCTAGAGATTTAAGTAATTATAAATAACTATTTCTCCATAGTTCGCCCCTGCATGGATTGCTATCTTGTCGTGGTGAAGGGACTTGAGTAATTCAGAGAAGCTATGGGCTATTGAATGCAGGGACACCCATGTCGGACAGGTCATAGTGGAGAGTTCTGACTAAACGTGATCCACCTGGAGCAGGAATTGGCAAGCCACTCCAGCATCTTTGCCAAGAAAACCCAGTGAACAGAAACAAAAGGCTAAAAGTTATGACACTGGAAGATGAGCCCCTCAGGTCTGAAGGCGTTCAACATGCTACTGAGGAAGAACAGAGGACAAGGACAAGCAGCTCCAGAGCTAATGAAGTGGTTGGGCCAAAGCTGAAGGAATGCTCAGCTGCAAACATGCGTGGAAGTGAAAGGAAAGTCTGATGCTCCAAAGAAAGTAGGAAAAACCACTGGGCTAGTCAGGTATAATCTAAACCAAATCCCTTATGAATACACAATGGAAGTGAAGAACAGATTTAAGGAACTATATTTGGTGGACAGAGTGCCTGAAGAACTTTGGATAGAGGCTCGTAACATTGTACAGGAGGCAGCAACAAAAACCATCCCAAAGAAAAGGAAATGCAAGAAAGCAAAGTGGTTGTCCAACGAGGCCTTACAAATAGCAGAGAAGAGAAGGGAAGCAAAATGCAAGGGAGATAGGGAAAGTTACAGAAAACTGAATACAGATTTCCAAAGAATAGCAAGGAGAGACAAGAGGGACTTCTTAAATGATCAGTGCAAAGAAATAGAGGAAAATAATAGAAAGGGGAAAACCAATATCTGTTCAAGAAAACTGGAGATATTAAAGGAACCTTTTGTGCAAAAATTGACATGATGAAGAACAAAAATGATAGGGACTTCTCAGAAGCAGAGGACATCAAGAAGAGGTGGCAAGAATACACAGAGGAATTGTACAAGAAAGATCTGGATGTCCCAGAGAACCCAGATAGTGTCGTTGCTGACCTTGAACCAGACATCCTGGAGAGTGAAATCAAGTGGGCTTTAGAAGACATAGCTAACAATAAGGCCAGTGGAGGTGATGGCATTTCAGTCGAACTATTTAAAATCTTAAATGATTATCCTGTTAAGGTGCTACACTCAATATGTCAGCAAGTTTGAAAAATTCAGCAGTGGCCAGAGGACTGGAAAAGACCGGTCTACATCCCAATCCCAAAGAAGGGCAGTGCCAAAGAATTCTCCAACTACTGTACAATTGCACTCATTTCACATTCTAGCAAGATTATGCTCAAAATCCTAAAGGTAGGTTTCAGCAGTATGTGGATGAAGAACTCCCAGAAGTACAAGCTGGATTTCGAAGGGGCAGAGGAACTAGAGACCAAATTGCTAACATGCGCTGGATTATGGAGAAAGCCAAAGAGTTCCAGAAAAACATCTACTTCTGCTTCATTGACTATGCAAAAGCCTTTGACTGTGTGGACCACAACAAACTATGGCAAGTTCTTAAAGAAATGGGAGTGCCTGACCTGCATATATATCTCCAGAGAAATCTATATGTGGGACAGGAAGCAACAGTTAGAACTGGATATGGAACAACTGATTGGTTCAAAATTGGGAAAGGAGTACGACAAGGCAGTATATTGTCTCCCTGCTTATTTAACTTATATGCAGAATACATCATGCGAAAGGCTGGAGTGGATGAATGCCAAGCCAGAATTAAGTTTGCCCAAAGAAATATCAACAATGGTTATTGTGGGTTTTTCAGGCTCTTTGGCCGTGTTCCGAAGGTTGTTCTTCCTAATGTTTCACCAGTCTCTTTGGCCGGCATCTTCAGAGGACAGCACTCTGTCCTCTGAAGATGCCAGCCAAGAGAATGGCGAAACGTTAGGAAGAACAATCTTCAGAACACAGCCAAAGAGCCTGAAAAACCCACAACAACCATTAGATCCCCGCCGTGAAAGCCTTCGCGAATGCAAATATCAACAACCTCCGATATGCAGATGATATCACTCTGATGACAGAAAGTGAGGAGAAATTAAAGAATATCTTAATGAAGGAGAAAGAGGAGAGCACAAAAAATGGTCTGAAGCTCAAGCTCAACATAAAAATAAAAAAACCTAAGATCATGGTCCCATCACCTCCTGGCAAACAGAAGGGGAAGATATGGAGGCAGTGACAGATTTTACTTTCTTGGTTTCCATGATCACTGCAGATGGTGACAGCAGCCATGAAATTAAAAGATGCCTGCTTCTTGGGAGGAAAGTGATGCCAAACCTAGACAGCATCTTAAAAAGCAGAGACATCACCTTGCCGACAAAGGTCTGCATAGTCAAATAGTATTTCCAGTAGCAATATATGGAAGTGAGAGCTGGACCATAAAGAAGGCTGAACACTGAATAATTGATGCTCTTGAATTGTGGTGCTGGAGGAGACTCTTGAGAGTCCCCTGGACTGCAAAGAGAACAAACTTATCCTTTCTAAAGGCAATCAACTTTGAGTGATCACTGGAAGGACAGGTCCTGAAGCTGAGGCTCCAATACTTCTCATGGCCATCTCCCTGGAAAAGACTTTGATGTTGGGACAGTGTGATGGCAAGAGGAGAAGGGGATGACAGAGGATGAGATAGTTGGACAGTGTCACTGAAGCTACCAACATGAATTTGACCCAACTCCGGGAGGCAGTGGACGACAGGAGGGCCTGGCATGCTCTGGTCCATGGGGTCACAAAGAGTCGGACACAACTTAATGACTAAACCACAATTTCTCCATACCTGCCAGCAACATGTTATGGATGTACAAATGAATCCCATATAGATGCACACTGAAGAAATAATAGAAAAGAATACTAAAGGCAATGTCGTCAATAGAAGGATGCCAACTTCTAAAACTGGATTTGTTATTAATAGCTCTTCCTTTATCCTAATGCCTGGTTAGGGAGTCCAGTCCTAAGGTAAAGGTAAAGGTTCCCCTTGACAATTTTTGTCCAGTCGTGTCCGACCCTAGGGGGCGGCGCTCATCCCACTCTTCAAGCCATAGAGCCAGCGTTTGTCCGAAGACAATCTTTCTGTGGTCACATGGCCAGTCCTAATCACCTTTAAAACAAGTAATGTCCATTATAGTGACATTTGCTTCCATATGCTTACAACAAGAGCCAACTAAGGAAAGGGCCTTCTCGGCGGTGGCTCCTCGTCTCTGGAATAACCTTCCTCTGGTGATTCGTGCTGCCCCTTCGCTGGGCACTTTCAAGACACAACTAAAAACAAGGTTATTCATTCAGGCCTTCCCTCCAGTCAATAGCTAACTCTTTCTTTATTTTTTTTCTTTCATTCAATATTCGTTTACTATTGTATGTGTTTGCACGTATGTTTTATTGTATATACCTTTTTGGAAGCTGCCCAGAGTGGTCAACCACACCAGATGAGCGGGATATAAATAAATAAATAAATAAATAAATAAATAAATAAATAAATAAATAAATAAATAAACTATTCAAAGGACAACCTAAGAAAAGGGTTGCTCAACCATGGATTAGGGAAAAAACTACTTTGTTGGCCTGAGGATTCTGGGAGCTATAGTCCAAAAAAATAATTTTCCAAAGCTCTCTGTTGAACTAGATGGATTCTTGGTTGGATGGAGTCTGACAAAAGCTCCCTTGTCTATTATTATAATCTTCTTTTTTAATAGCTGAAAATAGCTCCACTTTATTTCTTTTCAGTACCATCTCCGCATAGTGGGAGAGCTACTAAAAGGCAGTATCTTAAAGTTCCCTCTCTACCCCCTACCCTCAACCTGATGGCTTGTTCCTGGGGTGTGGAATAACTGCTGCATTGGAGGAGATCTAAAAGCAATTTTCCTAAGTGTGTAGAAAAAATATACAGTCATATGTAATGGCACTGTAAGTTATCTAATACTGTTGCAAAGTAAATTACATTTGAATGCACCCCATTGTGGAGAACAAGCTTCTTTATAAAACCGGGACAATAGATAGCTGTGAAACTGGGGAAGATCATGCAAAAATTTGGTATAAAAACTGAAGATAGCTTAGCAGAGGTCTGAAAGGTTTGGAGGCACTGCAGTGGTGCCCAATTAGCTGTATTCTTGTAATGCGGTTCAGACTTAGGTTTCTCAGTATTTCTGGGGCTTGTCTGGTTATGGAATCATTGGCTACATCAAGGGTTATATTTCAGTTATCACTGTGGGATTTAAACACATACAGGGGAGTGAGCAAGCAAGCAAGCAAGCAAATTGAATGAATGAGCAAGTGAAGAAAGGGGTGAATGTGTGACCAAGGTTTTTAGTTGTCTAAACTCTGATTGGCAAGGCAAGATGTGGAATTGTGGCCCTGATTTTAATCTTCCATTTCCTAAAACAAAAGGCAGGTTTCACATAGTGGTTCACATTAAAGTGAAATTGAGACAATGCTGAAACATGCCAAATTAAGGTATAAAACAGAAGCAACTTAACATAATCAGTGTTCTGCAGTTCCAAGTATGGCTGTAAAAGTTATGTTTTACATCTTAAGCAACCCTAATTTTAGGTAGACAATGGGAACAACTGTGCACATCAGTTATTCAAATTTGTGCAAATGGAACAGAATCCTGGTCATTATCTGTAAATCAGTTTCGAAGTCGCATAGGCCCAAATCCTGTAGCTTGCATGCAGTTAGATGAGATCAAGTAATGTACACCCATAATTGGAAAAAGGAAGCTTTAAATCTTTTTCAATCTTCTGCTGACAATGCCATCATTCCTGTTGTGCAGGTGGAACCCACTCAGAAAGATTTCAACCATGTTTTTATGACATCTGAAAAGTTAACAAATGGTAGCCTGGTTCATCACATGCATGACCCACTGGACAAACTGGACTGCAGTCTATGAAACATAGTGGGAAATGAAGCATGTTAGTATGTAAGATGTCACAATACTCTGTGTTACTTTAGTTGCAACAGACAAACATGCCTACCCCTTTGGAACTATACAGCCGGATCCCCTTATCCACACGACCAGTTTGCAAATAGCACAATTAGACATTACTA
The DNA here is from genome assembly GCF_051106095.1 of Pogona vitticeps. NCBI lineage: Eukaryota > Metazoa > Chordata > Lepidosauria > Squamata > Agamidae > Pogona > Pogona vitticeps. Next base: position 43,808,784 of record NC_135783.1, on the reverse strand, counting down.
CAATAATTTAAATGGAAATTCACTGTTGCTAACCATATTGCACATGAGAGTGACTGTCTAACCACCTTGGGACACAGCACTGAGGTAAAGATGGAATAGAAATCCCATCAAAAAATATGGCATGCTATTTAATAACTTTCCGACATGCTCTGTGACTTGCATTTTCTGCAGCTTACTGAAAATTAATGCATATAGAAAGAAAATAAGCAGAAGTCATTGTAGTTTTCTTGAAATATCTAGCTAGGCAGCAATCATTTATTTCAGAGAAAAGGTCTGAAAAGTGCTTTCAGAATATCCACTCTTGGGACTGACTTCACATCTGCAGTTTATACAGAATTGGCCATCCATGACATATCCTTCCTGTCATTCATCAGTTGTTATATTAACCCCCCTACCTCAGAATAAAGACATAAGACAATTGCTATGGAATAAAACATGGGCCATAGTTTATTAAATATTTGTTAATGCCTTCAATAATTAAAAAGGGGGTTCATGCTGTAGTCCGGAATCAAGTTCTGCAGAGGGGTCTCAATGGACTCCTAACCAACACAAGCCCCAAGTTCTCACGGTCATGAAGACAGCGGGAACCTGGCCGGCCCAAATTTGACCACCTCCAGACCTCAGGCCCCCTTCTCATTGTTGACTGTTGGTCTGGGAGCGGCCCCAGCACATCTCCCCCCTCCAAGCACTGTAATCACACAATCCGCAGCACTGGAAGATCAGATTACCTAAACCCTACCTGTAGTTGCAAGGGGACTCATGGAAACCTGCTGTATCCACGCTACCTGCCACAGCATAGGGACTAGCCAAACTAAATCCCACGCCCACCACACAACTCCTCAAGCTTCAAAAGCAGCCCCCCCCCATATAGGTTTTTAAAGAATATTTCCAAGCCCATGTCTGAAAGGTGCACACTGTCATACCGGAACAGCTCAGGCCTATTCACTCAGATCTCCGGGTGACCCATCACCGATCCAAGGCCATTGCATACCGCTCTGCACACTTCCCTGTTACCACGTCTCCTTGCAGTGTTAACGCATTGCACCTGTCGTTCATCCCACCAAACTCTTCAGTGCTGTCCTCTGAAGATGGCGGCCACAGAGACTGGCGAAACCTTCAGAACACAGCCAAAGAGCCCGAAAAACCCACAACAACCATTAGATCCCGGCCATGAAAACCTTCGCGGATAAATGTATAACAAATATTTTGCCATATTTCCTTTTAATCCATGCTAAAATTTCCTCAGTTATTTGAGAAATAGTAAACAGTCTCTTTCTGCCATGCTTGTCTCTTCCATCTGCAGCATTCATTTGGGCTTATGAATAGGGAAGTCCCAGCCTCCTCTGACTCATCCCCAAGGCTGCCATCATGTCAGACCTCTGACCTCCTGAGGATCCACTGGTATCTGGTGATTTGATTTTATGGGTCCTGGAGAATGTGGGAGGCTCTGAATTGTCTTTGCGGATGATGCATCTGGGGATGGCATTACAACAAGCACAAACTGGCAATAGCAGAGAAAAATATTGGAGGAAAGATGGGAAAAAGTGAGGCTTCCTCTTAGCATACACAAAAGGCAGCTTGGAGGTTTTGCCATCCATTGTGCTTTTGCCATTAAAGCTGATCCATATCTCATTTGCAGAAGCTCCAATTCTGAATTCAATCTGGGAATGTGCAATTAGAAGGCTTTCAGCTCACTTTGACTTCCTCTCCATCCATTTTGTGCTGGTGTTAATTCTGCTAATGTTACAGTCATCGACAATAATAAGAGAAACATGCACTATTTTATATAAAACACATTATACGTAGCCATGATGCATTCTGTTTATGGATGCATTTGTGTTTTCCCCCTCTTGAATAATTTCGTTATCTGAAGGCCTTTCCAGACACTGTGAATTTCATGGGCAGACTGTACAGCTGTTACTCATTCACCCAAAGGACTACTTACTCAGCAAGAGTTCACACTATCAGTAAATCATCATTTCCCAGCAGTAATTACAGATTTTGTTAAACAATAATTTTTGACCCAGGAAGACAGCAGTTCTGTCTATTTTCAGACATGGATGGTGGATACACAACTATCAGAGATTTATATTTGATGATGCTCATGATATCACTGCTGGAAATGTCACAATTCTGTTCTCAGTCTACATGTCTCATTTTGAAGGGGATAGCAATTTTATCCCACCTCTTTTTGATATCATATTTTGTTGATGCTATAACATGAAGGCTACATTCATTCATACCAGGACTTGAGGACACACCATCTGCATTTTTAATTTTTTAAAAAAGCAGCCATTAAGTACCCTTCATTGGCATGTCTAGGACAACTCCTTCTATCTCGTGAAGACATTATAAATTGTACCAGTAAAGAACTAAAAAGGGAGAATTAATCTCTTCCTGTGACCAGGGTGGAAACTACAAAAAGAAGGCTGAAGTGGATATGCTTATCCAACATGTATTTGTTTACTTCAATAGACAGATGTATACTCAGTTTACATTCAATGAGCTTAAAGTGTTATACATAGTTCTACTTCTATCAGTGACATTTAAAGCTTTAAATAACTTGCTACTAGAGTATTTAAAGACTATCATAATGAGGAGGATCAGGGTTTGTTCTCAGTCATCCCAGAGTGCAGGACATGGACTCAAGTTACAGGAAGCTAGATTTTGGTTTATTTATTATTGAAATTTTATTTATTTATTGAAATTTTATTTATTTATAATATTTTTACCCCAACTTTTTCCTTAATAAGACCCAAGACAAATATCAGGAAAATCTTCTTAACTGTTAGTGTAGTATGACAATGGAGCCAATTACCTTGGGAGGTGTTGAGCCCTCCAATGCTGGAAGCATTCAAGAGAAAATGATATACAGTACTTTGATTTGGATTCCTGCATTGAGTAAGGAGTTGGAAACAATGACCTTATAGGGCCCTTCCAGCTCCATTATTCAATGATGCTATGATTCTATCTAAAGAAGGTTCAGGTTGAAAAACTTACACCGGACTCCCTGAATCTGTCAATAATCATACCATTTTGCTGGTACCACCAGAACCATGTCAATTTGCTGTGATCATCAACTTGGGTGTTCTTGGTCACCTGTCAGTGGAAGCATTTTGCAAAGTGATTTTGTTTTTGTCATGATCACCAAGTTTTAGTTTGACCTTGCAGCAAACTCTTCTTATGGAGAACAGATTATCTGGAAAGCAGCAACTGCATCTCAGCCACAGCACATCACACATCTGGCAAAAGACCCCCCCCCCTTTTTAGATTGTTTCATAAATTTTTGAGTAACTCATTTCCCCTTCTAGCGGTTTATTTCCCCCTCACTGAGAGAGTGGTTTTAAACTGTAACGATGATGAAACTAATTCATTCCTGATCATTTCAGCGTGTGTGAATGTTGCTGTTGATTTATTTCCTTTGCAAAGGGGTCAGGTTTCTTGGTGCTGTGGCTACTTCATGGCCACTGCACTTGCACCTCCTTTCAATTTTTTTCTTTTAAAAGGCATGCTGATACATTGAAGAAGCAGCCACATAGGAGGAGGAAAACATTGCTCAGAAGCACCCTTGTAGCTGGGGAAAGAGAGGAAAGAGAGCTTCACAAGAGAGAAAGGGTCATTTCCTACTTGGGATTGTTTGATGGAAAATAGAAAGGTGCCAGAAGGAAAAAAAACAGGAAGGCATTAGAAGGAAACAGCTCAAAGGAGTTCCCCCTCCCTTGAGGGTGAAGGGCTAGAAAGAAAGACATTTCCTGCTTTAAACTGTAAAGAAAGGAGCATTGCAACTGTAAAGCATTGCAACTGTTAGCTCTCTCTCTCTCTTTCTCTCTTTAACCCTGCTCTTCACAATATTTTGCAAGTCTTTCAAAACCTGCTTCCTCATCTCAACACACAGACCTCTCTGTCCATATGTCACTTTTGTTATTTTCTTTAAAAAAAAAGAACAAGGGGAGGCTGGTGACCCAAGAAACAGTAGAGAAGATTAATTGATACATTAAGAGCAGTGTAGCTTGCTATAATGTTCAAATAGAATGAACTGATACAATTAAAAGCAATGTGGATGCTCCTGTGTATTCATACACACACACAATGTGAATGCTCCTGCACTCTCTCTCTCTCTCTCTCTCTCTCTCTCTCTCTCTCTCTCTCTCTCTCTCTCTCAGTATAACAGAGGTATGAAAAGAATTGGTACAACTGGGTTTTTTGTAATCTCATGTGACTGAACTCTAAAGCAACTGTTTGGGAGGTCCTGTAATGAAAATTCAGTCCAGTAACCTTTTCACCTTGTCAGATATGGAGCAGGCAGAAGCACAGTCATTAGTCAGTCTGGGCCATAGGGAAGTTCAAGTAGTTTGGGCAACTAGAAATGGTATTGGATGAGAATCAATTTAGACTTCTATCTTCTATACCCAGCTAGCTGACAGTTTATAGTTCTCAATGTGCCTCTCCCAGGCACCCACATTTTCCTGTCAGTTATCAGGGGCCTGTTTGGCATTGAGAAGTTGTTTTTGTTTCCTGCTCCAACAGAAGGAGATGTTGGTGCAAATCACTTGTACATCAGACTGGTTCCCTTTGTCCTCTGAGTCTTCTTTGGCAGGACTGGCCACTACCTTCTCCTCCTGAGCTTCTGAGAGGGTGGTGTGAGCTGGACCATTAAATTCCCCTTGTGGACTGGTTTCTTCTGGCTGCAAGAGTGCAACTTTTGAAGATGACTCAGTTGGGTGAGGTATGGTAGGACCAGGTAGCCACTCCTGAGACTGCTTTCTTAGCTTCACATCTTTTCTTAGGCTAGACTCTCCAGCTCAAGAGCTTTGCTAGTATAACATCTGTGCCCTTAGGCTTTGAGAACAGACACAGCAGGATAGATTTGTGGAATGTATGGAAAGGTTCTGTAAGCTTCTGCAGCTTCCCTTTGATTTGCATTTGCACTGGTTATGAGACTGATTGCATATCAGGGACTTGCTGGATAGGAAAAACAAATGCATCATTCCCTTTAATAATTATATAATGTCAAGTTGATTGCAACTTATGACGAACCTTTCCCAGGTTTTCTTTGTTTACTAGTCCCTTCTTCTGATGGCACTCCAGGGCTGTGCAGTATGCCTAAGGCTACACAGGTTGGCTCTTCTCCAAGAAGCATTGTAGGGTATTGAACTCCTAAATCTTGGGTCCACGGCTAGAGAGCCAGCTTAGGCGGGGTGGGGTGGGGTGTCACACTGGCAATCTGAATTGATTTCTGTTCAGAGTTTTTAAAAATCAGATACAAGTCACATCCTTATTGAAACCAATGGTCACGTTCACATGCACTGAATGGAAATTGATTTATTTGTGGTGATTTAAACTGGTTTTGGCATCTACACTGCTGAAACTGACCCATTTCCACAAAACTGCATTGAATTGAGTCAATTTTAGAAGTGAAGTATTTTTAAAAGCTCCTGCCAGCCAGTTGAAAAAAAAAACTCACTTTGCAACCCATATAAATCAATTTCACCTTTGTGTTTATTTATTTATTTTATATCCCGCCTATCTAGTCTCACTCTAGGCGGCTTACAGCAAGCATAATACAATATAATTAAAACAATTTTAAATAGGGGAAAAACTTTAGACAAGATGGGACAAACACTAAGAAAGAGGAAAAAGAGGGAAGATTAGGAGTTGGCTAAGGGGAAGGCCTGCCGATACATCAGTATTTTTAATTGATTTTTAAAAATACCCAGCGAGGGAGCCGCGCGAATGTCAGGGGGAAGGTTATTCCAGAGGCAAGGAGCCACCACCGAGAAGGCCCGATTTCTTGTCTTTTCTTTCCGGGCCTCCCTCGGCATTAGGCTCCTCAGCCTCACCTCCTGACTCGCGCGAGTGACACGGGTAGAACTTGGTGGAAGTAGGCGTTCCGCCAAGTATCAAGGCCCTAAGCTGTTTAGGGCTTTATACGTAAGCATCAACACTTTGAAGTTGATGCGGAATCGGATGGGCAGCCAATGCAGTGCGGCCAGAGTGGGTGAAATATGTTGGTATTTTTTTACACCACTGAGGAGTCTGGCCGCGGCATTCTGCACCACCTGTAGTTTCCGCAGCAGCCTCAAAGGCAGCCCCACGTAGAGCGCATTGCAGTGGTCTAATCTTGAGATTACGAGCACATGTACCAAGGTAGTGAGGGCCCCCACATCAAGATAGGGCCACAGCTGAGCTATCCACCTAAGGTGATAAAAGGCGGTTCAGACCACGGACACCACCTGGGATTCCATAGTGAGCGCTGGGTCCAGATGGATCCCCAAACTGCGGACCCCATCCTTGGCAGGTAGGGTCACCCCCCCAAAAAAGAGAGGGAGTTTCCCAAACCCCCCACTGTGGGGACACCCACCTTCAGCACCTCCGTCTTGTCCAGGTTCAGCCCGTTCTCCTGCATCCATTGCAGTACGGTCGCCAGGTGTTGTGTGAACAATAAAATCTAAATCAGTTTTAATAATGCTGTCTGTGTGGTTCCTGTTTTTTTTCCTGAATAGAATTCTGGCCTGTGTTTTTATAGTCTTGTACTTGAAATTTCGGATTTGTTGATATCTTTTACACCACTTTAGAGCCCATCTATATGAAGATTAGTTTAGTTATTTTTGTTTTGAACCAAATGGATACAAATAAAATGAGAGCTACTACTTGTTGTGGGGCATTAGGAAAAAATGTGACATGAGAGCATCATTTCCTACACCAGGCCCATGTTTCATAATTGTGTATCTGCACCCTGAATTAATTGAAGTTTGCTTCTTATTTACTAATAAACCACTATGGCATATCTCCTGAACCTTCAAGCTGTGTGGCTTAGGAGAGCAGTCTGAGGATTTTAATGGTCTTTTGAAATTGCCAGTGGCCCAATAAAATATATGCAGATACCACATCAATACCATCATAAAGTTTTCAAGTGATTATGTTATTCATGAACAGTTTATTAACCAGACAGCAATAAAATCTATTGCAGCCTTCTATGCTAATTGGCAGATGTGCCGATCTGCCACCCGGAAAAAAATAAAAAAAACATGCTTTATAAATTCATGAAACCTGATATCAGCGAAAGAGAAATTTTTTGACAACTTTCTCCCCCATCAACAGTTGTTTTCATCAAATGAGATAGGCTTTGAGTTAGGAGATTTTTTTCAGATGGCAAAGGCATTCTCTCTCTCTCTCACTCACACACCACCACATGTATGCATGCATGCATCCTCATACTATTATACAAACAGAAGAAATGAGAGTGTAACAAATCATCCAGGAAGTTTTAATGGAACAAAAGCTTCTGAAAATTTTCAGAACATTCTGAAGACTCCCAGAATAACATCTGATATATCTACTCAGAAGTAAGTATAATTGAATTAATTGGGACTTATTCATAGCCCCAGTACATAGATAGGACTGGAGAGAGAATTGGGGTAGAAAAAGAAGATGGCAGGCTTATCCCTTTTCCCTCACTGTCTTTTCCCCTCCTTTCTCCCAGCTTTGACATCCTGCTAGACCAGTGGTCCCCAACCTTTTCTGAGTCGCGGATCAGTTGGGGGGTGGGTTCCAGTCACGGGGGGATGGGGCACCCCCACACTCATGGGTGGGTGGAGCACACTCATGTGCATGCGCAAAGGGGTCGAGCATGCTTGCAGAGGGGTGGAGCATCCTTGCAGAGGGGCAGACCATGCTCGTGTGCATGTGCAAAGAGGCGGGATGTGCTCATGGAGGGAAGGGGCATGCTCACGCACATGTGCAGAGATGGCCACACTTGTGGGTCCGAGGGGCACCTGTGTGTGCAGGTGGCGGGCCATGCATGTGGGTGGGGGAGTGTGTGTGGGGGGAGATCTGTCTCCATGGCCAGGTCCTGCCATGGCCACTGACCTGCAATGGGCCATGGGCTGGGGGTTGGGGACCCCTGCGCTATACTTTATGAGGTCTAATATGAATAGAACAGTCACACTTTTCAGTACTTAAACTTGGAAAAAGTTTTGCTTCCTGATTACGAGACAGATTGGAAAGAGGGAAGAAAATCCACAGCCACCAGAGAGTTTTTCTGAAGGATAACTAACAAGGAAATGTGATTCTCAATTGAAGGGCTGTACCATCTCTTCCTCCCTCCTTCTCTCACCCCCCCTTTTTCACACAAATGTCACTTCTCTTCTTAAATGAAGAGGCTCTAAACTCATTTTTCTCACAGAAATGGTTTGGTTCACCTCACCTTATCCTTGTTTGTGCCAATATAAACGAAGGAATAAATGGGCATTTTTCATAATGAAAGCAAGCAAGGAGTGGATCAGTGTTAGGACTGGCAATTCTAGCTTTCTCATACATATTGTTGTATTGCTTGTTTTATATTTTAAATGGTTTATTTTTATATGTTGTTAGCCACCCAGAGTAGTCAGTGGACTAAATGGGTGGGGTAAAAATTAAATAAATAAATAAATAAACAAATAAACAAATAAATAAACAAACAAACAAACAAATAAATAAATAAATAAATAAATAAATAAATAAATAAATAAATAAATAAATAAATATTCTAAAAAATTGGTTTCCAACATGGGAGATATGAAAAAATTGCAAGGAAAGGCATGAGACTGTGAGATGGAGCATCATCCTTTACATTATTATTATTATTTGTCTCTGCTACAGTGGTGCCTTGACTTACGACCATAATCCGTTCCAGAACATGGACGTAATTCAATATGGTCATAAGTCGAAGCACCATTTCACATAGGAATGCATTGAAATGCAATTAATCTGTTCCAACCAAAGGAAAAAAAATCACTGCAAGACTCACTGCAAGACTCAATGGAAACAATTAATCCCTTCCGGCCGAAGGGGTGGGGGAGAAAAGCAATCAAGGTGCAAAACCCATTGGAAATGCACAGAAAACTAATGGAGCAGATCGGAAATGCACACAGAGAAAAAAGGGGGCAGGTCAGAAATGCAAAGGAAACAAAGGAAAAAGCAAGGGAAGCATCGGAAATGGGGACCCCCCAAAAAGCAACCAACTCCCCCAAGACCCATCGGAAGTAGGGGGGGAACCAAAAAACAAACAACCCCCCCCAGACCCATCGGAAATGGGAAAAACACTCCAAAAAGCAACAACCCCCCCAGACCTATTGGAAATGGCAAAAAACAAAACAAAAAAAAAACCTCCCAAGACCCATCACAGCACAGAAACATAACCCCCCAACTCAAAACCACACTGCAAAAACACCCAAAACAGTTTTTATAAAGCAGAAAACAGCACCTTATCTTACCAGGCAGCCTGAAGCCTCCCTGCAAACACACACACAGGCTTACTCAGAAAGAGAAGTAGGCAGTCCCAAGCCTCCTCCAACGCACACTCCCTAACTGCTGGGACGAAAGAGCTACAAAGAAGCAGCCTCATTGCCACCTACAGTTAGCAATTTAAATTTCCCACCTTTTTCCCCTGCCTTTTTCTGTTCGTAAGTGGAAGCTCCGGTCGCAAGTAGAAGCAAAATTTTGTGGCTGGAGCTCGTCGTAACTCAAAATGGTCGTAAGTAGGGACGTTCATAAGTCGAGGCACCACTGTATTTCTTTAGATAAATTTGATTTTTTATTACATTTTGGTGACAAGAAAAACTGTTTCTGCTTATTTTTTATTTAAATAATTTTTAATGATGTGTTTGTTTTTGTGATTAATTTTGAATTATGGTTGGAATCCTAGTAGCCTTTGTGTAATACCTGTTTGAGATTTGGTGTGACTAGTGGTAGCTAATTGATGAAGTGCTGGTTGGGCCACTGGCGTGCAACCAGGTGGATGACGAGGCATGGGATTGAGACCCAATGAGCTAAAATTAGCCACTGCACATTATGGAACCCTTACACGAACCAATAGGATTCTGGCCTGCAAATTGAACTGTTTGCTGACTCTGTGGACTGGATAATGACAAAGAAAAAGTGGGGAAGTGTGGTGTTTCTCAGAAGTCAAAAGGGGTTGCATGATGCGGAAGAGTCTGAGAACTCCTGATCTGGACTTACAGGTGAGCCTTGAGGCAGCATTGTTTGCAGGGGTCATCAAATCGTTTGGTATGGTAAAAATAAAATGGGATTGACAAGAATCTTCAGTCTTCAGAAAGGGTAGTTCAAACAAATTGGCACATGTTTAGTGTAAGGTAACATTAAACAATACTGTTTGGGATAATTCCACCCCCTCCCCCAAACTTCACATATTCCCTGCTGGGGGGTCTGAGGTGATTAGAAGTGAGATCTTTAAACTGTGGTAGTTTGTTCGATTAAATTAGCTCTGGACCAAATATTCTCAGAAGATGTCTTTCAGAGGTTTTATTTTTCTTTAAATATGCAGCATCCAGCAAATGGCTAAGCTTCATTCTGCCTCAAGTCAGTAGGATCGTTTCAGTAAAACTTGGCACTTGGCACCCATTTTCTAATATCCTGCTGTGGAACCACTTCTATGGCTTTTAATCCTCCTGGAAGCAAACTCCCCCAAGGTAGCAAGAGCAGGTTAGCCTCCTGAGAACTTAATAAGCTTTTGTGAAAGTTTCTGCAAAATGTAATTTAAGGAGCCAAATCTACATTTTCTACCCATTTGTAAGATTCATCTCTTTCCAGTAATCCATGCCAGAAATACATCCATTCCAGAGCTATCAGAGCAAAGATATGAATTATGGTTTAGATTGTGAATCTGTAATAGAGAGGGAGTCAACTCTGGGAGCTGAGAATAAAAATTGCATGCCCTACATGAATTAGCATATTTCTAAATAACTACTGTATGGGCATAGATAAGGCCAGTGATACTGTATAAATCTCTTCTATATCTTGATATTCTCAAGCTACTTAGATGTTATCCCTGAACTGTTGAAAAATAGCAATAATATAAATAATCCTGTTTTTTTTTAAAAAAAATCAAAGTATTTTTACCCAAGAACCACATTTGTCAAAGTTAGTGTAGACCCATTTGAACCAGTGGAACTTACAGAGTCGTTGACTCACCAAGTCCCCATTGATTCAATTGACTATTCTATTCTAGTGTGATTTATCATGCCAAGCAATTGTTTTTGTCCAGTGTTTATGATCAAAAGTAACAAAACCCCTGCAAATTTCATTTTACAAGCCTAAGTAGCCATTTGCTTGTGTTTATTTTACCTTCATCCTAAAAACTACATAAAAAAACACAAAAAAGCAAAAACAAAATGGGGGCATCCAAAAAGAGCACGTGATACAGGTCAAAAGACAAGGAGTCCCCTATCTTATTAGTAGCCATACTTAAGGTAGCCCTTTGAGTCTTGGACAGTGAGCTCTTGACTAATCAGCTTTATTCATTTTATCCTACTGTGGTAAATTATATGATTTGGGGGTAAGGGCAGACATTATTCTTGGAACAATGTTCGAGGTAATTTTCCAGTATAATTCCAAGAGCCATTCATTGTGGTTTAGTACAAAATGCATTCACTTCAAATCAAAGAGTTCTGCACCCAATAATTTGTTCTGAGAACCAGAACTAAACAGAACTTCCACAGACAAACTGCGACAGAGTGGTCTGGTTTAGTGAATCAAGTGCTGGACTATCACAAAGGAGATCTGGGTTCATATGCCTACACGGCCATGAAGCAAGTAATCTTGGACTATCAGCATTCTTTTGGGTTGACCTAAAGAATAGCCAATACAGAGCTACTGTGATGATTAAGATGGTGGACAAGAACAACGTACACCACCTTGAGTTTACCAGTGATATAAAACTATAATCATTGAAGGGAGGAAGGAATGACCATTCCTAGCTATTTAACCCAGATGTCTTCTTTTTAGCAGCCTAATTTGGGGTGGAGATTGTTTCCTTGCTGCTGTTCAACAATTGGGAGTTAAAAATTCTTGCTGCTCTTCTGTACAATGTTCTGACACAGACCTACTGGCAGCCCACCCCACCTGTACACTCTAATGCAGCAACTGGGTATGTACTGTATTGCTATTCATATATCACTTCAAGGGCTCCACCGTGTTTAGATTTACTGCTTTCAAGCTTTCATCATAATGTTGGAAAGAGGCCTCTGAAAGCGGGCTGACTTGCATCGGGAGTACTTATGCTGTGATTCAGTCCAAGCTGGCAGTGTACCAACAGGATGTTGAAAACCCCAAAGGAGTCCTAATACTAGAGTAGGTAGTTTAATTAGTGCTGTGCTCCCATTTATAATTAGATTTCTGTTAGTTCAGTCTGAAACTTGATTTCATAATAATGAAAAAAATTAAAAATTCCTCTGGGACATTTCCTGGTAAATTAATAGTGTGGACTTTGATGAACTGATGCTTTTAATAGACTGTGGTATTTGAAAAGAATCTAAATCAAGGCGGAAGCATTACTGTCCCATAAAAGTCAAGGCCAAAACGTAATAAATCTCTGCACTAGAAAGAGGAATAGGTCTTAGATGGAGTCCGAAAAGAGCAGAGCAACCTGGACTGTGAAAGGAAAGATTAATTTCCAGGAGCTGGGGAACTTGCAACTGGGAAACAGTAGAGTGTCACCCTTCATCTTTCGGATTCTCATAGGAAAACCCAAGGCCATGTTGTCATTGGCAGCCAGTGTGAGGAGAGGCCTTATTGAGCAGAAAAGATCCATGGGAGTATTTATTTTCCCTTTCCTTTTCATAGGCTGAGGGGACAAGAAAGCAGTTGCCTCATTACTTTCTTTGACTAGCTCCTGACACAGATAAAAATACAAGACTGAAGTGTGGTAGATACCACTTTCCATTCTCCTCCACTTACTCCACCCCACTTCCCTGTCCTTGTCTGTATATATGTTTTGTCATATATGGTAGTGAAGAGTGTGACAGGTTGGGTCAAAGAGGAACTTATTTTGGTTGTATCTCAGAACCACCTTTAAATAATAACAAGTAAGCAAGCAAGCAATGTTCTTGGAGTATCTAGAAAGGTGGGAGAAGGTTTGAATATCGCCTTGACTGCACCATGTCAGGAAGAATTGTGACTAGGGCCAGACCTGACACTAAATAGGACAAAATGGCTGCTCAGGAAGCTAATTTTAGATATGATAAAAAGAAGAAAATAAGAAATGAAATAATAATTACTGCATTTTTACTGCTAGGAAGGGGGAAGGCTGATGTAAGTCGTCATGTCTCAACTGCTGAATAGCACAACTGGTTCAGTCCTATGGCTATGCATCCTGACATTCTGGTGATGGCAGAGTGGGGAGCCTTTGGTGCTCTGTCTCAAGGACCAAACTGCCTAGGACCACTCCTGATGATGACTGTCTTGTTACTAGCAAGGGACTTTTCTATTAGCCATGGTACATGTCACCCAGTTGCAACACTCAAGTTACTTTATGAGTTGTTTCCCCAAAATTAAGTTTTCCATACTGATCTGTGAGGTTGATGCAATGCAGCAGCCTCTGAGTCTACAACGAAGAGGCAATTGAATTTTGAAGAGCAACTATGTTTAATAGCTAAACAAGACAAATTTCATCAGAGTTGTAGGTATCACTTTCTGGGCTTACCCTGCTTTGGACAAACAACTGTTGTTATGGTGAAAAGAATGTTGTAATTGAGAGACATGTTTACATATTTGATTATGTAAATCATTACATAATTTTCATTAGAAGGGGGGGGCGAATGAATTGCTAAGATGAATGAATAAAGATCAAGGCCAGAATCATCTTTGTCTTTACCAGGCACATAGTGATCTGTTGCACATGCAGTTTTCTTTCTTGATGTTTGTGATATTCACTACTGCTGTGTGTATGTGGAAGTCCCATTATTGTCAGTTTGCCAATCTTTGACTCTCATGATTGCAGGCTGGAGACGATGCATAGTGCTTTGCTCACAGGGTATTATATTCCACATTTTCTTAACAGGATTCTGCACAGTGACATCACAAAACTCATAAACTGAAAACTGGAAGGGCAAATAGAAATAAAAGATCTGTGTGATAAGTGCAGTCCTGGTGTACAAACAAATTCCAGGGCTAAATAATTTGTAATATATCATCATCATCATCATCATCTTAGAACGGTAAGGCTGGAAGGGATCTTATGGATCATTGAGTTCAGCCACTGTCAAGGAGGCACAGTGGAGAACAGAACTCTGAACCAGGTATCTAAACCACTGAGCTATCTAGCATTTGTGCCATAGGTTTTTTTTTAATCACAGCTAATATGCATTTATAATATAATTTACATTATACCTTCATTGAAAGTGATCTCCAGCAACCCTGAAAAGAGACTATTTAAGTGAAAATCAGTAATTATGTTTGAAATGAGAGTTTAATGAAATCCCGGTTAATGTACATCCGTTTTGTAATGAAAAAGTCTTCGAATAAAGGAGTTTTTAAAAAAATAAGTAATGGAAACAAAGAAGCCCAGTCTTGCATTTGGAGACTCTGGAATGCGGAAGCTGGCATAAGAGTTCAATTGATGTGCATAAGAATCTAATCTTTACTTTTATTTTATTTTTTTAAATTGTAAACCGTTATAATTTCCTCATGTTCTTAATATAAAACTATCCTTTTGGGATTGCAGGAATGAGGGCAACCTGAGGCATATTTCTGCTTCTCTTGACTGACATGTCTGATATAGTGAGTTTTTACATAATTTATATTTTTGAATTTGTGTCCTTTTCTATGACCAGCCTAGGCATTAGCCTAGTAGTAATATATCTGAAAAGCCTTTGACTGTGTGGACCACAGCAAACTATGTCAAGTTCTTAAAGAAATGGGAGTGCCTGACCACCTTATCTATCTCCTGAGAAACCTATATGTGGGACAGGAAGCAACAGTTAGAACTGGATATAGAACAACTGATTGGTTCAAAATTGGGAAAGGAGTACGACAAGGCTGTATATTGTCCCCCCAGGTTATTTAACCTATATGCAGAATACATTATGTGGAAGGCTGGACTGGAGGAATCCCAAGCCGGAATTAAGATTGCCAGAAGAAATATCAACAACCTCCGATATGCAGATGATACCACTCTGATGGCAGAAAGTGAGGAGGAATTAAAGAACCTTGTAATGAGAGTGAAAGAGGAGAGTGCAAAAAACGGTCTGAAACTCAACATCAAAAAAAAAAAAACTAAGATAATGGCCACTGGTCCCATCACCTCCTGGGAAATAGAAGGGGAAGATATGGAGGCAGTGACAGATTTTATTTTCCTGGGCTCCATGATCACTGCAGATGGAGACAGCAGCCACGAAATTAAAAGACGCCTGCTTCTTGGGAGGAAAGCGATGACAAATCTTGACAGCATCTTAAAAAGCAGAGATATCACCATGCCAACAAAAGTCCGAATAGTCAAAGCTATGGTTTTTCCTGTCGTGATGTATGGAAGTGAGAGCTGGACCATAAAGAAAGCAGACCGCCGAAGAATTGATGCCTTTGAATTGTGGTGCTGGAGGAGGCTCTTGAGAGTCCCCTGGACTGCAAGGAGAACAAACCTATCAATTTTAAAGGAAATCAACCCTGAGTGCTCACTGGAAGGACAGATCCTGAAGCTGAGGCTCCAGTACTTTGGCCATCTGATGAGAAGAGAAGACTCCTTGGAAAAAACCTTGATGTTAGGAAAGTGTGAGGGCAAGAGGAGAAGGGGACGACCGAGGATGAGATGGCTGGACAGTGTCATCGAAGCAACCAACATGAATTTGACACAACTCCGGGAGGCAGTGGAAGATAGGAGGGCCTGGCGTGCTCTGGTCCATGGGGTCACGAAGAGTCGGACATGACTAAACGACTAAACGACGAAATGAATATATCTGAAAACCATCATAGACAAGTAACCCTTCAAATAAGATGTATTTAGTGTGTTAATCTTTTGAAACTCGAGAAGGACAGGAATTTTCTTAGTGGAGGAGAGAGATAGAGAGATGGATGAATGTCCTGATTGTTTCAGTAGTCAATGTATTCTATTTATACTTTTTTATGTGAGTGCTTGTCCAAAGCAACGGGAGGGCCAAATGTTCCTCTGTTTTAGGATTAGACAGAGATGCTTATTATAGGAGCTAAGCACATGCACCATCTTTAGGCAAGTGGGTCAATACAAACTGGTTGAGAGATATTTGTGTATTTCCAGGGTGACCACAGATCAGAGCAAAGAGCCTGGATGCATTTATGAGGCAGAGCAACACCTTCAGAGATCCCTTACATTAAATTTCACACTCACTATTAAACATGAAGTGGGGAAAAAACCTAAGGAAGGTGCTAAACTTGCAACAGTTGTTTGCTTTAAATTATTTTTTCCTGCCTTCCTGAAGTAAAGTCACCAATGAACTCATCAAAGTCTGTGGTTGTAGGACCAATTTATGATCCAGGGAAGATAAGAAGAGAGAAAAAGGATGAGAAGTGTAGAGGAGCAGATTCCCTGTATCGTCCTTTTATGAAAGAATCAAACATGACTTTATCCACTGTCTTTTTAAGGTATTTTGCTCATTTGTTTCTTTGTGGCTGCCTGAGGAAACCAACAGTGGCTTTCTTCCAGTGACTGAGAAAAAATAAGGTAGGAAATAAAAATAAAAATAATCCATACAAAGATTGAGTTGGAGTGTCAGTCACCAAAAGGGTATAAGGTGGATTGGCTTTGAACTGTGTGTCCTTCATTTGAGTGCAGAATTACTTCTGCATGTCCCTTATAGTCCCTTATAGTCGCCCTTATAGTACCCATTGTCCCCCATCAATAGATGGTGACTTCTTGTGTTCCATACAATTTCTTTGAGCTGAAGAGGTATGAGGTCATAAGGAGCTGCAAGTGGACTTAAGGTCTGGTGATGGTAAAGATATGAGCTGCAGAAGTAGTTCTTCCATTCAGCTATAAACCAGAGATGGAATAGGTTAGAGTTTGGAAGTACTTATTACAAATAATGGCCAAAATCTTATTGGTAATTTACACTGGTATTAAGTGCAATGGTATAAATCACAGTGGCAGATTTCCAGTTGTTGATGAGTTGCTATTCTTATTGCTTACTGCATACCAGTTCATGTCCAGTGACTCTTTAATTAGCAAAAACTTGCAATTACAATGTATACCATTGCACTTACACTGATATAACGAACAAGTAAGATTCTGACCCTAGTCTGTATGATGAGAAATGGCATCTCTGCTGTCACATGCAGCATTGACAAGTGGAGCCTCTTTGCCCCCTCCTGGGATGGGAAAAGACGCAACAGCACATTACATCACCCGGTGGGGGTAGGCATTTGGAGTGCAGTATTAAACTGTGCTCTTCCTCCATTGGGGCCTCTTTTTGAGGTTTCCTTCTTGCCCACCCACCCTTAATTCACTGTGAGTCTGGCTGGTTGTCTGTTTGGGGGCTGAATAGGAATTTTCTCCCTGCTACCTAAATTGGCTGTAGGTTGCAGGTTTTTTTCACCTAACCCACACTGATGTATGTTTGTTGTGTTGTAATTGTTGATTTATTATGGGTTACACTGCTGGGTAGTGTGGAAAAACCAAGACTCTGTGAGTGCCAAGGGAGTACATGAAAGGTGATACCCCGTCTGATCTTATGGCTCTGCGTATTGTTACAGTGCCTAGGGGGAGGACATGCTGGGGCCTTCCCTGGGCCTCAGGTCACCAACAAGAGGGGTCTTACAGGCCTGAGGGGTGGTCGCATCAGACGCTGGCCAGTGTTGTGCCGTCTGAAGGACTGCACAACAATGGGGCGTGGGACTCATCCGTATATGGTTGGTGGGAGGGTCCTGTGAGACCTTTGGCCTCAAACCTGATCCCGCACTACTGCAGGTCCTGGATTGGGAATAGCATTGGGTATCATTATCTGCTCAATAAAGTGGCCCGGTTAACCCATCACCAGTGCCTCTTTATTCCGAGGTGGGTGAGGCAATATGTATTATTTGCTATAACAATGACTTCCCTCCAGGCACACAATTTATTTAAACCTCTATGCCACAGCCATAAGGCTTGCAAAATGAACCCGGTATTTATCTCCCAATGACCAATCAAAAAACAAAAGCAAGACAATTTGCAACTTGAGTTCATATTAGGAGAAATAAACGTCTTTGAGCTCTGAGGCCAGTCAGTGTCTAACTACATGCTAATGGAATAATCTAGTTTTTCCTGAGACTGCAGACCCCTTCAAAGGTCTGCATTTGGCAAATGGTCTATGTCCACTGGGGCTTCTCCAAAGAGCTGAAAAGACTAAACCAGCGAACCTTATGGGCACCCTCCAAGCATGTCTGCTCACTTAACACTCTAATGATGAATCTTTAGAGAAAACTATTTAACATTTTGCCAGTCCAATGAACAATTTGATTCTATTAGGCCACTTTTACAGGCACGACAATTTTAAAGAGTATACAATCAGAGGAGACCTTTATAAATAAATGATAGGCACATCAAGGCAAGTTCTCTTCCTACCCCCTTCATATCCTTTAAAAATCAGAAAGAGAGAGGAGAAATAGGGAATGACTCTGATTCACTTACAAATGTAATTGTGGAAGAGGCTCCAATGGGATACATAGGACTTTGGCATTTTATTTGACTCTGTCTTGCCTATTTCATTTATAATCCTTTGTGGCAGCAGAAATTCTGCTATTCTAAGTACTGTGCAATATGTACTATAAACCCCCTATGCGGTGCAGTAAACTAGTCATTTATCTTTAAAACCTCAAGTATTTCCACAAGGCCTGTTTTTAGACATGGAGGATGCACAGTACAGAGAGCAGATTCAGATAATAATCGCAAGGCATATTCACAAAATATAACCTGTGAATCCCTGATGACTCTAACCAAATGGTAGAGTATGCACTCTGCATGCAGCAGTCCACGGGTTCAATTCTTGGCCTCTCTGTTTGAAAACAGCAGGTAGCAAATGCTAGGGAAGGCCTTGGAGAGCTATTGTCATCAGAGGTACTGCTGGGTGTGGATAATCAGTGAACACTAGGTAAAATTCAAGGGAGGATTATGTAAATAATAGTGGTTTTTTGTGCAAAAAAGACCAAAATAAACATTAAAAATGTTGAGATGTAACCTTTATATATTCAAAAGGTTACATCTCAACATCTTTAATGTTTATTTTGGTCTATTATGTTTATTTTAGCACTAGGGGTGCTAAAATAATTAAGGATGGTGTAGAAAATGCAATCCTGAAAATGTACATTGTATTTTAGAAATGGAGTTTGAACAGCAGTTTATTAAAAGTCACTGCCAAAGCATCAGGCAGCTCCCCAGCTGAATCTGGAAGCGAGGTCAATGTACAATAACATTGCCTTTCAAAATAATCTGTTTCATGCCTGACAGTTGAATGTGTTTATAAATGATTTTTAAAAAACCAAGCAAAGCAGAGAATTGAAAGGGTATTTAAATAGTTGGTTTATATTATGTAAAACATTGCAATGTATTAACATGATGAGCAGGTGGCATTTGCTGATCCTGCAATTTGCTCTACCCCTATTTGATTCCTTCAGAAATTTAGTCTGAGGGCAACCTGCTGGCTTAGCAAATGTGAATCCCTCTTAGTCAAAATAATGATGTGTATCATCATGGTGGCAGCTTGCCAGATTCTGATATGCAGAAGTAATATTTTACCACCCTGGCAAAGGCAATAGATTGTATATCAATCCCCAGTCACTTACCAGCCTGGCAAAAGCTAGTTGTTTACTGATAACATGAAATGT
The DNA here is from genome assembly GCF_051106095.1 of Pogona vitticeps. Lineage (NCBI taxonomy): Eukaryota > Metazoa > Chordata > Lepidosauria > Squamata > Agamidae > Pogona > Pogona vitticeps. The sequence continues at coordinate 43,789,182 of NC_135783.1, read as the reverse complement.
AAACATCTAAGAGGAATATAAATATAAGGAGGCAAGAGGCACCTGTAGCTCCAAAAGTTCTATAGAGCTCTTATTTTATGGGTTTATATGTCAGACTCTCTTATCTGCCACCATCATTAAAATAATAATGTGCTATCAAGTCAATTCTGACTTGTGGTGATCCTTTTTGAGGTTTTCCTGGTGGAAAATACTCAGAAGTGGTTTGCCATTGCTTGCTCTTGTCCACACAGGCTGGCTCTACTCACAGGAGACACAGTAATCATACTTCCAACCTCTGGCTCCAGATACCTAAAGCAGTGCGCTATTCACCTCCCATTAGAAGAAAGAAATATCAAGTGCTGAAAGACACATGATTGTCACAGCATGAGCTTCTCAACCTCTCATAGTTTTAAATAAGCTTGCTTTGTTTCATGATACATTTTCTGGAACCAAGCACTAGCTTTGTTGACAAATATGATCATTAAGGTCTGCCTGAACTATATCTCTGGAACACTAATAGATTTCACTTCTAATGATGATCTATCAGTAACATATAGTTTAGCCCAAGGTCATGAAGTACAGAAATAGTCAAGGGCTGAGGAAATAAAAGTTCATAGAAGCATTAAAAGACGAGGGCTGGAAGGGACCCTAAGAGTAATCAAATCCAGTACTTTGCCAATGCAGAAGATTGCCAGCTAAAACATCGCTGAATACCACAGTCTATTCCATTGTTTCACTCTTCCCAATGTTGAATTGAAATCTGTCTTTCTGGTATTTAAATTCATTGCTCAGTGTCCTTTCCACTGAAGCTGCAAGGAACAAGCTATCTTCATCTTCCACAGGAGAGCCCTTCCTGTATTTGAAGACAGCTTTTATACAACATCTCCTCTCAGTCTTCTCTTTACTAGACTATGCTCAGTTCCTTCAACAGTTCCTCAGAGTTTTGTCATCCTGGTTGTCCTCCCCTGGACTTATTCCAACTTCTTAAGAGCAGAGTTCTAGTGCTCAGAACTGTACACACAGTATTTCACAGTACACTCACCAATGCAGAACAAAGTGATACTTTTACTTCCCTTGATTTGGACATGATACTTCTATTGATGCAGTTAAGCGCTCTACGTGGGGCTTCCTTTGAGGTTGCTGCGGAAACTACAGGTGGTGCAGAATGCGGTGGCCAGATTACTCAGTGGAGTGAAAAAATTCCAACATATTTCGCCCACTCTGGCCGCATTGCATTGGCTGCCCATCCGTTTCCGCATTGACTTCAAAGTGTTAATGCTTACGTATAAAGCCCTAAACGGTTTAGGGCCTCAATATCTGGTGGAACGCCTACTCCCACCAAGATCTATCCGTGTCACTCATGCGAACCAGGAGGTGAGGCTGAGGAGCCTAACGCCGAGGGAGGCCCGGAAGGAGAAGACAAGAAATCGGGCCTTCTCGGTGGTGGCTCCTCGCCTCTGGAACAATCTACCTCCTGGGATTCGCGGAGCTCCCTCGCTGGGTATCTTTAAGAATCAATTGAAGACATGGATGTTCCGGCACCACCAGACAATTCCTGATCCTCCTCTTCTTTTTTCCTTCTCTGGTTTTCTATCTTGTAAGCTTTTTACTATTTATGTTGCCATATCTATGTTTACTTTTATTTGCTGATTGTTAGCCGCCTAGAGTGGTCCGAGCTGACTAGATAGGCGGGGTATAAATAAAATAAAATAAAATAAAATAAATAAATAAATAAATATCACATTAGGTCTGTTTTCTTCTTGCATCATACCGTTCACTCTATGTTTAAACTGTGGTCTACTAAGATCCCTATGTCATTTTCACATGTACTACTGTCAAGCCATGTTTTTACCATCCTACATTTGTGCATCTGATTTTTCTACTTAAATGTAGAACCTGTTAAAGCCTTTCTGAATCTTGATTCTATCATCTAGCTTCTAAAATATTGATTGCCTTTTCCAGCTTATTGTAGTCTGCAAATGTAAGTGCATCCCGCCAGCATAATTTTTTTTTTTTTACAAAAATACTGAATATCAGTCTTAGAACAAAACTCTGTGGCACCCTCACTTCTCTGCAGGATGATGAGGAACTATTGGCAAGCAGTCTGGGTACAGCCTATCAATCATCCACAGATTCATTTAACAGTAGTATCATGTAGCTGACATTTTGTCAGCTTGAATAAACATCATGGGGAACTGTTTCCAAAGTCTTGTTGAAATCAACATATATTGCATCTTCAACATTTCCTCCATCAACTAATCTGGTGACTCTACAGAAAAAGAGAGATTGGTCTGGCATGACGTGTTTTGAGAAATTACAGAATTATTTTCTATCTGCTCACAGACTGACTGCTTAATTATCTGTTCTAGGACCTTTCCTGGTATGAATGTCAAATTGAACAGTCGGTAGTGGTGTGGATTCTCTGTCTTCTCTTTTTAAAAATGAACAGGACACTTGCTCTCTTCCAGTCTTCAGGAATTTCACCTGTTCTCCAAGAGTTTTTGAAGATTATAGACAGAGCCTTTTGCTGTTACACCTGAAAGTAACCTTGGATGCAGTTCACTTGATCCTGAAGATCTAGACACATTTAAAGCACCACCTTTGTACCTATTGTGGGCAGAAGCTCCTTCACTTCCTTCTTCATTCCATTTGCCCCAGCTTGGCCACTACATTCCTTCTGGCAGACAACCAAATAGGTATTCAGTAGTTCTCTCTTCTCCATGTCACCTGTTATTATTTCCATGTCCTTTCCACAGAGTGGACCCATCATTTCCTTAATCCTTTTTATTTTTTTATTTTATTTTATTTTTGCTTCAAGTGTATCTGAAAAACCTTTTCTGTTGTTTTTAATCTCTCTTGCAAGGTTGAACATATTTTGAATCTCGGCTACTTCTTTGTTTTCTTCTTTTATGATACTCTCCTCCTATTTACTGTACATGCCTCTTTTAAATTTTCACTCATCTATATGCTTTTATGCAGCCGCATTCATGTCCTTAGATGTCTCCCACATTTTCCCTCATAGGAATTGTATGTGATTGTGCCTTGAGTATCTCACCCTTGAGAAACTTCCATTCATTTTGAAATCTTTTCTCTTCAAGTATGTCTGTCCTTTGGATCTCACCAAGAATTCCCTTAAGCTTATTGAAATCAGAGTACGCCTTGTACTACTCTCCATTTTCCTTTTCTCTATGTAACAAATCCCCAATAGGTATATTCACTTCCACTTAAAGTTTCCACTGTTTCTATCTCATTGATCAATTCTTCCCTGTTGGCAAGGACCAGGCTCAGGATAGCTGATTTTTATGTTATCTTCAAACTTCTGGAACATGAGGTTGATAATAAGTCAAATGAGGAATTCCTTAGATCTTATTTCCTTGGTAGATTTGGACTTCCAACAGATATCAGAATAACTGAAGTCTCTCATTACCACTATGCCTCCTCCTACCCTTGAGTGTTTGGTAATCTGATTGAGAAGGCATCATCCAACTGTTCCCTCTGATTAGAAGTTCTGTATTCAACACCCACAGTGATATCACTCCTATTTATTTCTCATTCAATTTGTTCTAAAATGCTTCCCATTTCCTTCCACTCATTTTGTCTCTCTGTTAAAGGATATGTTGTATGTGAGGCCTACACTTTATCTATATGTATCTGAAGCATTTTTCTGAATGCTATCTGGAATTTCCATTTTCTAGCCTCCCAAAGAGGTGTAGACATGATAACTGCTGTATAGAAATGAGTGTCCCTTCTGCACTTTGCAGTTGTGACACTCTACTGATAAAACTCTACTGTTTTTCTTCCAACAGTGGAATCAAAACATAGGGGCAAATATCAAGACACTGTTAATTTCTCTTGGTACCACTTTTATCTTCACTCATTCACCTTAAAGTGTAAGTCAATAGATTCACAAGTGCCAAAGGATAACATATAATTGTACAGAGCAGGAAGTGGGCAACTTCTGGCCATCCACTCAATATTGGCTATGCCAGCTAAGGTCATGGATGTTGTAGTCCAACAACCTTTGGAAGTCTACCTCCACCACCCTTGGGAGAAAGGGCACTGAGTAGAGAGAATAAGAGGCAAGAGGTAGCTCTCTTAGAGCTAATCATACAAAACCATGAGAGTTCAGCAGCAGTTGCTGCCACAGCATCTTAGAAGAAACATTAATATTGTTGTAAGTGTTGGACTAGATGAATTATTGGACTGAATGAACTCCAGGATTCCTTCCAGCTGGATGATTCTATTATTGCTCAGGAAATACAGTATATCCATCATGGAAATGCAGCTTCAGTGGGCATGCAGATTATCCACAAAAAATGAATAATAAAACGTAGTGCATAATATTTCTTTTATTTCATAGATTTTTATTTAATGAATTTGTATAGCACTCTGCAGCCTGGTGGCTAGGCCCTCCAGCCTCCAATCAGAAAAGATATAACACAAAGGGCGGGGGGAAGGGGATAGGAAGGCGAAGAAAATTAATTTTCATTGGATCTCCTCATGCTTGCCTTGGAATGCAGGAATAATATTTACTTCTATCTGAGAAAGTGCTACAAGTACTGAAGAAAAGAAGCTATTGTATGCATTTATTTGCCATGCATTGATTCTTTTCTCTCCTGGGCAGAAAAAAAACCCAGTCATAATATCATATTCTGTACTCTAACCGCAGGTGTATTCCCACATTAAAATGCACCCTCTGAAGTAGAAGTAGTAAAAATATATCTCAAAGTGATAAAACGTCACTGGACAGGATGATCAATTGTGTGTGTTTGTGCGTGCACATGTGAGAAACAAAAAGAAGACTGCAGAGAAATGTTAGATTTTAAATATGTGATCTCTATTTGGTGGTGCTGCAGGTTAAACCGCTGAAGCCTCTGTGCTGCAAGTTCGGAAGACCTGCAGTTGTAAGATCGAATCCACATGACGGTGTGAGCCCCCATTGCTTGTCCCAGCTCCCGCCAACCTAGCAGTTCAAAAGCATATAAAATGCAAAAATGCGAGTAGATAAATAGGTACCACTTTGGTGGGAAGGTAACAGCGTTCCGTGTCTAGTCATGCTGACCACGTGACCACGGAAGATTGTGGACAAACGCTAGTTCTATGGGTTGGAAATGGAGATGAGCACTGCGCCCTAGAGTTGGACACAACTGGACAAATTGTCAAGGGGAACCTTTACCTTTATTTGGACAAAGATGGAAAAACATCCCTGATCACAGATATTTGTGCAATTCCATGTATTCACTTGTATTAGAACTGAGTGGTCAAAATACTCTCGTGTAAGTTATGCCTGCAAAAAATGATGCTGGCATTAGCAGAAGACATTTTCTGTAATGAAAGATATCTTCTGTTTCATGGCTTGTCTGATTTGTGAGTGAGCCATTTAACTGTATGGAAGCCATTGGAGCTGTGATATGGAAGGAAGAATCTTAATTCCCTAAGTCTTTGCTATGGGATGAAGTTATTAGCAAGGTAAGATTTTTGGTAATTAAAAGACTTCCTCCTTCCACCCTGTGGCTCCCACAACTTCAGTGTGATGTACCTAATTACTCACAAGACTTACAGGTGATGGGATAGAAGGAGGGAGACTTAAATTGCCAAAGATCTCCCCCTGCTGGTGACAGCATCACACTTCTGCAGATGTAGGTTACAGATCAGGATTTTGGTTAGTGTGTTTATGACTGTGGATATACGCCTGCAGACTCTCATTGTCTTTAAGTGGATAGGCTACAATCAGAATGTTGGAATTTGCCTTTTCACTCCCTTCTTAGGCAGGAAGTCTTCATCTGCCTACCATGCTCTTTAATCTACATAACTTCGTAGCACCTCCCTTCCTCCATTGGGCACACATAAATCCTACTATTTGTGTGTCTCACACTTCAAAATAGACAGTGATCCCCAGCCTTCTTGCTTTACCTCACCTGTAGACTATAATCCAATATTTTCCATTGGCTGCCTGCTGCTCCTTCTGTAGTTACTGGATGCATGTCAAATCTTCTTGGCTCTAGGACTTTACCAAGAACGCCACTCTGTTCTCTGCCACCCTCTTTGTCTAACCTTACCAATAAGCCAGTACTCTCTAAGTCAGCTGCTTGGTACTGTTTCATCCTGGCTGGCACAAGTTAAGGGCTGCTGCATGTCTTACAGGAGCCATTGGAATCTCCCTCTGTTACAACTGCCTTGAATTCCCTACCCTTAGAGTGGTATGAAAACCAATGTTGTGCCAATATTATGCCTACATTATCTGTCAGCTGTCCTTGTCAACTAGCAGGCTATGAGCAGAGCTGCAACTAGCAATTGTGGCAACTGGGGCAAGCAGCACCAGATCCCACTCTATCCAACCTGACATATGGGGATAGCTCACCCCAAGAAGGAGGAGAATGTGGCATACCCCCCCAAAAAGGTTATTTTTTTTAAAAAAGAGAGAAAGTGAATGGGGATGGGAGATGTTGCCAGTTAATTTCCTAACATTCACCAGTAGATTAACTTCCAAATGTTGGTACTCTCTAGATTTTGATAGTCTGGGGCAAATTCCTAATTGCCTTAGTTACAGTCCTGGCAAAGAGTGACAGACCACTGCCTTTCTGGCTTCACCAAGCAAATCATTGTTCTCTGAAAGGAAGGAATATATAGCATGATGAGTACAAGAAGTGTGTTTCTCTCCAATAAGCCTACCACCACCAAGCCAAAATAATAGCCTTGTGAATTGTGTTCATGTTCTATGGAGTCTTGCCATGACAACAGAATGGGCAGAACTGGTCTAGTTAACTTGCAGCTGGTTCTTGAAATTCTCAACAAATACAAACTTTTTGTGAAGAGTTTTTATTATCGTGAACTACATAGTTTAGAGGGAGGAAAGATAGGGTCTGCTGCCTGCTATAACATGACTGAGAGGGTCAGATCACAAGGCTAATGCATATTTCCTCCTGTCCCATTTTCCCCCCTAGGCATACAAATCTGTATGCTCAAGACATCGGACATGCAGATAAAGCTGTGTTATCCCTAAGATGGTGAATAAGCAGCCGAAATTGCCAGATGTGAACTGAGGCATGTTTATATTAGACTAGAAAGTGTGTGGGAAACAAAGTCAAGCCTTAGTAAAAATTATAGCTTATTGGATAAGGGAATTGAAGTGTGGAAATAAGTAGTCATAAGTAATCTAGTTGCCTGTAGCTGAATGGGGGATGGGAGGACAGGCATCTTACTGTTCCACTAAACAAGGCAACAAGTCACCCCAGAGTTACTTTTTCTGTGTACTAAGTAATGTTTCACGGTTACTATTAATTCTTCTCTTCCAGTTCTCTCTCTCTTACTTTCTTTGCCTTTTAATTGTGAGTGTTGATGGCACACCGTGCATGTTATTTAGGTTCCCTTCCATATCTTACAGCATCAAAAATACAACAGGAGGTCAACACAGATTGCTATGTGCTCCTAGCAACCAGTTTCCTCAGGAGACCAGCTGTTGTGTTCTGCACTAGCTCAACCTTCTGTACAGTGATCTAGGGCATAACAGTACATTAAAGCAATCTAGCCTCAAGGCAAATTGCCTGTTAATGACAGTTGCCAGGCCTTGTCCAGTGTCCAGGTTTTATTTTCAAGCCTATATGGGTAGTTGAGGAAAGGTGGTTCTCTGTTCATCCATTTGTAACATTTACTCATGTGTTCATTTCTTATACGCTTGATAGCATGATAACTGCTTTAAGCTATTCTCTGATTGGTGATATAAGTACAATCCAGATTGTTCTGATTCTGATTTCTTCATTATGTGAAGATAAGGGTGGTGCAGAAACTATTATTACAGCCCGCCTTCAATGCTGTTTGCTAAAATATCTTATTCCTCCTTCTCTTCCTCCACCACCGCCTCCTTCTTGAACTAAGCATATAGAAATGATTCAGATTTACTTATGAGTGTATGTGGTGTTGAGGGCAGGAAAAAGCAAATTTTTCAGAGCATCTTATTTCCTGTTCAAGATTCAGAGTGGTACAAAGTTTCATTACCTGTTGAATAAATTAAAGGTGACACTGAAAGTGTGCTACCAGTCTCATCTGTTTTCATATGTACTTTACATAACATTAATATTTAATTTTCTTGCCTTCCTTCCTACATCCTGATTCAGGGTTCCCCCCTCCCTCAAATACATATTTCTATCAGCATTTATTCCTGCAGTGTGCAAATCCCAGTGATTCAGAGTCCCCAGTACCTATGTTTCATATCAGTTTCCATCTAACTCTCTTTCAGATGGAAACTCTGGCGATTAGTCCCACAGTAAAAGAATGGATAAGGAACAACAACGGCTTGTCTACACAGGCTCATTATAGCAGGCTGTATTGGTTTAAACAGGGTCATCAGGGGTTGAGTCAGGGATCCAGTATACCATTCCGTGTGATCCTCACATCTGCATTCCAAGCAACCTTATTTGGTCTGGCTCCTTCCGCTGTCAGTTTCCCATATCATGAAGAGGCTAAAGAGGACAGCCACTTCATAATATTGACAAGTTAAACACTTCTTCTGCTCTTTTTAGAGGGGCAAAGGAATATTGTTTTTAAAATAATACTGTATTAGGAGAGGGCCGATGCACTGTATCATTTATAAAAAAAATGTAAAAATGGAAAACTTCCTCCTGGAAGTGGGAGGCGATAGGAAAGGGCAATGAAGGGGATTTTTCTTTTCTTCTCTTTCTTTCCGCTGTAGGAACCAAAGCGAGCCAGTTCTCCACACATCAGAAAACTAGCAGGTTTTGAGAGGGATCCAGAAAGGGGTTGGTAGGAACACTCTGGAGAAGGGCTGGTTTGGTCTTGTGATTACATTGTATAATTGCCAGAAAAAAGAGTGAACCACCACAGACCAAACAGTGGGACAGATTCCTGTCTGATTGCATCCTATGTTTAGACAAGATAGATGGGGGTTATGGTGCTCCTTATCTGTTAGATAGCACTTCTCTTCTGCTGAAGAAACAGGTTCATAGCTTCAGGTTATTCCTCAATTTTTCTCTGACACTAGAAATATGAGGGTTTTTTTTTTGTGCCACAGAGTACCTTTTACTAGCTTAAGTTGATTCTGCAAAAGTTAGCTTTTCTTCAGTTGTCTATGCTTTGGTAATGTCCAGGTTGAACTCAGGGCTGTAGCTAGGGCAACTGGGGCACCAAAATTTAGAAGGTGCTGAAATCTAGAGGTGAATATATTGGTGAGTGTTAGGAAAATAAATAGCAACACCTCCCATCCCCTATTCACCCTCCTTCCTTTTTTGGAAAACATAAACACCTCCTTGTTTTTTGGGGGACAGCTCATCCCCTCCCTCTTTTTTCTTTGAGGTGATTCATGTCCATGCCTCAGCCAATGCTGCTTGCATCAGAAGCCAAAATGTCTAGTTACAGCTTGGTCACACTTTACAATTTTACCTCAGGCCAAGGACAGAGAAGCTGTACATTAAGTGTCTGTGGGAGTTATTGCTAACATCCACAGCTACGTTGAAAATCACTGTAGACACAGTGATGTTCTCCCACTTCCCTCCTACTCACTTTCTCATTCTGGTTGACCAGACGCATGCAAGACCAGGCTTCTTATTGGTCTGTGCTATATAATTCCAAGATCCGTTATTCAGATGTTAAGAAATTGTACTACAATGCTTATGTGTTGCTACTATTAACTAGAGAAGAGAATAAGGACACTGCCAAAAATATTTGGACCTGGCTTCCCCGTCCATTTTGTCTGCCTATGTCCAGGATGCATCTTACTGTAAAATGTCGGCAGTCATTTTGCTTGGTGTCTACCCCTGCTTTGGAGAAGAGCTTTGCAGATACCCTGGGTTGTCAGAAAGATGAACAAGAGGGTCTTAGAGCAAATCAAGGCTGAACGTTTCCTGGAAGCAAATATTATGAAACCGAGGCTATCCTACTTTGGACACATCATGAGAAGACATGATTCTTTGGAAAATGCAATAATTCTGGGAAAGGTTGAACGCAGCAAGAGAAAAAGTAGACCAGATAAGAAATGAATTGATTCTTTAAGGGAAGCCAAAGGCTTGAGTTTACAAGACCAGAGCAGGGCTGTTGAGGACAAGGCATTGTGGAGATTGCTTGTTCATAGGATTGCCATAAATCACAGCAATAGCCCTAGAGGCTCAAAACGGTGACTTACAAGAGGAATCCCAAGTTGTAGAAATATAACATGAAAAATAGGCCTGAGTCCATTTTCTACACTTGAGACGTACTGTGGCTCACAGGTCACAGTAAGCACAGAAACAGGTACACAATGGCTCAGTAGCCAGAGGCAATGCTGTAGGAAAACAGGGCAAAGTTGCGTGTTCGTGAGCAGCCCTCCCACTGCAAACCCAGCCAAGAATGCAGCGATAGCTCATGTAGCAGTTAATCAATATACTGTATGCATTCCTTTGCCTTGGTACTTGGTAAATGATTTACATCTTATTCTATGCCCTGAATCTTCAAGTTAAAATTAAAAGAACTACTGAATGATTCACAGGCCATAGGGATTTTATGGTAGGAGAATGACTCAGCAGAAAAATGGAGTTGTTGCATCAGCAGGATTTCCCCCCTCCCCCATTCTCTTGCGTGATAACAGGTAAGAAAAATAAGCAAATAGCAAAAGTTAGTGCTCAGCAGGCCTCCATTCCCCCTCAAGGCATTTTGCATTTCATCTGAGGCCCAGCTAAATGAGGTGGGATGCCTGGGTCTAGCACTGAATCTAGGGGATCCCATAATTTAATGTACAGTACATAGAAAATCAAATACCAGGAAAGCAGGTCCTGGCTTTGCTAAATAACTAAAGTTTCTTTTCTGGGTTGGAAGATGCTATGGACAAAGGGTCCTCTGCAGCGGTTCCCTCCAGGTTGGTAAGTCTCCCTTGATAAGCTAAGCAGGGGATAGCTTCCTTTTCCTCTTATTTTTTTTTTAATGAAGGTGATGGGCTCCTTGAAATGAAGCATGGACTGAGGTTACATGTGATGGGCAGTACAATAAACTCATTTTTGGTCACATCTTGAAGCTTTCCATCTCCTTCACCTTTGGGTCCAGTGGAGGTTTCCAATTGCTTTTGGCTTTTGTCCCAACATAGTAGAACCCACCTGATAATGTAGACAAGTGAGGCTGAATAGCATGATGGGAGGAAGCCTGGGGAGGATTTAAAAAAAAGGTTTCTGATCTAGAAAACAAGAACCAGCAAGGAGCCTCATGGCAGAGTGGTTAAACTGCAGTACTGCAGCCAAAACTCTGTTCATGACTAGAGATGGGGGTATTCGTATATGAATACAAATATCCCCGCAGCTGGACTTAACGAGGGTCTGGCCCCTGGGGCCAGACTGTCCACTCATATATCCTGTTGCTGCAGCACTCATCCTTCCAATCACACCCAGAGTGCCATTCTCTTCCTGCTCAGCTGGCCACTCAGCAGCTATGCAGGGACGTTCTCCCTCCTCCTGCCTGGAGTGGCCGGCTGAGTGGGAAGAATGCGGTGTTCTGGGTGTGATTGGAAGAATGAGTGGGTCTGCTGCAGCAGAAGGATGTTAATTCCAGATGTGCTGGGATATTTGTATTCATATATGAACACGAATGCCTCCATCTCATTCACGACTCAGGTTCAATCCCGGGTAGCCAGCTTGAGGTTCTCTCAGCCCTCCATCCTTCTGGGGTTGGTAAATTGAATACCCATCTTGCTGGTGTGTGTGTGTGTGTGTGTCTGTGTCTGTGTGTCTGTGTGTGTAGCTTGCATAATTAAATTGTAAACCACCCAGAGAGTGCTTCAAGTGTTATGTGTCAGTATATAAGCAGCACAATTTGTTTTTTGCTTTAGAAAGCAAGCCAGTTTTTTTAAAAAAAACTTAAAATAAAAACCAAACTGTTTGTGATCACTATCCGTCAGAAGAGAATGAAAAGGAAAAAGAGGTCATTGATTGGTGTCAGTTCTAGTGAGCTCCAGCATTTGCCTGATCATGCTGGGGTTTGAAACTTGTTAGTCTGCTTGTTTTCTATATGCAGGTTTTTTATTTTTAAAAAGCATGAGGAGCAGTCAGTCATGTAAACCCCCACCTTTTTCCATTTCAATGAAAAATAAAGATTGGACTCAAGATGAAGAAAAACATGGCATGTATCAGAACAAAGCTGTGGTGTGAGCTGGGCACACACTTGCTAATTGAGCATAAATCGCCCACCCCACACACCCAGTCAATACTCTTGTATGTTCCAAGATGCCAATAATTACAGTGTCTGGGAATGAAATCATGTTGTCTAAAGAAATTATTAAAGAGAGAAGGAGAGATCAACAATAATAGTTCAAAATAAACAGGGTTTGCTAAGGGGTTTGTTTATAACATGAGGGTAACTCAGTCTAAAGTTATCTGATCCGTGCATTTAGTGTTAGAAATCAGTCAAAATGTAGTGGTTCCAAGTTAAGCGGCAACTTTTCTTCTCCCACTAAAGAAACACCTAAAAAACTGTATTCGTGATCCCTCTACTACAGTCTCCAGTTCCTCTCAATCCCACTCTGTCTCATCTGTCCTGCTGAAAGCAGTATTAGAAGCAAAAGTTGCAGTCTTAGAAGTAAAAATTGTAGGGAGACCCACTTCCCCTTCCTCCCAGTTTACCTCCCAGAAGAGGGGAAAGAGAAGAAGGGAAGTCCCATGGGATCCAACCCTAGACCTGGCTTTGGTAGATATGGGACTAGGACTGGCTTGGTTGAAGGATTTTTCCCCATAGATGCAGCCTATATGTATTGAAGAATGGGGCTCTGTCCAAGAGCCATGTCTGAGATGCTTGTGGACCCACCCTGGGTCCACCCTGGTTCAACACCAGTCATATCTTCCCATAGAAAAGCTTCTGTCATCTCCCTATGTAACAAGTCTCTTTCTACCATCACATCTCCTGATCTCTCAGACCTGGAAGAGCCTGTTGGTCTTTTTTTGCATCAAGATGAAAGTCCTTTTGTGTTCTACTGTGACACATCATCTGTCTGAATTTTGACACCCTGGGACATTGGTGTGATCCTGATGAAAATCAGTAATTTAAGGGGCTGGAGATTAAGGAGATGAGATTATAAAAGAGGAGGGGATCAAGAGAAAAGCTTTGGTAGAATGGGTGGGAAATGTGTGTTTTTTTAAAAAAATCAGTGTGGTTTCCACCCAGGTCATGAATATTAATGTGCTATCTGCAGGGACCAATGAGAGTGATGGAGAGGTGGAGTCAAGAGATATAAGAGTCTCTGCAGGAGGAGGAGGGGGAGAATTTTGAAGACTGGAGAGTTTTGAGTTTGGAAGTTTGGAGTTTGGGGTTGAGAGAGAGATTGGAAAGGTGGTAGAGAATAGAAAGGAACATTGTTTTAGTTGAGAGTTAACAACACTGACTGAACTTTCATTTATTGTTACAATAAACAATTTCTACTTGGTTTTTAAATGACACGTTGACTGGACCTCTATATTTAATATTGAATAATGTTGATGTAATCAACTGGTGGCAGCTGAACAATACATAGCTTTTGCCTTTGTTTGGCAAAACAACCAAGGGGCAGGCGGGAACATGACAATCAGATAGGTGTTTCTTTCTCTCCAAAGCTCAACACAAAGATGGGGGGAGCAGTAGTAAAATAGTAGATAAGATATAACTGTTCACATTTCTTTCTAGTATGCTGTAGTCACCCAAATAGAACTTAATATCAATTTAACTGTAAAAAAATTGCCTCCTCCAACTTAAACTTAATTATATTTTGAGACTAGCCAAACTGCCATCTCTTTCCTACTAGCTTTTCCATTTCTGAGGAAATGGTGCCCCCATTGGCTGTCTTGAACTAGAAAAAAAAAGATAAAGCCCCCCACTGCCATGATAAGGACCTTCGCCTCCCCCCCAAATTGTTAGAGTCGAGCTGTAATCCCAAAGTAACAATCAAATGGCCGTTTCAGTTAGTGCCTGGGGTAGTGAATGGAAAATGGCTATTGATATTCTTAATTTAGAGGCAGATGATCAGAACTTGGAAAATTTCCTTTTGTACTACATGTTACATACAGCACTGATGTTACCTGTCTGTCATGGGTTTGGAGGGAAAGTTCCATCCTATGGGGAGTGGAAGGCGGGACATCAGGAGGAGGGGCTGTACTGTATATATATGTGAAGCCTGTGTGGTGAAGTTCAGGAGACGCTGGGATGTGAAGAAGCAGCAGCTGGGAAGAAGAAGCTGGTGTGGGAGTCTGTGTGTCAGACAGGGTACTACTGTGTGTCAGAGTACCAACCTGATAGGTTCAGGTGTCTGTTGGTTAGCCAGAACTGATAGGTTCAGGGTCTGTGCTTCAAGTTAAGGGTTCTGTGTGAACCAAACTGTGTGTATGTATGAGTGAGAATAAGCCACGTTACTTTATCTTATTCACCTGATCGTTTTATTTTTCCCTGTGTGTATTTAAATAAACCTTATTCTTTTTATTGTTTGAAAATCCATCCCTGGTCTGTGTGACTTCTTACAGGGAATGGTTGGTGGCAGCTTAGTTAACGTGTGGCAGATCCCAGTAGGTCTGGGTTTGTCACATTGATTGGTGTCCAGCGTGTGGGATACGACTGGTCCAGTTGTCCAGTGGTCCAGCAAAGCCTTGGCACGTGTGCCCAGAGCAAGGGGGGTCTAGTCAGGGACAATCTGAGAGCACGTAGGTAATCTTCTAGGTGTACCTCAAGGGGAGGTGCGCTAGTAGAAGAACGTGTAACCTCAGATTGGGGACTAGATTAGAGTGCTCTGAGGCAGCCTGGTTTTGGCGGGAAAAAAGCTGAGGCAAAACTGTGTAGTAGCAGTGATTTAGCCTGCCAGCTGAGAGGCCCAGCAGAGGGGGGTAGACTCTAACTTGCTACAGTTGCAAGTAGTGCTGAAGAACAGCAGCAATCTATAGAAAGCTGGTTCTGAGGCAAAAGGAAAAAAAAAAGTGGTCGTTTTATTTTGAGGCTTGACTTTTTAAAGCAGCCTGTTCTGAGGGGGGATTATGCCCTTGACTCGAAGCCAAATGGCAGAAATGGGTGAAGTGAAAGACCCCCAGGTTGACCAAGGTTCTGAGGATGAATTTGGCTCAGTGCAGGGTGACAGCACAGGAGAGCAGAACCCAGAACTCAGGAAAATGCTCATAGCCCAACAGCATGAAGTTCAAATGAGGCAGTTAGAAATAGAAATGGAGAACTCAAAGGGGGAGGACTCTATTGAGTTTAGCAAATGGGACCAACAACTAGATCCAACCTTGCAGCAGTGCTTTAAGATGGTTAGCAATTGTCCAGTAACCCCTGAGAACCGTGAGAGATATTATTGTGAAGAAGGCCTTTTATGTAGGGAGATCTTAATAAACTCCACGAAGGAAAAATTGCTTGTAGTTCCTTCTAAATATAGAAAGAAAGTAATGGAAAAATGTCACACAGACACCCTATCGGGACATTTAGGGATGGCAAAGACTAAGCAGAAAATATCCCAGAAGTACTACTGGCCAAAAATGGGAAAAGAAATAAAAGAATTTTGTCAAAGCTGCACCACTTGCCAAATGAAAATAAATAGTGAGGAAAAATCCAAGAGGGATGATGACTGGGATAGGTATATGGAAGAGATGAAAAATATTGACAATATATTTAAGCAAATGGAAAATAGACATATTGAACAACTGAAAGAGAAACAGAGGTCTGGGTTTACTCTATTAAGGCAAGTTTTTAAGGATGCATACGGCATAGATGAGTTTTCTGAGGGAAAAGATTTACAATCCAAAGTGGCAGTGGATATGGTTTATGAAGGTGAAAGAAAGATAAAGCCACAAACTATTCTGAAACCAAAAGAAGGCACACAGGTTAAGGCACAACAAAACCTGAATTATTCTGAAGGGAACATGAGGGAAACATGGGACCCTAAGTACTCTCAGGGACCAGGGAAAAGCCAGCAAGGGGGAGGGGCCCATGGTGAAGGGAAGCCCTCAGACATGAAACCAAGACCTCAGATTTTGGAGGGAAAACCAAAGAAGGATGAGAAAGACTCAAAATACACCAGAAAATGTTATTTCTGTCAGGGAAAGGGCCATCTAATCTCAGAGTGTGAGAAATTAAAGCAGCTAAAAGGAATGGTGCCTCAGGAGTCGAGTGGAACCAAGCCAAAAGCTGTGTTCTGTGTCCAGAAAGAGCAAGGCTCATTGTCACTGAGGGAGCCTGTTGCCATGGCGACTCAATCTGGAACAGCTACATCTGCTGATCAGGCTGAGGAAAATGGTCCTCTTGTAGAGGTCAAGCGATGCTTGGTCGTGAGAACAGATTCTCAGTTGTTTGAGACAGCAGGGGTGGACGTAGGAATACTTGACCATCAGTATCGGGGGCTGCGGGACACTTGTTCTCAGGTGACCCTGTGCCATCCAGATATTATTCCTAGGGAGTATGTAATCCCAAATGAGAGCATGAAGGTGGCAGGGATTGAGGGGCAGATAATCTCACTGCCAGTCGCGGAGGTACCTGTCAACTTTCAAGGCTGGAGGGGAGTTTGGCGGCTAGCAATTTCATCGACTCTGCCAGCAGCCGTGCTCGTGGGAAATGACCTGGCTGAACATGTGAAACGGGTGCTAGTGATTACACGCTCACAAGCCACCACGGGGACAGTTCAGGGGGGTAATGATGAGCCAGAGACGGAAGCAGAGGGGAGTTCAGAAGCTGTGGTGGAAACCTTAACCACAGACAGCAGATTTGGACAAGAGCAAAAGGCAGACGCCACTCTCCAGAAGTGTTTTGAACAGGTGACTGACGCCCAGCTAACACCTGAAACCCCAGTGAGATTTCTGGAGAAAAAGGGGGTTTTATATAGAGAGACCCTGAGGAATATCTCAAAAGGGGGAGATGGGATCAGAAGTCAGCTGGTGGTACCTGAAAAGTATCGCCCCATGATCTTACAAAGGGGGCACTCTGACGTGTTTGCTGCACACTTAGGGGTGAACAAAACACAGCAGAGAATCACACAGAATTTTTACTGGCCTGACATAGGGAAGCAGATCAGGGAGTTCTGTAAACAATGTGATGTGTGTCAAAGGCAGGGGAATAGCCGCGACAGGACCAAAGCAAAGTTGTGCCCTTTGCCTGTGATTGACACTCCGTTCAAATGCATAGGGGTGGATATTGTGGGACCTTTGCCCAAGGCCACAAAGAGGGGGAACAGGTTCATTCTCACCATTGTGGACCATGCCACAAGGTACCCTGAAGCCATACCCTTGACAAACATTGAAACTAACACAGTGGCAGATGCCTTGGTGGGGTATATGTCCAGGATGGGATTTGCCTCAGAAATAACCACAGATTTGGGAGCATCGTTCACATCAAAGCTCATGAAACGCTTATGGCAAATCTGTGGAATTAAGCACAAGGAAACCACTGCCTATCATCCTGAAAGTAATGGGTTAACTGAGAAGTTCAATGGGACTCTAATGCGCATGATTAGGGCTTACTTGGCAGAGAATCCAAACAATTGGGACCAGAAGCTGCAATCCCTTTTGTTTGCTTATCGATCAGTGCCACAAGCCAGTACCGGGTTCAGTCCGTTTGAACTTTTGTTTGGGAGAAGGGTGAAAGGGCCCCTTGATTTGATCAAACAAAATTGGGAGCAGATCACCCAGGATGACCCACAAGACGTTGTGACATATATAGACTCTTTAAGGAAGGACCTAAAGAGAAACCTAGAGCTAGCAGCAGAGACCCTGCAAGCTCAAAAGGTCAGAAAGAAAGTTTGGGATGACCAGAAAGCCGGGGAGAGGCGCTTTAATCCAGGGGAGGAAGTGCTTTGGCCTAGGCCCTGCAAAGAGAACAAACTGCAGCTGGGTAGCCCAGACATAAAATACTTGGGTCACATGGTAGGGGGAGGAGTGATAAAACCCCTGGAGGCCAAAATAAAAGCAGTTCGTGATTGGCCTAGACCCACCACCAAGAGAAAAGTCAAATCATTTCTTGGGTTGGTGGGCTACTACAGAAAGTTCATCCCGAGGTTTAGCGAGATTGCGGCTCCGCTGACCGATCTGACGAGGAAGACGGCTGATGACCGCATCCCGTGGACCAGCGACTGTGAGGCGGCGTTCCAGAGGTTGAAGGAGGCGCTCGTCCAGTATCCAGTGCTGCGGGCTCCAGACTTCGACAGGGAGTTCATCATCTACACCGATGCGTCTAACAGCGGGGTAGGAGCAGTTCTGTGCCAGGAGGATGAGAATGGTGACCAGCATCCAGTGTCCTACCTGAGTAGGAAGCTCCAGAAAGGTGAGAGACATTTGGCAACCGTGGAGAAGGAGTGTTTGGCCATAGTCTACGCGATCCAGAAGGCCAAGCCTTACATCTGGGGAAGACATTTTGTTCTGTGCACTGACCATTCACCATTGCAATGGTTAAAGACAATGAAAACCCACAATAGCAAACTTATGAGGTGGGCTTTAAACCTACAGGACTATGACTTTGAAGTGAAGGTGGTCAGAGGGTCAGTGAACTGTGTTGCTGACGCCTTGTGAAGAAGACCTGAAGATTGAAGACGGCGAAAGAAACATGGACTATGTGTATATATGTTGGTGACAAAAAGTTAAATGTACCTGTTTTTTGAACTTGGTTTGTATGAATAAAGGTAAATTGATGTAATGTATATGGTAAATGTTTAAATGCCTAATTGCTATGGTTAACTTAGAATGTAAGTATAAGTAAGTATGATATGGTATGTATAACTGTTGTGGTGTGTTTTATCCAGGTTGTTTTTTGGGAAAAAGCACCTTAGCTTTCCCCCTACAAAACAACTTATAAAGAGGGGAGGTGTTACATACAGCACTGATGTTACCTGTCTGTCATGGGTTTGGAGGGAAAGTTCCATCCTATGGGGAGTGGAAGGCGGGACATCAGGAGGAGGGGCTGTACTGTATATATATGTGAAGCCTGTGTGGTGAAGTTCAGGAGACGCTGGGATGTGAAGAAGCAGCAGCTGGGAAGAAGAAGCTGGTGTGGGAGTCTGTGTGTCAGACAGGGTACTACTGTGTGTCAGAGTACCAACCTGATAGGTTCAGGTGTCTGTTGGTTAGCCAGAACTGATAGGTTCAGGGTCTGTGCTTCAAGTTAAGGGTTCTGTGTGAACCAAACTGTGTGTATGTATGAGTGAGAATAAGCCACGTTACTTTATCTTATTCACCTGATCGTTTTATTTTTCCCTGTGTGTATTTAAATAAACCTTATTCTTTTTATTGTTTGAAAATCCATCCCTGGTCTGTGTGACTTCTTACAGGGAATGGTTGGTGGCAGCTTAGTTAACGTGTGGCAGATCCCAGTAGGTCTGGGTTTGTCACACTACAATTCCCAGAATCTGATGTATTTCAAAAAAGTAATTGTTCCAAGTTCTGTGTGTGATGCAGTTCTATTGAAATTGAACCAAAGGAAATTTTAAACTAGCTGAACAGAAAACTATCCAATTTCCATATATAAGCAGCTTGAAGCTCTGTTCAGAACAAATGGTGTGCAAGTTAAAATAATCATTCAAGCTTTTCAGCTAACCTATTCTTAACCTCATATGTGAGGGGGCCAATTCATACTTTTCCAGCTGCTAGTCAACATGCAGAGTCATAAAGGGTTTATAACTGCATGTGCAAACTAGTATACCAGCAATTTGGAAGATATGATTCTCATCCTTTGTTACAGGGGGAACATAACATTAGAGGCTGGATGTGCAGGAGCAAGTTATCACAGTACGATTTCTGCTTTCTGCTTTGATTTGTCTCTTTTTTTCTGCAATTGGTGGTGGCACCCCTTGAACTAGAACTGACATTTGAATAGGCAACTTTGGAAAAAGGAACTCGAACACAGCCCCTTAGGAAAAGCAGGTCAAGTCTGCCTCAAGTGTCTGTATTTCAGAATTAATAGCTGGCAACAAATGGAGGCAGAATTGCTGTGAGAAACAGAGAGCTATTGAGGGAGGAAGGGATGTCATTTGTTTACCAGACAAAATGAAATATATCTGCCTTCCTCATTGCTTAAAGACAAGAGGGAGAGGGAGAGGGACAGAATATCAGTCAACAGAAGCATATCAGGTTACTTTACTGTTCATCACTGTGAGCAGATAAAATTTCCATTCTGTAAAGTTTGATTTCTTGAATTAGGCAGTAGCTTAGGAGAACCCACTCCCTGCCTTTGGTGATGACCCTTCCTTCACTGCCTCAAGAAGGCAATGGGATTAATCCTATCTAGTGATGGGAAAATCTGTCAGGGGTGTGTGTGTGTGTGTGTGTGTGTGTGTGTGTGTGTGTGTGTGTGTGTGTGTGTGTGTGTGTGTGTGTGTGTGTGTGTGTGAGAGAGAGAGAGAGAGAGAGAGAGAGAGAGAGAGAGAGAGAGAGAGAGAGAGAGAGAGAGAGAGGGTGTGACGATGTTGGTTCTGGGAGCTGAAGTTCAAAGGATCTGAAGAACCAAAGGCTGACATCTACCAGTTTACTCTATGGTGCCAACTGGTTTTGGTCATGAGTCTCCCCCAAGCACAGGCACAGATGTTTGTGGCTAGCAGGGTTGAGTGTGGGATCTTTTGCAAGCAAAATATATGGCTTATCAGTGAAGTTTTTCCTCAATTGTCTAATGTGCTATCAGGAATTCCATGAGGGATTCTGTTCTGAAAAAGACCTATGTAGACTTAGCTGGCCTCTTGTTTTTTATTCCTATATAAGTAACATAGTTGTATCTGAAATGTTATTGTCTAGAAATTAGAAATATACAAATCTGGCATGAAAAAAGTCTCTTGTGTATGAAAAATGATGAAAGCATAGGGCAGTAAATTTGGTAGGGTCTCTGCATATTTGTAATTCATCTTTTAATTCTGCTTTGGCTTGATATATTTAAGGTTTTATTTTGGTGACCTTGTATATTTATGTCCCCCCCTTGAATGCTTTCTAGTTTTCACTATACAAATAGCACAAATTTTGTTGTACGGGACAGTGGATTGATGGGAAGAACAACAGATATAACAGACTGTCCTAACCGATCACCTCATGGTTCAAATACAAGGCATGCTACCCTACCGAACAGCTGTGCTCGTGATTTGCACCTCAGCATTTATTTGAAGTCTCCTGTACTTTGTTTTCAACAGAAGTGTCTCCTGTGAACTTTTTGCATCTTGATGGCATTAACACTTGACTCTGGAGTTGGCAGTGAATGTCAACAAATGTTGTCTCCTCTTCTTCCTGGCAGTCTGTCTCCCACAACACGGTGCAATTGGCAGCAGCTGCTGAAAGGGTCAGTCAAAAGGTTGGACTGCTTTCTGGCCTGCCTGATTTCTGCCTTCTCTCACTCTGCAGGGAGAGTGGGACAGAAAGCAAAGACTGGCTGACTCTGGACACTAAGTGGCCCCAGTCAGTTGGTCAGAATTACCCGTGGCTCATGTCGAACTAGATATTAATGAAATGTATATTATTTATGTCTAGCATATCTTCCCTTGCAATTTCCTCAGAAATTCATGCCTCAGCAATCACATTCACAAATAAAACTCGTTTGCCTCCCTATAATCAATCAGAAAACAAAGCATAGTTAAATGCAAACTATGTGAGGAAAAGCACACACCATGGTTAACAGATGCCGTTTACCACTTGAGCGAGCACTGCTTCTAAATGTGTGTATATCATTTCATTTGAACCTCAGAGTTCTACAGATTTGCCAGAACCCACCTCCACCCTCACCTTGCTTCCCAACCGTGGGATGTCATGTCTCCATTGTGGTCTTCAACTGCTTTTACTGATAGCCAAAAATTACATGAAGGGATTGCTGTATAATTCTGTGACTATTAAAAAAAAAAAAGGAATAGAATGAGGGCAGCAAGCTCCCTTTGCAGAAGAGAAGTGCAGGTGTGATTCTAGATGGTCACAAGCTTGATATCAGAAACAAGTTGCAACATTGCTATTCAAATACAGCAAAGCAATTGTTTCATGGACTTTCTGCTCTTAATTTACTGTTTCTGTTTTATGACATGGACCTTCACCAGAGTGGTAACTATGGCAGGAGGATGAGTGGTTTGGCTTAGGGTGCAAAATTGTATAAGGTGCAAGAATTTGCTCCTGGAAGAGAACAGACTTTCCTGTTGGCATCTGATGTCAGAGGGCTATGAATCCATCTGCCCAAATATGTATACCACCTCAAGCCTCTCCTTCTTAAGTGGCTGGAAGTGCAAAGTAGGCACTCTTAGTGCAGAAGTAATATAGCCATCACATGCTTAAATTCAGGAGTTCCTCCACATCCCTTTGTTCCCTCCCAATTCCATGTGAGCAAACACAATCAATATGGGAATGAAGCCTGGGTTCTCAAATAGCTAATTTTGGCTCTTACTGTCACAGCTAGTAAAGACATACTGTAGAGCAGTGCCTCTGCTAAATAGCTCCCCCTCTGTATCCACTCTATTGGGGAGAGGCTGCTTTGTGATATCTGACGTGTAAAGCAAATATGTCCACTCTTCAAACTCAAACTGGGATGCCATCATGTCTTGGAAGTCATCTGGAGTCTCCTGCGGTGAGTTGGCCAAGAATCTCAATTGGAACTGCAGTTATCCAGGTTTCTCTGTGATGCCTATTTATTAAATAAATTAAGCGAGGTTACAGGTGTAGCAAAAATGCAGTCTGGAGTTTGATGTTGATATTGCCTCAATGCTTTAAAAACAGAGATAAAAGCTTCAGAGAATGACATAATGTAAGGGTTTATTTGAAAACCTTTTGGACTCAACTGATAAAGGTCATAATGTGCAGCAAACTCAGGCTTTCGCAAAGCACCATGTCAAGATGGATTATGTTAAGCAGCAGCTGGCAGTGGTTTGCTAACTGTTTGTATAAGGGTGCTGTCTGTTTCTATTTCTGTCCCTATTGTTCACGTTTGTTCCAACTCTGAAGTCGTCCTTTAGTATTCACATTAAAGACATTGGCACAAGGAAGCTCTGCACCTACATATTCAAAATAAAAGCTGACAGCGCACAACATTCTGCTTCAGATGATTATGTGTTGGCTGGGTTTTGTCCACTGGAATTTGCACTTCAGAGTAACGCATAGGGCCTTTGTCTTCTGTGAAGGAACACATGGATTTAAACTGTGCATGATAAACAGAGGCTGTGCCACAAAGCCCAAAACATCCTGAACAACAACAATGTCACATAAACCAATTGGGCCCCCACTGTGGATCAAAGCAGACTATTTCCCAAGACGCGATATGTTGAAAATGATAAAACAGATTTAGCGGTTCATGCACTGGAGTTCATCTGCTTCTTTCTTTTACTAAAATGAATAAGGCACAGGACCTTGCCTGTTGGATTTACTTACTTGCTTTAAAAGAAGTCATTTTTTTTCCTGGGTAAAGAGATATTAAATAAAGACAGCTGACACTTGTAATGAAAAACAAGTTAAGAGAAGCATTTCACCATTCACTCTTGGCATTTGTTTTCTTGAGGACACAGAGGAAGAAAAAAGCAGTCTCTAACACAGTGTTCATTTATTTAGCTTTAAAAACTGATAATCCCAAGTTTAACTGTGCGACATTCTGATGGAATGCGTCTTTGAGCTCCTCAATTATATAGTGTGCTTCCATTTCTCCTGAGAGTTTTACGTATCTTTTCTCCCATAGCCTATACAAGCCTTTAGACCTCTGTGCCCCATTGCATGGCATCATCAATACCTTCACTTATCTTTTCATTTTTCCACTGGTAACAGCTTGATGAAGAGCGATGAACTGTAAGCACTCCTGGTAATTGCAATGGTAAGGGTATCCACTGAGTGCAGAGAAGAGACAAGCAGTTGGGCTCTGAACATCTGTTGGCAACTGCTTCAGCTTGTCTAACAAAGAATAGTGATGGAATTCACATCAATCAATTTTTCAAAATCAATTTTCCCTACTTCATTGTCTGTGGGACTATTAGCAGAAGTGTGTGCATATCTTCCTGTTTCATATTGTTTGGAAGAATGTACAAGTAACAGATGCCTCTCTCTACCATTTAAAATGACATGCAAAGAAAACGTTCATGGCTCGGGACCCATATCTGTGGAAAATGTGCACAAAGAGACCTAAGGCAGTAGTAATAACATGTACATAAATGTGTAAAAAGTGTGTACATTTGGAAAGATGTCTACCAACTAGGCATGAATTCCCATGAGGAGAATTACACACACACGCACACACAAAAAACACATGATCTAAAAATGAAATGAAAACAGAAAGAACATGTAGATGGAAGTTGGAGAAACATGACTAAATCAAGGTGGAAATAAGTTCACATAAGTACAAAATAAGTACAAAAGACTACACATTTATTGCTCATAGAGTGTTGAGTCAGAAACCAAATAACCAAGTGTGTGCCCTTAAAGTTAGAATATCTAATGTATTCACGAAGGCTTTCACGGCCGGGATCTAATGGTTGTTCTGGATTTTTTGGGCTCTTTGGCCGTGTTCTGAAGGTTGTTCTTCCTAATGTTTTGCCAGTCTCTGTGGCCGGCATCTTCAGAGGACAGCACTCTGTGCTGTGGTCCTGTCCTCTGAAGATGCTGGCCACAGATACTGACAAAACATTAGGAAGAACAACCTTCAGAACATGGCCAAAGAGCCCAAAAAATCCACAACAACCATTAGAATATCTAAACTCAAATCATGTTCCAAAGTTACTCTGCCTGTATTGGATCGGATATAGATAAACAAGAAACAGCTCTGGCCTGATGTCACTTCAGCTTGGGTCCATTATATTTTGTGGCAGTCTTGTCCTGGATGAACAGAGAAATGCATTGTGTCAAATGACCAGCTGTAGCTGATTGTCAGCAAATCCCATGTGCAGGGAGACACTTGCTGCAGCCAGTAACGATTGCAGGTATGATTTGATGAGGCTCACAATATATTTCTCTCTGTTAGTTCCATCTCAAAATCCAGTGGTATTGTGTGTATCAACTGGGTACTTAGTTACCCTATTTATTTAATTGTTAATGAGAAGCTGTTCTGTAGGTTACTCATTCATAGGATCACTGTAATGATGGATGGAATACCAATACAGGAAATGTATTTTAAAATTCTAAAAAGAAGTGCCATCTGAATAAGCCACTTCTCACCGTGGTTTCACTGAATCCTCCTTAGTTGAGCAGTATGTTTCTTAGGTGGATTCTGTCACTTGACAAGGTGGAACTGCAACAATGAGCCATTATCCCTGTCAAAAAAGGGAGTGCCTTTGGGTCCTCAAGTGACAAAATGTATGGGCGGTAGTGCAATTGCTGTAGGAATAAACAACCTACACTGGAGATATCCCAATTATCCTGACTTTGAGATCAGAACACGACAATATGTCGTTATTATATAAACAAGCCATTGCTTCATCAGTTTGTTTGGGGAGATTAGATGTACTGTCAGGACCTGACAATTTCAATACTAATCCTATGGTTCCAAGCAGAAGATTTAGGCTATACATATATATTGAAATGTTTATGGTCATGGCAAAATTGTAGGCCCTGTGATTTACTCCAGTGAGAACTGGAGGGCTGTCATGTCCAGCTGTAAGATATGCTGTTCAAAGAATGATCTCTGTTTTTCTTTTCTGGAGTCCTACATTGGAGATGTGCATGAACGGCCAGTTTGGAGGTTTGTGCTGGTTAGTTCTTTAGCTGAATAGGTGTTTGGTGCTTCCCAGCAGTGTCTTAGCTTCCCTGCCTTGATTCCTTTGAGCACTGACTCTGAGTGGGTGCCTGACGGAGGACGTGGGGCTGGAAAGTGCTGAACATCAGTGTGGCTAAAAAATGAACTGGCACAAAACTGCTGAACCAGTGTTTTGTCCCCATCTTTAATCTATATGACACAGTTTGTATCAGTCTGGAACACTTTAATTGTCATGGTTCCATCCCATGGAGTATTGGAATTTCTGCTTGGATCAGGTCTTTAGAATATTCCTTGTTAGATTACTAGTGAATTCTCTTAAACTAGAGAAGAAAAGAGAGCATTACAAAGACTTTACTCAACTACAAACCCCAAGAATCATTCAGATTGCAGTTAAAGCACTATCAAATCATTCCGACTTTGTAGTTGAGATCTTCAGTAGTCACATTTTGGAAATGTAGTATCTCTACTGCTGAAAGGCTAATAGCACTTTTGGCAATTATTTACTTAATCAACCAATGGATTTTTTGCTATATAGCTGATGTCCTTGCCACAGGGTGTTTATGACACTGTAGTCATTAAGACTGCCTGTAGTGTTTATTTTAAAAAAGCCTTATCAACTGGTCTCATAATAAAAGTGAGATTTGCATACAGAATCACATCTGATTTTTATTTCATATTCCTAAATAAAAATCTGAGCAAGAGACAAATTCTTGTGCCAACCTTCAGCCTCTGTGTGGGATTGTCTTTGAAGATGGCTGGAAACAGCAACCATTCCAGAAATTCTTCTCCACTGCTGTTTTTATGTCTGTTCTATTTCAAGTTGGGACTTCACATGGCTTTTTTTGGAACTGAAAAGTGCTTCATCCTTTTTCAATGACTTTTAAGTGTAACATAGATTTTTTTTTTAAAAAAAGGAGTTTATGCTGCTGTCTTTGGCTACTTTTCTTGGTTGGATTTGTTTGTTATCAGCTGTATTGTCACAAAGCTGATTGTCTCCAGTATCTTGCATTTGGCTGATAAAAAGCCCAAGCTAACACAGAGAAAATCCTGTCAAGGATTTTCCAGCTGCTCAAATGTTCTTACATTTAACATGAGAATGGGACAAATTCCTTTTTTTGTTGTTGTTGTCGTGTTTTCTATATTTTGCACAAAACAGGTGCCTTTGCTCTAAAAGGTAAAGGTTCCTCTTGACATTTTAGTTAGTCGTGTTCGACTCTAGGGGGCGGTGCTCATCCCCATTTCCAAGCCATAGAACCAGCGTTTGTCCTAAGACAGTTTCCGTTGTCATGTGGCCAGCGTGACTTAGATTCGGAACGCTGTTTACCTTCCCATCGATATGGTACCTATTTATCTACTCGCATTTACATGCTTTCGAACTGCTAGGTTGGCGTGGAGCTGGGACAAAGCGACGGGAGCTCACTCCGTCGCATGGATTCGATCTTACAACTGCTGGTCTTCTGACCCTGCAGCACACAAAGTCTTCTGCGGTTTAGCCCGCAGCGCCACCACATCCCTGGCCTTTACTCTAAGCACACACATATACAAAGCACAAAAAATGAGACTAAATGATCAAAAAGACATGTACAATGTGTTCTGTGTTTTCTAGTTCATGCCAGAAGGCAACACTTACTACATTTTCTGATAATTGTGCTTTTAATAGAAATATACAAGTCTCACAAATGGATCTCTCTGTGATTGATATCTCTTGCTCACTCTGTGTCTTACCACCATGTGGGTAGGAGAATTTTCCACACTTTCTAATTTACTGCATGGTGCTAGGCATAGAACTTTCTGAATTCATGGACTACAATCCACAGAGGTCTGCTGGAACCCCTTCCCCGCAAAACCTTTTGTGTCTTTAATCAATTAACGTCCTGACAAGTGTTTTCAAGTTCTATACTATGTTGGCTAAGATCTGTGGGAATTACAAGGGATTATGGGTGAGGTAGTCTCTACCCATTAGGCAGTGCACAGGAAGCTTCTAAAAACTAGCAGACCCATATACTCTTATAGCTTCCATGTAACTTAGCCACACCTGCCCATTTTGCCTGCCTTCTCCACATGATGAAAATGGCAGCTGAATTTGAATTCATTAGTTTAAGAACTTGGAAACATCTGCCAGGACTTTGAATTTTTTGATTAAAGGCCACAGACACTTGGCTAGGGGAATTCCTGCAGACTTCTGGAATTTGTAGTGCATGAATTCCAAAAATCCCATGTATAGTGAGTAGAAGTCAGGACAGGATTTATATTCCTAATTACTCAGTACCAGTCATAATGATATTCTTTATGTGACTGATGACTGAACAGGACTGATCATGTAATTTATTCAGAAAGCACTGTCCATTTGGATTCATTTACCTCTCAAAAACAAAATTGAGGGGAAATGTTGATTGACTATGTAACATTCTGAAATCCTCTCAATGCATGATATGCAATTAGCTTGGATATCCTAAGTAACTTGTTACCCCTATGAAATATTGGTACAGCCTAAAGGGGTGAGACTAAAAAAGAATGGGACTGTAGTAAAAACTTTGAATCAGAAAGAGTGGGAGAGCTGAAGAGGCAGGAGCTGCTGTTGCCACTTGAACTGCTGAGGCACTTACCAACTTGGTTTAAGGTTTTGCAGATTCCACATGTGAGGCTGATTCTTCTAGGTATTGGACATAGTTGAGGAAGATGTATTGGATTATTGTCTGAATCCGAATTCATAGGGACAAAACTTTGCAATTCTACAAGCAACTTCAATATTAGTGTGGTGCCTATGACACGGTTGTACAAACTGTAACATTTTGTTGTTGTTATACTTGCTCATGTTGTTGATTATATAACTGTGAATTAGAAAAGACTCAATTTGTAAAATTATGCTTGCAAGGTTCATCAATTAACATTTAAGTAAGCAAATAGCCCCATAGAACATAGAGTGTTACAAACCTCTACAGGAAAAAGGATTTTTAAAAAATGTCAGGAAAACAACAGCAATAAGCAGGCTCCGAAAGGACCCCAGCCACCAAAGAACTTGCTTGTAAAACTTCTAAGTTAAAACAGCAAACAAGTTGAAAATTACATTCCAGTAGGCAGTCTCACTGTGCAGAGAGATTTTATCATTAGAAGCAACAGGGAAGGAGATATGAAAGACAGATGGACAATAGATGGCTCTCTCTCCCTCCCGTGAGATTTAAGGAGAAAATGACACAAGCCAAGCACCCCAACAAAGTAAATTTGACCACTTGCTGACAAGATGCTATACAACTCCCAACTGTACTATTGTGGGAACAAAAGAAAAGTGGAAGAAATGATCAATTTGGTTTGCAAAAATTATGAAAAGCTGAACACTTTCACTGAAGTTCTTTGGCTAGTTTACAAAACAAAGCTTATAAGAGGCAAATCATAATAATTTTAGAAGCAAGGAGGAAGTTTCATCTGAGGTTAAAATTAACTTATTACATCAAAGGATGTACTCCTAATTCAAAAACTCTGATTTCTTTAGTCTTTAAACAAATACTCATCGTTTTCCTGTTACAGGTGAGCTCTAATATGTATTTCTTTCCAACATGGAGCATCTTGAATAGGTATATCTGCCTGTCAGGATGGAGCCTGTTTAGAATTTTGGAAAAGTTAGGACTTGGAACAGTGGCCATATTAGCTAGGGGATTCTGGGAGTTCTAAGACTCAAAATGTAACTTGTCCGGGCTTTGTGTCTGTCCTGCCTCCATATTGATTAGATGGAATGTTGACTCTGTGTGTGTGTGTGAAAGAGAGAGAGAGAGAGAAGGTGTCCTTAAGACTCTGGACCACTCTCTCTTACTTAAGGCAGTTCCCATGCCCAGATTTTGAGTGCCTCCAGAATTTCATCTTAGCAAACTTAAATAAGTCTTGTTCCACTGATTTTACTGTGACGATTAGCAAACCATTGATTAAGTGCTTTAGTGATCCACAATTGAGTGAAAGGATATGCTTTTACTGATTTCAAGTTGTTTCACCTCCAAAGTAGTGTGAAAATGAAAATATAATTGGTGTACACAAATGGCTGAAATTTACAAGATTAGTTACTAGCCCCATAATAGAGACTCCAGTAATTTGCCAACCTCAGGTTTCTTCCTCTCCAGAGTGTTTTTTGGATCTTACTCCTATAAAGTCCTGGATTCTTGCAGTCTGTTCAGATACTATAGAGACTTATTCCTATCCTCCTGCTTTCATTAAATAGATTTCATGCTTAAGTTCTGGAAGTTTCCCATCACGTCTTGAAGTGCCAACTTCATAAAATAATGACTTCTGAAGCCCCAATAGAAAAGATAACTGCAGGACCTTAATCCATATGGAAGACACAGCAGTTCTTGTTACTTCCTCCCTTTTTAGAACTGCTTTAGTCTTATGCCCTAAAGAGCAGAGTTTTAAACTACACTTTACTTTGGCTAAATTGACAACTCCACTCTTCAAAATGTAGGCAGTACTACTGAAAGTGGAGAGAAAGAATATGTGTGTATGTGTGGGGACTTCTCCAGGAATATTCTTAAGTATAGAGTGGCATTGGAAGACTTCAGCTCAGCCCCATAGTGATTAAGCAGTGGGGTGCCACTCTGTGCATTGACCCTGGAGAAATTGCACTCTGATTTTAATTTGTTAAAAAATCTCTTCTGGAAACTACAAGGGATTGAGCCACAAAAATACCAGGATCAGGGGCTATAGGAAGCCACATGATCTGATGTTGCTGTCCAAAGTCCAGAGGGTGAATTCTGTCTCAGGGAGACTTTTGAGGGACTTTAAACCTTGGTGCCCAGAAATGGAATGCTTTGGGGAACATGCAAACAGAATTCCCAGATGGAAGGGTTTGGGGAATCCACAAACTGAGAGCATGAGAGATGGAAAAATTAGTGCCACAGAGGTCTCGGGAAGAATCCATCATGTAAGTCACTGGTTCTTAACCTTGGGTTACTCAGGAGTTTTGGACTGCAACTCCCAGAAGCCTTCACCACCAACTGTGCTGGCTGGGGTTTCTGGGAGTTGCAGTTCAAAAACATCCGAGTAACAAAGGTTAAGAACCACTGATGTAAGTGATACAGCACCAATTTAATTTTTTTAAAAAAAAATAAAAATAAACATGTAATCCCAATTCAAACCCAGGTTTCATTGCTTGTGTGACTGCATATTTATTTGCTCTCACATGGTGATTAGTAAAACACTGCAAAAAAGGAATGTGTTGATAAATTTGTAATATTGTTTTGGGTGTGGTGTTTTAGTAAAGCAGAAATGTGCTTCATTATACTGATAAAGTACGGCAAGAAAAGCAGCCTGATACAGCTATGCATACACTAAAAGAAATGCAGGTTCTACCACAAACGTCTATCTAGCCCTGTCTAACTCACAGCTGTTCTGCAACAAACTCTATATTATAGTTTTTAAAATCAACCATCATTGCTTTAAGTATATAGTTGCATAGCCACAGAGGAACGAAAGGGGAATCTGTTGAGTAAAACACATATTTACTTGATTTCATATGTATTGCACCAAGAATGCTGCCACTCAGATAGGAATAAAACTGCTTAATTGTAGCGTTGACCCTGTTTCATTTGCTTGTTGACGAATGAGCTGATAATTTGCAATTGACGTCTCTCCTGATGATTTAATTATCTTCATTTTAACAGTCAGGGATTTGCAGCAACCAGTACTGAAAAAGCAACGAAGTCATTCTATCTTAGCAACCAAACTGTCCAGCTTCTTTTTATTGAACCTAAACTCATTTTATATATTTGTGAGCACAATTAAAAGCAGCAGGGAAGTGATTAAATGCGGACTGAAAGAACAAAGTGTCCTATGATCTAGTACTCTTACATCATTTGATACATGCTGACACTGTGTCAGGATTTCCTTTGAAAAGTAAGAAAGTGGATCAAGTCTACAAAGCCATAGTACTTGGCTAATGCCTGATAGTCCAAGCCACTGATTGAGTATGCGCTGGTACTTGTCCAATACCCTATAGATGAATTGCCCCACTACAACCATTGACTACACACATTGTTCCTGTGGTCTTAAAACACATGCAGATTGAATGACTCAAGTGGTAGTTGACTTCCTGGGTGGTAGTGGTTGTGGTGGCCAAATACAAAGGATGGCAAAATGGATGGGACATATTTTTTTCAGACTAACTATGCTAGCTGTAGGATTCTAAGAGCTATTATCCAAAAAATTATTTCTCATCCCTGCGTTTCCCATTCGGTGTGGACAAAAAGGAAATCCTATGGGCAATTTTGTCATTCTTGTGGGCTCGATAATAGCTCAACAGCAATTTTATTTGGTTCTTCCAAATTTACGCACATGTTCACACAAACACACACATGAATGCATATAAGCACACACACCTTTATCCATAGGGAAAATAAGGGAAGATACGTTTTAACTTTCATGTTTATATTATCTAACCTTATTGGATTTTGCATGTAATGCCCCCATTGTGCTATAGATGAATAGCCGTGTTATTAGATAGAATGAGGCAATGACCTCAGAGGACAGATGCAAAGAGCCAGCTGTGGCATCCTTTTAGTGATTCTTTCTAAACTCCTCAGGTCTTTCTCTCTGTTGGCAGGCAGAGCTGTGTATGACACCCAACTTGTTTTGTGTTCTCCTAAACTGGGTTGCTGCACTGGATCGGGTGGGGTAAGGTTTTACTGACAGTCTATTCAGCCTTCATACTACCTGGACTTGGAACAGGGTACACCACATTTCTTTTGGTCTCAGGAAATGTGGTGTGGCGCAATGCAGGCATCGTGTGCCTAATTGTTCTAACATGACTATCTGCTAGATGGTATCACTTATTATATTATATTTCTTTATTAAAAGTGTTTATATTTTGCGTCTTCAAATCTCAAGAAAAATCTTCTTTCTTTCCTCGTAAGTGACTTATAGGTAAGTTGACCTCCTTCTATAAAAACCATGGCTTATTTGATCTGTTGGTCTTCCACTGACCTCTCACTCCTCTTCCTGAAAATCCAGTGAAGCTCAAGGAATTTCTGCCTAGATTACAGGCACTATCCAGTTGCTTGACCAAATGTCAGTGTTAATTGCTTTCAAATGTTAGTACCTCTGACATTTTAGAACACTTTGGCAGGCACTACGGATTGCAGTCTGCGATCCTGCTGACTAATCTGCTATCTTAACTCTGTTTGCACTGGGATGCACAACAAATGGTTACGATAAGTAGCCCTTTAGGTCAAACGAACTTTTTAATCCTCCTTAATACATCAAATGCCCAAACAGTTAATAAGCACCTTCCTTTCTTCTTTAGCCTTCACTGGAGATGAAACAACATCAAGAAATTGACGAAAAGCATTCATTTTCTTTTTTAAAACATCCTAGCTACTGATATTTCTTAGAGCATCTAAGGAAGCTCAGAGAATGGGGAAGAGGGGAAGGAAAATAAGAGTGTTAGTAGTAGGAACATTTAGAGCAGAAAAAAAAAGATATAAATTTGACTTTTTTGAGCTATAACTACCAGAACCACCAGGAAAAAAAAATCTGTAGAATTTTGAATGCAAAAGGGACATTTTCAAAACTCTAGCCCTCATATAGTGATGTCTACTGTTCCCAACCTTAAATATCCACAGATTTAAAATAGATCTAATAAATTGGGAGGGAAAAAAATCCCAGGCTTGGTAATCTTGAAAGAGAATGGTTGGCCTCACCTACTTTTTTTAATTTGGAAGGAATCCAGGCTGCGGGAAATATTGAAATATTGATCCTCAAAAAAGACCTTTCAAAAATGTAAAACAGTTACTTTGTTATAAACGGAGCATGTGTGGAACAGACTTACTAGCAAAAGCATTTGAAAGTAGATACATTGTTGCAGATTCATGATCTTTTATCTCAGCATTTACTTCTGTCCTACTATCGTAGCACCATTGAGAGTGTCCTAACTTATGAAATTCCGGTATGGTTTGGGAGTAGCTCTGTAGTGGACAAAAAGCTCTACACAGAACCATTAAAATTGCCCAGAATATCATCGGGCTCCAGCTATCAACCCTGGATGACATCTTCATATCCCACTGTCTGAGGAAGTCACACAGCATCCTGAGAGACTATTCCCATCCTGCTTACAACTTTTTTTAACTGTTGCCATCTGGCAGAAGATATAGAGAACAATTAAGACTCAGACCACGTGTTTTCTGAATAGTTTTTATCCCAGAGCTATAACTGCACTTAATAATGAGCTTTAAGACCACCAGTAGTGAATAGTTGGACAGTGTTACTTAGCCTGTGGTGTAGATGTTTGTATTCTTAGTGGGGGATTTTCAGTCGGTGGGGAGTGTTTGGGGATTTTTTATGTGTGAGCATGTGGGTCTGGTCTCTGGGTGTCTGTGTGAATTTCTTTGTATGGCTTTACTACATATATACTAACAATGACAATAAATTTATTTGATATTTGATTTGATTTGATTTGATCAGAAAGGGAGATGTTTGGAGGGCAATGAAAGATCATGTAAACAGTCAAAATATATGTTTTCTTTTAAAGAGTCAAGAAGATCTTGTGCTTACTATCATTTACACTTGTCAAAAAAACAGCCTTGACAATTGCTTTGTGTTTGGGTGATAAGTGGTTAGCTGATGAAAAAAGGAGTCAGCTTCTGGGATTTTCCATTTTCTTCCAGGCAACATTATTGTGGTTGTTGTTTAGTTGTTTAATCATGTCTGACTCTTCATGACCCCATGGACCAGAGCACACCAGGCCCTCCTGTCTTCCACTGCCTCCTAGAGTTGGGTTAAATTCATGTTAGTCCCTTCGATGACACTGTCCAACCATCTTGTCCTCTGTCGTCCCCTTCTCCTCTTGCCTTCACACTTTCCCAACATCAGGGTCTCTTCAAGGGAGTCTTCTCTTCTCATGAGATTGCCAAAGTATTGGAGCCTCAGCTTTAGGATCTGTCCTTCCAGTGAGCATTCAGGGTTGATTTCCTTCAAAATGGATAAGTTTGTTCCCCTTGCAGTCCAGGGGGCTCTCAAGAGCCTCCTCCAGCACCACAATTCAAAAGCATCAATTCTTCGGTAGTCAGCACTCTTTATGGTCCAGCTCTCACTTATGTACATCACTACAGGAAAAACCATAGCTTTGACGATGTGGACCTTTTTTGGCAAGGTGATGTCTTTGCTTTTTAAGATGCTGTCGAGGTTTGTCATCGCTTTCCTCCCAAGAAGCAGGCATCTTTTAATTTCGTGGCTGCTGTCTCCATGTGCAGTGATCATGGAGCCCAAGAAAGTAAAATCTGTCACTGCCTCCATATCTTCCCCTTCTATTTCCCAGGAGGTGATGGGACCAGTGGCCATGATCTTGGGGGGGGGGGTTTTGATGTTGAGCTTCAGACCGTTTTTTGCACTCACCTCTATCACCATCATTACGAGGTTCTTTAATTATTCCTCACTTTCTGCCATCAGAGTAGTATCATCTGCATATCAGAGGTTGTTAATATTTCTTCCAGCAATCTTAATTCTGGCTTGGGATTCCTCCAGTCTGGTCATTTGCACAATGTATTCTGCATATAAGTTAAATAAGCCGGGGGACAATATACAGCCCTGTCATACTCCTTTCCCAATTTTGAACCAATCAGTTGTTCCATATACAATTCTAACTGTTGCTTTCTGTCCCACGTATAGGTGGTCAGGTACTCCCAGTTCTTTAAGGATTTGCCATAGTTTGCTGTGGTCCACACAGTCAAAGGCTTTTGCATAGTCAATGAAGCAGAAGTAGATGTTTCTCTGGAACTCTTTGGCTTTCTCCATAATCCAACGCATGTTAGCAATTTGGTCTCTAGTTCCTCTGCCCTTTCGAAATCCAGCTTGTACTTCTGGGAGTTCTCGGTCCACATACTGCTGAAGCCTACCTTTTAGGATTTTGAGCATAACCTTGCTAGCGTGTGAAATGAGTGCAATTGTATGGTAGTTGGAGCATTCTTTGGCACTGCCCTTGTTTGGGATTGGGATGTAGACTGATCTTTTCCAGTCCTCTGGCCACTGCTGAGTTTTCCAAATTTGCTGGCAAATTGAATGTAGCACCTTAACAGAATCATCTTTTAATATTTTAAGTAGTTCAACTGGAATGCCATCACCTCCACTGGCCTTGTTGTTAGCCAAGCTTTCTAAGGTCCTCTTGACTTCACTCTCCAGGATGTCTGGCTCAAGGTCAGCAACCACACTATCTGGGTTGTCCGGGATATCCAAATCTTTCTGGTGTAATTCCTCTGTGTATTCTTGCCACCTCTTCTTGATGTCTTCTGCTTTTGTTATGTCCCTCCTATTTTTGTCCTTTATCATGTCCATCTTTTCACATATGTATTGTTCCTTTAATATCTCCAATTTTCCTGAACAGATCTCTGATTTTTCCTTTTCTATTATTTTCCTCTATTTCTTTGCATTGTTCATTTAAGAAGGCTCTCTTGTCTCTCCTTGCTATTCTTTGGGAGTCTGCATTCAATTTTCTGTAACTTTCCCTATCTCCCTTGCATTTTGTTTCCCTTCTCTGCTATTTGTAAGGCCTCATTGGAAAGCCACTTTGCTTTCTTGCATTTCCTTTTCTTTGGGATGGTTTTTGTTGCTGCCTCCTGTACAATGTTACTGGCCTCCGTCCATAGTTCTTCAGGCACTCTGTCCACCAAATCTAGTTCCTTAAATCTGTTCTTCACTTCTACTGTATATTCTACTGTGGTTTAGATTGTACCTGACTAGCCCAGTGGTTTTTCCTACTTTTTCAGTTTAAGCTTGAATTTTGCTATGAGAAGCTGATGATCAGAGCCGCAGTCAGCTCCTGGTCTTGTTTTTGCTGATTGTATAGAGCTTCACCACTTTTGGCTGCAGAGAATATAATCAATCTGATTTCGGTATTGTCCATCTGGTGATTTCCATGTATAGAGTCGCCTCTTGTGTTGTTGGAAAAGAGAGTTTGTGATGACCAGTTTGTTCTCTTGACAAAACTCTATTAGCCTTTGCCCTGCTTTGTTCTGAACTCCAAGACCAAACTTTCCTGTTGTTCCTTTTATCTCTTGACGCCCTACTTTAGCATTCCAATCCCCTAGAATGAGAAGAACATCTTTTTTGGTGTCAGTTCTAGAAGGTGTTGTAAGTCTTGATAAAATTAGTCAATTTCAGTCTACTCAGCAATGGTGGTTGGTGCATAAACTTGGATTATTGTGATGCTGAAAGGTCTGCTTTGGATTCGTATTAAAATCATTTTATCATTTTTGAGATTATATCCCAGTACAGCTTTTCCCGCTCTTTTTTTGACTATGAGGGCTACTCCATTCCTTCTACGGGCTTCTTGCCCACAGTAGTATATATGACAATTGTCTATCTAAATTGAATTCACCCATTCCTGTCCATTTTAGTTCACTGACATCCAGGATGTCAATGTTTATTCTTGCCATCTCCTGTTTGACCACATCCAGCTTACCAAGGTTCATAGATCTTACATTCCAGGTTCCTTTGCAGTATTTTTCTTTGCAGCATCGGACTTCCCTTTCACTTCCAGGCATGTCCACAGCTGAGCGTCCTTTCGGATTTGGCCCAACCACTTCGTTAGCTCTGGAGCTACTAGTACTTGTCCTCTGGTTTTCCTCAGTAGCATGTTGGATGCCTTCCGACCTGAGGGTCCCATCTTCCAGCGTCATATCTTTTAGCCTTTTCTTTCTGTTCATGGGGTATTCTTGGCAAAGATACTGGAATGACTTGCCAATTCCTACTCCAGGTGGATTGCGTTTAATCAGAACTCTCCATCATGACCTGTCCGTCTTGGGTGGCCCTGCATGGCATAGCCCATAGCTTCTCTAAGTTACTCAAGCCCCTTCGCCACAACAAGGCAGCAATCCATGAAGTGGAGGTACACTTTGAAAACAAACAAACCGCAATGGACTTCCATGTAGAACCATTTATTCTGTGCACCTAGACCTGAATCAAGCTGGTACATTACAGAAGATGACATTTTGAAAAATAGAATACATTTTGAAAAAGCTCAAATGCTCCGGAAGAACCCACTTAGGGAAATTACTGTCACCCTCTGAGATCCTTAGATTTAATGGAAAGGTTTTTGACATAATGCTCAGATTTGCAAATCCTGATCTGAGAGGAGGAAGACATTCACACTTGAATTCTTGCTTAGAACTTTGGCATGAGCTGTCGTATTTTATAGTAGTATCAGAGAGAGAGACAGAGAGTACAGGAAGGAGGGGGAGAGCTTAGCACATAAGCTTTTTTCTGCATAAAAATTGGCAAGCGTCATTGCTTTGGCTTTTGCTGTTGGCTTGAAAATAGGCAACAGCTGGAGCCGAGCAACAAGAAAAACCCCAAAGAACTCTCATCCTAATTTTGCTTGCAGTCTGAGCTTTAATTAACTTCATCATCCTCTTATTAAAATCAAACTCATTTAATGGGGCTTTTTGCTGCACTCTTTTTGTTCACAGTGCATTGATCCCAAGGAGCCTTTCTTGGAGAGATCAATGGAGTCAGAGATTACCTGGCTACCTCTTGACATTGATGCCTTGCTATTCAAAGTGAATCTTCTGAATCACAGTTAGCTTTCTCAGAGTCACAATGTATGGTCCTGCTTCAAAGGGAAGGGGCAGATCCTTTGTATTCTCCATGTTGAAAAAGCACTGGTAGTAACAGAGAAATGTGGCCATATCTCTTTTCAAATAAACCACATTCACCAACTGGACAGATATCTTGAAATCAGACATATTCCTCTTCTTTCTTGGGTATTCTTTCTCAGTTTTTCAGTTATTGTTTTGACATATATATTGCCCCATAATGCTCTGAACACTTTAGAAAGTTATTATGCAAGGAACACTTTGCAAGCAGGGTACTCATTTTACCGACCTCAAAAGGATGGAAGGCTGAATTATGATAATCTAACAAGGCTCAGATGATGGGCAAAGATGATTATTTTTTCTCTACTTTCCTATCCACCACACACATACAAAAATAACTTCGCTTTCTGCAAGGAATTCAGTGGAGAATGCTTTCTGCCTAGGCATTTGATGGGAAGTGGAAATCTGTTGATGTGTGAATGATAGGGATCCTGATAATATTCTTACACATGCATATGAAAACATTATAGCAAAGAAATACCAGTATGTCTCTTATGTCTTCCTGGGGAAACTGAATTCTGGGTGTGTTCTGGAATCTTCAAAATTTCTCAGTGTCTGAAATTGGAGTGCTTGTGTGTAATATTCAGTTACCTGTGTTTTCCCGTCATACATACGGAAGGTGATGCATCTGAAGGCGAAAAGTTCACTGTCAATGAGATCTCTCCATCTAACTGGTGAATAGTCCTCACAGACAGTGGACATACTCTGTTCTCAGAGTCATCACTCTCTGAATGTGGAGAGCAGTGGAAGTGCTTGCAGGGGGAAAGACTTCAGCACTCTCCTTTATCCCTGGGTATTGCGTACAGTTTAAAAGGTCTGAACAGGGCTAAATAATCTGCTTCTATAAACATCCCTGAATGATAGAAAAAACTAAGGCCGTGGTCACACCAATGAAATGTTTTCCATTTCTCCCCCTTTGATTTTGCAATTTAAATTCACGGGCACATGACACACAGCCATTAGTGAATCATTTGCCTGGCATGCATGCTAACTGCGTATCATTCCTTGCTCGGCCAGAGGATTTTATTTTGTTGTTCTTGAGAAATGTTGAGTTGCTGCATGTGTGAACAATCTTTCCATAACTTTTTTGAACTACTGTCACTCTGCATATCCTTTTACAATTTTATTTTTTTTAAAATGGTTGTTGCAGTTTTTTTGGGTTGTTTGGCTGTATTCTGAAGGTTTTTCTTCCTAACGTTCCACCAGTCTCTGTGGTTGGCATCTTCAGAGGACAGGAGTCAGAACTCTGTCTGTGCTTTTTTTTTAAAAAAAAAATCATGGCATTTGTATTGACTTCTGTCTAAGAAGTCTCAACAAGAAGCCCCAGCCACTTAATTAACTGGAAGGAAATAACTCAGTAACCCAAAAAACACATCCTGAAATAAATACCACATGACCTGAAAGCACAACAAAACACAATTAGAAGTTGCATAATCACAGGGAGACATTTTGTGGGTGTGACCACAGTCTAAGCTCTGCTTTCAGTACTCCCACTGCCTCTTGCTTTCTGAATTATCCAGCTGCACCACAAGGAAAATTTATATTTAAGTGTTCCGTACACACTCTGTAGGTAAGAGAAAAAAAATACCCAGCTTTGGGCCCATTTATCCATTGAGCTATTTAATTGCTTCCTGTAAAGGGGCATCATTTAGAATCAAAGAATGTGTTTTCCCCCTTTTGATAGTGCAGTTTAACGTACTTGTGTGTGGTTGACTGATTTTCAGAGCAAGGGACCAAAAAAGAAAAAAAGAAGAAGAATAATTTATTTATTTATTTATTTATTTAATTTTATTTATATCCTGCCCATCTGGTATATCATACCACTCTGAGAAAAAAAGAAAGGAAAAAAAAAAGAGGAAATCACCATTCTCCTGTGTTGGAAATAACAGGGCCAACAATTTTCTTCCTTCTGCCCCCCAAATGTATGTGTGTTAATGAAAGCAATTCATTGCTCAAGCTTGGCAGAGTGTGATCTCATCTGATTTGTTTCTGTTGTCACTTGGTATAGGCAAATTACAAAGATCATGTATGGCAGTGGTTCTTAACCTTTGTTACTCGGATGTTTTTGAACTGCAACTCCCAGAAACCCCAGCCAGCACAGTTGGTGGTGAAGGCTTCTGGGAGTTGCAGTCCAAAACTCCTGAGTAACCCAAGGTTAAGAACCAGTGATGTATGGCACAATTCAAAGCACAGAGAAAGTATTAGTGTGGCTCATTCCTAGCTGTGTGCCTCAAATATATTTCAAAAGCTATTTTAAATGCCGTTTTGGAGGACACTCCCATCCAGTTTAGGCTATTGTTTAAAACAAGTAAGCATACGTGAGATTAAAATCAAAGTTTTTGAGCCACCAAATGCTAAGTTTTTCAGGCATGTTTATGTGAGTCAGTATCATTGATCTCAGCAGGACTTGCTCTCCAGCAGGTCAATCCCTTTGACTTATTCCCAGAATTCCCAAGGAGCATCTGGGGAATTTTGGGAGCTCTAGTCTGAAAATACCAATCTGTACTCCCAAACTGCAGCCTCTGAGATCTCTCTTAGAACTGTCAGTGGGGAACAATGAGTCACCATGTGAGATGTCAAACAAATTATTTCACATTCTCTGCCAGGCACAGCAGCCCTAATGTAAACAGCAAGCTGCAATCAAATGGTATGAGGTTACATAAGGGAGACATTAAGGCAGCCTATTCAAGATAATTTTGTCCATCCTAATTGGCATATTAGAGACTATGCTTTCCATTCAGGTTCAGTGGTAGCATTTACATCATTCCAAAGGGTAATTCCACACAGGCAGAAGTTCATACTTTCTTCCAACAATAAATACAATGGCAGTAGATGTTCTAGAATTGAGCCACATATTCATAGTTTTGAGCCCTCTGAATTTCCCAGATTATCCTTCATTGAGGAAAAATAATTTAGTATCTAACTATTAGTCCCAGCCAGAGTAGACCTAGAAAAACTTTAAAAAAAAAAAAGATCATGGCCACTGGTCCCATCACGTCCTGGCAAATAGAAGGGGAAGATATGGAGGCAGTGACAGATTTTACTTTCTTGGGCTCCATGATCACTGCACATGGAGACAGCAGCCACGAAATTAAAAGACGCTTGTTTCTTGGGAGGAAAGCGATGACAAACCTCGACAACCCCTTAAAAAGCAGAGACATCACCTTGCTGACAAAGATCCACATAGTCAAAGCTATAGTTTTTCCAGTAGCGATGTATGGAAGTGAGAGCTGGACCATAAAGAAGGCTGACCGCCAAACAACTGATGCTTTTGAATTGTGGTGCTGGAGGAGACTCTTGAGAGTCCCTGAACTGCACAGAGAACAAAGCTATCCATTTTGAAGGAAATCAACCCTGAGTGCTCACTAGAAGGATAGATCCTGAAGCTGAGGCTCCAGTACTTTGGCCATCTCATGAGAAGAGAAGACTCCCTGGAAAAGACCCTGATGTTGGGAAAGTGTGAAGGCAAGAGGGGAAGGGGATGACAGAGGATGAGATGATTGGACAGTGTCATCAAAGCTACCAACATGAATTTGACCAAACTCCGGGAGGCAGTGGAAGACAGGAGAGCCTGGCATGCTCTGGTCCACGAAGAGTTGGACACGACTTAATGACTAAACAACAAAGAGTCGACCTAAGGAATCAGTGGGAAGCTTTAATTTAACATGTGTGTCTGTTCCATTCAAGAATAACAATTGGATTTACACCTATCAAGACTACACTATCTCATTTAAAAAATAGGAAGCCAATAATCTTTGGTTGTATTGCACTTTCTTTTTAGGCTGGAAGTGTGACATACTATATATAACCACCCATCCTTAGACCTCCACTCCCATTTTGAGTGGATGCTTATGAAAGTTCAACCTGTTAGGCAGCAATACAGGAAACAGTTTCCCTACAATATATTTTTATATGTTGTCAATTTGGATTGGTCTTCTTTAGCATCTTTTTTTTTTTAAATGCTCATGTAAGTTGGAATGATGGACACACATACTATTATAACGTGGCTTTTACAGATGAATAACCACACCAGCTAATGGGGTGAGAACCAGTATGGTAGAGTAGATAGAGTGTTGGGCTAAGGAGTCCTATATTGAAATCATCACTCAACCATGGAAGCTCACTGATGGTGGCAATGATAAGCCATTGCCTGAACATCTTACCTTAAAAACCTGATGAGGGTTGCCATCAGGCTGGAAGCCACTTGATGGAATAGCACAACAAGCTAATGGGATGAAGGGAAAGAAATTAGTTCTGTTTTGGATGTTTTAGCTTTCCCTTCTTTTTGCTTCTTTAGTAAAGTCTCCTCAAGTCCCTCACATTCTGAGAGTCCCTCTTTTAAAAATAAATAAATCAAGAAAGAAAGAAGCAATACAGTAATATTTGCTCAAGTTGACTCTGGAAGCTTAGAAGGGAAAAAATGAAGTTTAGAATTCAATTTGAAAACATTAGTTTTGCCAGTGTGCAAACTGATCAATAGCTCTCTGACACAGATTGCTGTGCAACAAGTTTGAAAGGGCACTAGATAGTGGCTGATGGTCAGATTCCAAAGGATCTCCTGTATGGAGAATTAGTGCAGGGAAAGCGCCCCAGAGGGAGACCACAACTGCGATACAAGGACATCTGCAAGCGAGATCTGAAGGCCTTAGGAATAGACCTCAACAGATGGGAAAACCTGACATCTGAGTGTTCAGCCTGGAGGCAGGCACTGCATCACAGCCTCTCCCAATTCGAAGCGACCCTTGCCCAGCAGGCCGAGGCATAGAGGAAGTCACAAAAGCAGCAAAAGCAGGGAACTGGACAGGGGACAGATTGGATTTGTCTTCAGTGTGGAAGGGACTGTCACTCTCGAATTGGCCTTCTCAGCCACACTAGACGCTGTTCCAAGTTCTCCATACAGAGCACATTACCATAGTCTCTCGAGACTGAAGGATGCCTATCTAGATAGTGCCCATTTGCATTATGGTCCATTAGCTGTTTTTCAGGTGTGATGATGATGATTAAACAGTTATATAGGTCATAAGCCAGCAAGAATGTGAGAGCCATCCAGTATATTGTATTGTATATGGATGACTATTTGCCTGATAGGAAATAGTTGTGTGTATTGTCTGCTTGGTTTAGTAAGCTTTTGCCCTGTGAGAAGCAAGTTCACTTCTCTGAAGGTAAGGGTGCTGTCTG
Source organism: Pogona vitticeps (assembly GCF_051106095.1). Taxonomy (NCBI): domain Eukaryota; kingdom Metazoa; phylum Chordata; class Lepidosauria; order Squamata; family Agamidae; genus Pogona; species Pogona vitticeps. Next base: position 43,745,821 of record NC_135783.1, on the reverse strand, counting down.
GAATAAGCTGAGACAGGTTGGTAGATGAGACATTCCATTATACTGGTGTCCAGATGCCAGAATAATGGCTCTTCTGTGATTGCAGTGAGTGAGGTTCTTGAGGAAGGAGTCCTTCTCCCAAGGAGAAGGGAAATGGTCCCTTAGAAGGAACCCACACTGATGAACAACAAATTTCCTCTTGTGTTGTGGCCAATGGTGTAGTGGAGCCAAGGCTCTAAGGACCTTCCAAGCATCAGAGACCTAATATGTTACCGCCTACGATCTTCCTCAGGCATCCCCGCTTCCTCTAAATTTAGCTGTGATGTCACAGAACCTATGAGAGAAATATTGCTGTTATATTTGAGTCCTACCTTTTTCCTTCAAAGAACCTAAGCTGGCTTGTACTGACATCTTGCAGAACTATTGTGATTTGGCAAATCTTGCAATTCTCTTATGTTCGTGCTTTAACCATAATGGCTGCATCCTGGATAATCCTGGAATGTGTAGATTACTGAGTTATGAAGAGGACTAACACACTTCCCTAAACTACAGGAGGGAAATCCAGGTTCCTCTAAGTCACCAAACTACAGGTATCCAAATTCCATACGAGGCAGTAATGGTTGCTAAAATGGTATCAAGCTGCTGTTACTATACTGTACAGCATAGAATCTACAGTGGTGTTAAAATGTAAACAGGTGAGGATGGGCCTAGGTTGCCTTGTTATGGTGGAGTGATGATTTGGTTCCCAAGTTTGGTTGGTCTAAGTGAGACACAATCTGTTGGAATATTGCAAGATATAATATTCTGGTTGTTGTGGGTTTTTCGGGCTCTTTGGCCGTGTTCTGAAGGTTGTTCTTCTTAACGTTTCGCTAGTCTCTGTGGCCGGCATCTTCAGAGGACAGCACTCTGTGCTCTGATGTAGTTGGCTTGGGACTGACTGAGCGAGGCAGAGACCCCGTGTGCTTGCCTAAGTTTGTGGGCATTGCCTGAGCTGCCACCACCTTTAATTCCCTTTACTGTTTGGTATGTTTTATAATGTAGCCTTAGTACTTTTATTGTTTTCTTAGGCTGTACTGTTTACCCTTTTTCTAAGAGAACTAGATAAAGTTTATTATTTATATTTTGTCTCCATGTTTCAAGCCTTTTTCCCCAACACAATCCACTGTTGTCACAGCAGCACAGAACAAATGATGCAGAAAGTTAAACAGTGAGGAATCTTTCGACCCCACCCTTCATCCTTACGCAAGTCTCATTGCTGGAGAAAATGAGGTCTCTTATTGCCTTGCATATTACCAATGTAAGATCCAAATGTTAGTTGGCTTCTATTTCCCTCCAATCCCATGGGCTTCCTTTCTAATCAAGCGATGTCCATCAGATTGATGAGAGGCACTGCTCCGCCTGTGAAGGTGGCTTGGGGTTACAGAATTTAGCATTTCCACCTTCCTCACTGGTCTGATTTGATTTGCCATGACACTGAGACCCCGCTCTCCTTGTCATACCTGTAGCACATCAGGTCACAAATGTCACATCCGAACGCAAATGCAGACCCAAGGGTTAATTGGATTACAAAGACAAGAGGCATTAATTCACTTGTTGCTTCAATGCCAATCATAAAGATTATTGTATGTAGAAAGGCTGATTCCTGGTGATGTACTTATGGGATGTCTCATTCATTATTCTCAGAGGGCCCAGGAGTTCAACTGCAGGTATTCATTCTTTCCTGTCTTTCATTAATGACTCAGACACAGGCATGTTCTGAATGGCAAAGGAAAGGGAAACATCTTCCAATAACAACCTCACCCAAAAAAAACTCTTCACAGAAACAACCATAGCAATGTGTGGAACCCTGTCCTCCTCAACTGAATGTGCTCTAATTGCATTGGAGCACAACTCTTATTAGCAGGCGATTTCCTTGCAAATCCTGACCCTTTTTATTCTCTGTGTTGAAAGGCACATGGCAAGGGCTGGCTCTGAACATTATGCATGTTTATTTGTTCAAAAGAGCCAAGGCCCCTAATGGGCTTAGGAGTGCAATCCGAGTGTGGGCTGGGAAGCACAGCGGAAATGCCGACAGGCTTGTTTGTGCTTTCAGCTTTACCAATGGCTCTCTTCAAATTTTTTATTTTTTTAAAAAAATTCATCCTGGTAAGTGGAACAAAATATCTCCAGCCTACCATGGATTTCTCATGAGAAGGCAGCTAACTGTTTCAGATGAGAAGACTTTGCCAGCTAGAGATGAGCAACAAATGTTAGTCCTCAAGTATTGTGTTTTCTCTCAGTGCCTCTGAAAGAAACCGTCTCTGTGCCACCAAGAAGCCACCTTCAGTTCCCATTTAGTCCTAAGGGCTCCCTCAAGGAACTCAGTGCTTCCAGTTGTCAGTTAAATGGTGCATCCAGGCAGCATTCTTAAAAGCATCTAAGGGGACAGGTTAAGAGCACCCTGGCCTACCAGTCTTTTCTCAAGTCTTAATTGCTTGCTGCTGTTCTTCCTCCGGTTTCTTAGTTACTGCAAATGCCTCTGTGTTCTAGTCGAGCCCTGGAGAACAAGAGGAAAAAGGAAAAGATGATCCTAATCTGTTCAACAGGACTGAACAGAAGAGTGTGTGACAGTGAGCACTTTTGCAGGACTGGAAAATGCCGGACTGTTTCTAGTAAAGACTAATCCTATTTTCGTTATGTGTGATATATTAATAAACAGGATTGATAGCCGAGTCATAGAACCATAGAATAATTGAGTTGGAAGGAGCCTATAAGGTCAGTGAGCCCAACCCTGCTCAGTTCAGGAATCTAACTCAAAGCAGATCTGACATATTATTGTCCAATTTTCTCATGAATGCCTCCAGCATTCAGTGGAGGCCTGAGTTTTGTGGTCTGGGGCAGCCAGGCATTCTCAAAACTGCCCCTTGGCTTGCTGCTACAGGCTCTGAATTTCGTAGCAGCTTGAAAGAATTGTCAGGATCCTCATCAGTCCAATAGGGGACTGCCTGGGTTTTAAAACAGCCAATCGGGGGCTGTTGTTTTGCAGACAGCTGTGGCCAGTTAGAGACCATGGCATGTAGCCTGCTTGGTGGAATGGAAGGGAGCAGGCTGGTCTGACAAGTAGGTTCAAAAGAGGCACAGGAGTGTATGTTTCTTTGGAAGGCAGGTGGTGCGGCTGAGTCCTCTCGCATGGATCGGGAACTTGCTTGTGCCTCATTGGCAATGACTGATAAGGAAAAGGCTCAGTTGATCATGGACTGGAGTTAATCAAGGAGCATTAATAATAACTCATATTATTAAAAAATAATAGATTTACCCCAGAAGCCCTGTCCAAAATGGAAGCTAACCAGCAGCTCAAGGAACTATAGCTTAAGATAACTTCATTAATGAAGATGTATTTTAAATGTATGGCACTAGCTTCCCCCCACTAATAGTCACATATATTGGGATGTCTACAAGGAGGTGGCAAATGAAAACGGAAGCAAAACGTAGGTGTATGACATATGGGAAAGATGTCTGTAGGGGTTTTTTTGGAAATATTTCAACTTAAAAGTAGCAAAAACCCCACAAAACATATGTGTAATGTACACTAAGTTGAAATATTTCCAAAACATGCATGCTGAGTCACAAGTGTGCAACAAATAATGACTAGTTATACTTACACACTCTTAAGTCAATTCTGACTTATTCTGACCTTTTCAGGGTTTTCTAGGTACAAAATATTCAGAGCTGGTTTACCATTCCCTTCTTCTGGGGATACCCTGGGGCTGTGCAGCTTGCCCAAGACCACACAGGCTGGCTCTTCTTTCTGGAGGCATTGTAGGGAATTGAACTTCTAACCTCTGGCTCTGCAGCATAGCACCTAACTCAGTGAGCTATCTAGCCAGCCTAAATAACAACCACACTGTCGTTGTTTTTAAAACCATATCCTTGGTCTTTCTGCCCAAAATGGCACTCAGGGCAACTCACACAATAAAATTCAAATAAAGGCAAAGGCCAAATCCTATTGTCAGTGTATCGTACCTGTCTGAGTTTTTGATTATGAATTGCTGCAGGTTTGAATATCAGTGTATACATTATCCATTGCATATCAAGTCACACAACCCAGTGCAAAACAAATAATGACTACATTGATTTGAAAACCTGCATTAAAAGAAAACCTATGCGATTTATCAGCCGCCCCGAGGAGACGTTGTCTAGAGGGGTGGGGTAAAAATTGAATAAATAAATAAATAAATAAAAATAAATCTTACACTGGCAATAGAATTTAGACCAAAGACAACATGTAACAATAGGGTGCTATCAGCATATTGGTAGCATAGACCACTCAAGTGCTGGGTAATTCCTTCCTGCCCTTTCAGGTTCATGTTAAACTGGATGGGGGACACAACTGAGAGACCTCACAGGCCACAGCTCAGTTCATCTTGCTATAACATGAAGCTACAGTTAGCCAATTTTTTCTAGCCATGTTTCCTTTGTACCAGTGCCAGATCTACATGTTTGGCCTTGAGGGCAAAAGTCTGCTGTGCTACCCTCCTTCTCCCTGACTTTGAACTCAACGTGACAAAAACATCAAATGGATTGGAAAATACCCACTGCATGCGCAGCAGCTACAGAGGAACTGTGGGACCATCGGGAAAGGAATTAAAACTAAAGCAGCAACTTTTGTGATGTCCACGTTGGAATATATGACACGGCTGCATCTGGAGTATGACTTGGATGGTATTCCAGTTGCCCCATCAAAGAGAAAACAGGCAGGCTGCTACCTAGCCTCTTAATTCCTATGGAAGCAGTTAAGGGTACACATAGTTTTTCACATGTGGCATCTCCATTTTAGCTTTATTTTTGTAAAACAAATCATGAAACAGTGTAAAATGTCATGTGTCATGTGTCATTGCTCATCTGGGTTTTATTTACCTGATTATCAGACCTGCTAAGGACCATATGATTTTGATTATGTTCTGATATGTAAAACCATAGAATTCAAAGACAGTGCACTTTCTTTTTCACATAACTGTATGTACATTCTGTATGTAGAATGATTATATTTAGAATCCAGTGGTGATGAGTTTTTATTCTGCATGGAAAGGTCCTTGAGAAAGGAAGAGGATTTTGAAGCAGAGGAAGAAGATGAAAGGACATGCGATTGGATTGTAAAAAAGGAGAGTTTTCTCTTTTTAAAAAAATGTGTATGGGGAGTCTTCCAACAGAAGGATTTCCAAGATGGAATTTCTGCAGTTGTCTTTTCCCTCACTCCCCAGATAACCCATAGATCTCTTGCTTGGGGGCTGGACTTCCTTTCTCTTTCTTTTCCAGAGTTTAGCTGTTGTTTTACAAAGAAAATAGATCATCACCATCAGCAGCAAGGACCTCAAAAGTGGTTGACTTCCTCATGTAGGTGACCATTTCCATGTGGTCCATTTTCTTGAGGTAGAAAAATAAGCAGGCATGATGGCCCTGAAAGCATGAGGCTGATTTGTAAAAACAAAAGCTAAGCAAAAACTTGATAAACCTTCTCTCCCCTGTGGTAGAATAGATAAGGCAGTATTCTTGCTGAAATCATAACCTGTTCCCACCCCTGTCCCAACCTGGGGTACATGCCCTCTTTTACCCCAACATGATGCAGCTTATCGAAAAGAAGAACAACTATGATCTACAAGTTTAGTGTGCTATATGTGTGGTTCAGCAAGGACTGGTGTTTGGCCACAGGAGTTGGCCAGACAAGACTGGAATATGGATAGTGGTTGCTCTTCTGGATACATTCTCGCTGTTGCAAAAGCAGTGTGAACAGTGCAACAGTGTGAAAAGGAGGATTTGTTGTGAACAAAGAGCCAGAGTTGTCAAAAAGGATATAAAGGGTGACATATATCACCATCCAGTTGTATCTTTGGTAGCTGTGTATTTCTCGCAAAGTGATCTGGCTTGACGGATGAGACTCACAATTGTTTTTAAACATACCTGAACCGATAGCCAACTGGCTGATATGTGCTGGAATGTGGGTTTAATAAACCATGCAGTACAAAGTGGTTTGACAAGAGTAAGACTTTCACAAGGGCACATCACCTTTTGAAGCTGTAAATAACATTGCTGGTCTGCAGGAAGTATAAAACAATTCATCTGTTCCATAAAAAGAGAACATTCTTCTTCTTTTTTTAATGAAATGTTGTAACCTGTTATACCTTGCTGTGATATGCCCTTGAGAAAAATAAAAACAAGTGAATAAATAGGTTAAACACACACTAAGCGAAATTAAACAAAGAGGAAAAACTGGCATAAAATTAAAGAAATGAAAAGGAGAACATCTAAGAAATGTAACAAATAAGGGCAAGAAGTGATGGGGTTTGAATAGGTCTCATACTCTTGGCTTTCCATCCGGTCAAAATATCCATAACATCCCATGGACATCCATTCATACACATTTAAAAATAATGTACCCTTACGTGTGTGTGTGTGTGTGTGTGTGTGTGTGTGTGTGTGTGTGTGTGCGTGCGTGCGCGCGTGCATGCATGTTCACATACAAACACTTTTCACACACAATATACAGTATAATATGTTATTGTTGTACACAGAGTACTAATAACACACAACAAGTAATCTGAACCTGTTCTCTCTGTGTAAATTACTTCCTGATATGTAGATTACTGTTCTGGAGTTCACTTCCTTTCTCTTTCTTTTCCAGAGTTTAGCTGTTGTTTAACAAAGAAAAATGAGAGAGAGAGAGAGAGAGAGAGAGAGAGAGAATTAAATAAGGTCGGAAGGTCTCTATACTGGTTACCAGCAGACCTGTATGCATGGCAGCCAAATGCAGGGCTTTCTGTAGCCAAGTGAGAGAACTTTCCTCCTGCTGGACCTCTGAACGGACTTATTGAAAGTTTTAAAAAAGGAGGTTTTTAATTCTTTGGAACTGGTTAAAGAGC